>NW_011494635.1:12986629-13001667 GCF_000754665.1 Bison bison bison
AGACAGTCCTAAAGGAAATCAGTCCTGAATATTCATTCATTGGAAGGACTGATGTTGAAGCTGAAACTCCAATACTTTGGCCACCTGATGTGAAGAACTGACTCACTAGAAAAGACCCTGATGCTGGGAAAGATTGAAGGCAGGAGAAGGGGATGACAGAGGATGAAATGGTTGGATGGCATCACAGACTCAATGGATATGAGTTTGGGCTGGTGGACTGGGAAGCCTGGCTTGCTGCAGTCCATGGGGTCATAAAGAGTCAGACACAGGCTGAACTGAACTGAACTGAATGCTTCCTAAGGCCCACTTGACTTCACACTCCAGGATATCTGGCTCTAGGTGAGTGACCACACCACTGTGGTTATCCAGGTCATTAAGACCTTTTTGGTCTTATATTCTGTATATTCTTCTGTATATTCATTCTGTATGGTTCTATATATTCTTGCTGCCTCTTCTTAATCTCTTCTGCTTCTGTTAGGTCCTTCCTTACCATTTCTGTCCTTTATCGTGCCCATCCTTGCATGAAATGTTTCCTTAATATCTCCAATTTTCTTGAAGAGAGCTCTAGCCTTTATTTCCCTCTATTTCTTTGTATTGTCATTTAAGAAGGCCTTCTTATTTCTCCTTTTCTATTCTCTGAAATTTTACATTCAGTTTGGTATATCTTTCCCTTTCTCCCTTGCCTTTCACTTCTCTTCTTTCCTCTGCTATTTGTAAATCCTCCTCAGACAACCATTTTGCCTTCTAGTATTCCTTTGCCTTTTGGGTGGTTTTGGTCACTGCCTCCTGTACAATGTTAAGAACTTCCTGTCCATAGTTCTTCAAGCACTCTCTCTACTGGGTCTAATCCCTTGAATCTATTCGTCCCCTCCACTGTATAATCATAAGGAATTATATTTAGGTCATACTTGAATGGCCTAGTGGTTTTCCCTACTTTCTTCAGTTTAAGCCTGAATTTTGCAATATGGAGCTTATGATCTGAGTAACAGTCAGCTCCAGGTCTTGTTTTTGCTGACTGTATAGAGCTTCTCCATCTTCAGCTGCAAAGAACATAATCAGTCTGATTTTGGTGTTGACCATCTGGTGAGGTCCATGTGTAGAGTCATCCCTTATGTTGTTGGAAGAGAGTGTTTGCAATGACCAGTGTGTTCTCTTGACAAAACTCTGTTAGCCTTTGCTCTGTTTCATTTTATACTCCAAGGCCAAACTAGCCTATTATTCCAGGTATCTCTTGACTTCCTACTTTTGTATTCCAATCTCCTATGATGAAAAGGACATCTTTTTTTTTGGTGTTAGTTCTAGAGGGTATTGTAGGTCTTCATAGAACTGTTCAACATCAGCTTCTTCAGCATTAGTGGTTGGGGCAAAGAGTTGGATTACTGTGAAATTGAATGATTTGCTTTGGAAACAAACCAAGATCATTCTGTCATTTTTGAGACTGCACCCAAATACTGCATTTTGTACTCTTTTGTTGACTATGAGGGCCACTCCATTTCTTCTAAGGGATTCTTCCCCACAGTGGTAGATATAATGGTCATCTGAATTAAATATGCCTGTTCTCATCCATTTTACTTATAGTTCACTAAGATGTCAATGTTCAATCTTGTCATCTCCTGCTTGACCACCTCCAATTTACCTTGATTCATGGATCTAACATTCCAGGTTCCTATGCAACACTGTCCTTTAGAGCATCAGACTTTCCTTTCATCACCAGGCATATCCACAACTAAGCATCATTTCCCCTTTGGCCCATCCACTTCTTTCTTTCTGAAGCTATTAGTAATTGCCATCTGCTTTTCTCCAGTAGCATATTGGACACCTTCCAATCTAGGGGGCTCATCTTCCAGTATCGTATCTTTTTGTCTTTTCATATTGTTTATGGGATTCTCGCAGTAAGAATACTAGAGTGGGTTGCCATTTCCTCCTCCAGTGGACCACATTTTGTCAAAACTCTTCTCTGTAACTCATCCATCTTGGGTTGTCCTGCCTGGCATGGCCTATAGCTTCATTGAGTTATGCAAATCCCTTTACCACAACAGGGCTTCCCTTGTAGCTCAGTCGGTAAAGAATCTGCCTGCAATACAGGAGACCTGGGTTCGATCCCTGGGTTGGGAAGATCCCCTGGAGAAGGAAATGGCAACCCACTCCAGTATCCTTGCCTGGAAAATCTCATGGACACAGAAGCCTGGTGAGCTGCAGATCATGGGGTTGCAAAGAGTCGGGCGCGACTGAGCGACTAACACTTACTTACTTATTTACCACAACAAGGCTATGATCTATTAAGCAGTCTATTAGGTATAGCCTAACTCAAATGAGTTAAGTGAGGCAACATGTGAAGTGGACAGAGTAGAGCCTGACACATAGTCAGCACTCAGTAAATGCTGACAAACATTAATGCAGAGGCAGGATAGGAGAAAGTGTCAGAAAGGCCTTGGTCAGTACTGGAAAGCAGGTGGAACCTTCTGGTCTGGAGGCAGTTTCAGAAGAAGAAAAGTGAAATAAAATACTACAATTCAGTATCCTGTAATAAACCACAATGGAATAGAATGAAAAAGAATATATGTATATTCTTTATGAATATGTATGTATATATACATATATATATTATGTACATAACTGGCTTGTTTTGCTGTATACCAGAAACTAACACAATATTGTAAATCAATTATAAAAAAACTGAAATAAATAAAGCACTATAAAAAATTAGAGAAAAAAAAAATTAGAGGAACTTGAAGGAAGCAGTTGGCTGGATTTGAGGCCTCACTCACCTGCCTAGCAGCGACCAGGGGCTACACCTTCCCATCATTTCCCTTTCCCCTACTCTGGCTGTGGGCAGAGATGCCCATTACCCAGATCCCCAGCTCCACTCTTCTCAGTGGCCCTCCGAGTTGGGGGGTTTGCCTGAAGTCCCTTCCCCACGCTCTCATTCTCCATTGCTCTCTGCCTACTTCTGGGTGAGGCCTGCCCCACAATGGCAGGCAGCCTTGTGTTGTCCCCTTCCCATCCCCCTCGACGCCCACCACCCGAATGCACATCGTGACTGATACTCAATTTGGACAGCAGTCTCCATTCCCCACTCACCCAAGCCACTGCAGGGTCCTGAAACACTGATGGGCAGCCTGGCTTAGAAAACTATACTGCTTCTCCCAGACACCAGGACCAACCCCTAGGTTCTGCTTACACACCTCCAGGGACAGAGGAAACCTACCCCCAAGACAGCTGGGAATGCTTACTGATGATCTTTGCAAACCCTGAGACCTCAGGCCAGACCAGTTGAGCCATCACCTACATCTGGATGAGGGGAGGGCAATTCCATGGATTCTGTCAGCCCCAGGCAGATTTTTTTAATGTTTGATAAGAATGTCCCTGATGGCTCAGACAGTAAAGAATCTGCCTGCAATATGGGAAACCTGGGTTTGATCCCTGGGTCGAGAAGATCCCCTGGAGAAGGGAATGGCAATCCATTCCAGTATTCTTGCCTGGAGAACTCCATGGACAGAGGAGCCTGGCAGGCTACAGTCCATGGGGTTACAAAGAGTTGGTCACGACTTAGCGACTACACTTTCACTTTCAAGAATTTTTAGCTGTTTCTCAAATTGTAGAGGAGGAAACTAAGAGGAAGAGATTTACTGAGAGTTCAGGTAGGCTGAGATTGAGTGGATATGGCTGCCCTAGAATAAAGAAGACCAAAGTAAGGCAAGCCTTGTACCTCTATCCCCCTTCACCTCCCTGGGCCATCTCAGAGATGACGTGCCCTATGTGGGTCACTAGACAGCTCCCTCTGCCTCTGTACCAAATCCCCTCCACAGCCCCCTAACTGCTTCTCTGGTGCAGTAGGACAAGAGTCTCCTACACAGAGCAGCTGGGATTTTCCTTTGTAATCCATCACCTAGGGGCATGTCCCTGTGCAGAAAAGGCTCAAACCCTCAAGTTGGCCCCTTTCTTTTAATTAAATGTTTTTAGGATTATCCTTTTTACCCATCTGGTCTTGTAATCCCCACATTGGCTCTAAGTAATAGCAGCCATAGAAGACTCTTGTATGGCACTTGGAGTAGGCAGGCCCTGTTCTCAGTGCTTTGTATACACCAACTCATTTGATCCAATTCACAAGCCTTTGATGGAGGGGCTTTACTATCTCCATTTTGCAGATGAGGAAATTGAGGCACTGAGATCAATCCTTGTCCATAAATTTCAGTGTGTTTCATGCCATCCCCATGTGTCCCCTTCTCCTCCATCCCCTCAGGGTCACCACAGAGATTGTCAGCCCCCACCTCCAACTCCTAGAGGCCATAACCCCAGCCCTGCTTACCTGCAATAATCTAACCCTGGGAGCTCCCTTCCCACCCGGTTTGGATAACCTCCTTCCCTGGTATTCCCAACCCCAACCCAGAAGGCCCCTTCCAGAACCCTCCCCTCAGGGAGCCCCAGGCCCCATGTTTGGCTGAGCTCCAGGAGGACTAGGCAGTCTGTGATTTGTCCTTTCAAAAGGCTGCTCTTCCTGCAGGGCTGAGAGCCAGGAGGCCCAACGAGGCAGCTCAGACCCGGCCACGTGAGGCCCCTTCCCTTCCCGCTGCCCCAGGCCCAGATGACTCAGAGCCTGGCAGCTGCGGTCACCACCCTTCCCCAGGGTGTGAGTGCTGGTGTGGGCAGGGTGGGGGAGGAGGCAATCCTAGCAGCACTGCTTGGCATCCACACAAACTCCTGTTGGGTGGGAATGCTTCTTAGCTTCTGTCTCATAACCAACTGTCTCTTTTGAACAATAGGCTGAGTAACTTCACATTATCCAACATTCTCTCAAGGCACGGATTTCAAGGCTGCAGAACAGCAACTTCTCCATCATTGCTCAACTTCCCTCTCCTGATTGTTTCCAGATTCCACATGGCTACAGACCTTCTTGTCTAAACATCCTTCCTTTCTGTACCAACAGTTTTATTGCTTCTGGAAAGTAGGGTGCTTTTGTGTTCAATCCCAGGGATAAAGACTTCTAAAAATCATTAAGTTTTCTAGATGACTGTGAGCTGTGGTCACTGGATGGACTCAAGCCAGTGACCTAAAGGGTCACTTTAACTTTTTAAAGAATCTGACTTGAGAAAAAATTAAGACTAAGATTAGCATTTCAACATAGGAGAGTCAGAAGACAGGCTGAAATTCCTGCTACTGCCACACTACAGCATGCAGGTGCATGCAGCTCTGGACAGTGAACAGAGCTCTTTGCTATAAACAATCACATTTTCTGGTTAAGAGAGAAATTAAAATTTACCAATCCTAATGAAAATATGGAACAACAAAACTCTCAGACACAGCTGGTGGGAGCTAAGTTGGTATAGCAACCTTGGAGAACTATGTGGAAAATACACACGCTGTGATCCAACAGTTCCACCCCTGGTATAGTTCCATCACATTTTGAAATAGTCTCAAACAATCTACGGGCAGAATGAAAATGTTCTATCTCTTAATTGTGGTGGCAGTTACCAAACTGTACATCCACCAAAACTCACAGAAATATATACACAAAAGAGTGAATCTTTGCTTTAATTTTTAAAAGATTTAAAGACTAGGGAGGGACTTCCCTGGTGGTCCAGTGACTGACTCCATGTTCCCAATGCAGGGGGCCCAGGTTCAATCCCTGGTCAGGAAACTAGATCTCACAGGCCACAACCAAGACCCAGAGCAGCCAAATGAGTAAACAAATAAATGCCAGGGAATTCCCTGGCATCCAGTGATTCGGACTCTGCTCTCTCACTGCCATGGCTCAGGTTCAAGTCCTGGTTGGGTAACTAAGATCCTGCAAGATGGATGGCAAGCCCCTAACCCCCCAAATTTTAAAGGCCAGAAGAAAAAAAGTAGAACGAACAATTTAATTTAGGAATATATCCATATAGTGAGAATAAATTATTGGTAAAAGAAACAGGATGGACCTCGAATCATTATGCTGAGTGAAAACAGTCAGACACAAAACTGTATGAAGCTCAAGAACAGGTAAAACTAATGTACTACAATTGAGGTTAACTAGTGGTGATTCCAGAGTGTAGGTAACTGGGAAAGAGCTGGAGGAAACCTTCTGGGATGCTAGACATGTCGACACGTTGAGCTGTGTGGTGCCTTCTCACATCTGTGCCCTATGTTTAAGATATGTACCTTTGAGGAAATGTCAGTCTTTCCCCAATTTAAAAAGAAAACATTCTTTAAATTGTCATTGCAAATGACAAATAGCAAGCAAATCCAATGATCCCCAGCCCCCCGACTCTGTCAGGCCTAGCACAGGAGCCTGTGTGACTCTTAAACCATGTGAGTAGGCTGCATGTGGCTGCTCCCAGGCTCCTAGCCAGAGGTGGGAATTCCTGCCCTGACTTGGCATAAGCAAAACAACCTTTAAAACTGGCTGACAGCCCAGGATTTTAAACCACTTCCTTGCCTGATCCACCCCTCTTTTTGAGCATCCAGGAATAAAGTTATATCTTCACTTCCTGGTAGGGACTGCAGTACCTCTGCCCTATCCTCTGAAATTCCCAGGACAAGGAGGTCTTGGCCCAGCCCAAATTGGAGAGGTGAACCCTAGCACCCTCTCTACTGGGCCCAGGCACCAAGGCCTTCTCTCAGGGAAGACTCTTGTCCTCACTTGATCAAGGTCCCTTCCTCTTGTTTCCCCTGCAAAATGAGCTAAATGTGTGACCTGGTGTGATTAGAAGACACTAGGTAAAAGTGTTTGGGGCAGACTAAGTGATCACAACTGACTATGATGGGTTGTGAGTGGGGCAGAGGTGGCCACAGCTGTCAGCACCTAGCTCATTCTGGGTGGGGTTAGACACTCAGCCCCCATTGCTTTCTCCTCCCCATGTGATCTGATCCACATAGCCAGGGTGGTAAGAGGACTCTTAGAGCAGAAGCTAGGCAGCCTAGCCCCACCTTCTTATCTCTTGCAGAGGTGGGAAGGTGAAGAGTGAGAGTCCTGGGCAGCTGGAATATCTACTCTGCTTGTATCTGCTGTGTGACCTGGGGCAGGTGAGTGCCCTTTGAGTATCCAGGGGCCTTCCTCCTCATAAAACCAGACCACTTGAGCATTCAGGGTGGTACAGGCAAATCTCAGAACTGTGCCAGGGCTCTCTCTCTCCTCTCCCTCTACTTCTTCCTCTTTCTCAGGGGTCTGCACAAGTATTTTCCCTTTTCTGGGGCAAATCCCGTCACCCAGATAAGGCTGGCTTGGTGCCAGCCGCCTGCTCAGTGGAGGGGGCTTCTGGACTACACTTCTTGAGTAGAAGCCCAGCCCCCACCCCCACCCCTCCAATATCATCCCTCCTACCTATTGTGCCCTTGCAGCAGGCTCAAGACCAAGACTGAAGACCAAGGAGCTTAAGAAACTTGGGATCGGGGGGACAAGTTTAGACTCAGCCTAGGACTCTCAAGTCTCTTCTTATTGCTCTGGCAAGAAACAGCCTGTTTTCCCACCTGCAGAATGGAGCGAATAATCACAGCAAGGTAGAACTTTAACAAGAAGTGGGAATGACACTTGACATGTTGTGTGAGCACTCTGTATCAGGCAGTGTCTTAGTTGTACATTTGCAAAGGAGCCCCTACCATCATAGCTCATATTTGGGCTGGTGTGGGAGAGAGTAATTTGCTGTGGTATTCCAAGGGGATTTCCTGACACATCCAGATTTCTGGTTCTCCCAGATCGGCCCTTTCCTACTCTTTTACCTTGACCCTGGCACCTCCTAAGTGGTGGAACCTTTGCTGAGTGCTGGGGATAATGAAAGTCATTTCCCTAATAGAGCAGGGAGGCTTCTGGGAGGCATTAACATTTGAAATTGAATCTTAAGAGAAATAGCAGCTTGAGGAGAGCATTCCTGAGCATATTGCAGATGCAAGGACAAGAAAATGTGAAGAGCAACTATGGGGGATTTAATTCAGCAAGAGGTGAGGAATGAGGCAGCAGAGGGTCTAGGTCCTAAAGGCTGAGACTTTTAAGTTTCTGAAGGCAATGGTGAGCCACTGACAGTTCTAGAGAACAGACTTGATGACATCATTCTTGCCTTCTTGGTGCAGAATTTAGGAATGGAGAGCTAGTTTAGGAAGATGGACCCCAGAAGTGCTTGAGAAGCCAGATGAGGGGAACAGGGAGGCTGAATCCAAAATCTTGGCAAGACTTGGGAAGAGGGTATGAGGCCACCTCCCCAGGAGTCTTCCAGCCCCAATCCGGAGACTTGCCTCTGCTGTATTCCACCATCAGGGTCTGCCATAGTCTTATTAAGGGCTCCACAGGACACAATGCTACTTACTCAGCTTGCTCAGTGCTTTATTGAACCAAGACCCTTCTAGATGACTCAGCAGAGCCTTCAAGAAGCCCTGCCCATTTCCCAAGATTCAGAATCCAGAAGTGGCTGGCCTTAGTTTAGCTGCTTTCATAAAATTTCCTTTTGAATATCTCCAAATCTTAAAAGTGTAAAGATTTTGTTCACACAGACAGGCACATGTATACTCCTGCTGCAGGCAGTCACACTCACTGAAATGCCTCAGTTCAGTGGTTTGTGGACAAGGCATTGTGGGTCTATGGCCATCCATGCACCCACTATCCATCCACACTTCCATTTGTCCATCTGTCCATCCGTGACGAGACAGCAGCAAGTTCTGACGTGGGTTCAGCCCCCAGGGTTCACAGCAGTGAGGGCTAGGTTTCCAGTGGGCTCAGGATGCAGGCCTTAACCCTCACCTAGGGGCCTCCATGGATAATAACATCCCTTTCCGAGCCACAGAAGCCAGGGCCAAGTGGGTTATGAATGTTTGTATCTTTAACAACTGGACAGGGAAAACCTAAACCTTAGCCTGTAACTATCCTGAGATGGAAAAAAAAAAGAGATCAAACATACAAATAACACTGAAACAGGAAAGAGGAAGAGCTCGTGCCTGTGCTGGAGATGTTCACATGAAGAGACGGGAAGGAGAAGGGAGTTTGGCACACACACTTAGGAGTATGTTAGCACCTGGGACATGGTGCTAACTCCGAGGGTAGCGGTGGCTCCTTCTAGGAGGCTGGAGCTTTCTCTCAGCCACATACATATAAACAAAGCTCTTAGGAAAAAAGAGGCTTTTCTGAATACAGCAAGACAAAGGGTTAACCCAAACAAGGAAGAAAAAGACACCAAAAAGGCTCCTGTTAGACACAAGTACTTCCTTTGAGCTAGACTTAATCCAATTTCACTTAGTCAGCAGGCTGGGCTCTCCTGGAGTGAGGATGGGGGTGTCACCAGGATACGGAACATGACTGGAGTGAGACAGAGGATCAGGGCTGGTGCAGGCAGACAGGACGCCTTCACCATCTTTTCCCTGGACAGCAGACCCTCAGCCCCGGAGGCCACAGGGCGGCTGATGCCCAGGCCGCACAAAGCAAGGAAGGCGCGTGGGACAGTTGCTGGCCCTTCACTGGTCCTGCAGGCGGCTGCAGAGCTCTCGCCGGCTCCGCTCGCCAGCCCAGCTGCGTGTCTTGAGGCGGAAGGTCTTCATTTCATCCTTGAAGTCCTCATGGTTCATGGGCCGGTAGTCTTGAGGCTCACAGAAGGTCTAGGGCAGGATGGGATGGGGCAATCAACATGGGGACCTGGGCAACTTCAGAGAGGACTCTATCCTCCCTTATCCGAGGGCTACTGCCTGGTCAACCCCTTTCCCTGTAGCCCAAACCTCCCACGGATGCTATGGCCACCCCAACCCGTGGTACCGGGTGCTGTGGGAAGAAGTCCTTGTAGCCGCCTTTGAGGATATACATCTCAGGATAGTAGAGGCTGGGGTAGTCGTTGGAGGCTCTGTCTCGTTCCCTGATGAAACGGCACCTGCGACCAGTAGGGGTGTGGGGGTGAGAGCTGGTTGTACAGTGGGATGTATCAGGGGACCTGCTCCACGCAGCCACTCCTCTGGGAACCACAGAAGGCTTGAGTGCAGGAATGTCAGCCACAAGAACACTTTTAGTTCAGTCTGGCTAACTGGGTTCACAAGAGGTTGGGGAGACAGAAAAAGGCAAATCAAAGGGGCTCTGTGTTCAGAAGACAGTTACACAATCTCTGTCCGAGACATTTCTTCTGGGCCAGGAAAGTGGAGGCAGAAGGGAGACAAGTGAACCAAGTTCAAGAGGTAAGAGTCAGAAGGTCTGGACAAGGCTGGGTGAGGAGATGGAGAGAGGAAAGAACAATTGAACCCTGGAAGGGCCAGCATCACTGAGGACTGGGACAGGGCCTTTGGATTTTAAGGACACCGCTGGAGAGTTAGAATTAGGTTTTGTGGAGATGGCGGCAATGGACAGAGGGAAGATGGGAGGCCTGACGGAAAGGATGAGAGGAGACAGGAGGACAGTGCCATGCACAGGGAAGCAGGGATACGGTCTGCTCCAAGCTCCAAGGTGAGATAAGAGGCCCAGATCAAGGAGGGGCCAGGGCCGGGCTCACACCTCTTGGCCACTGGATGGTTCCAGCACCCGAAAGCCTAAGCAGGGAAGGTAAGGAGCAGCACTAGCTGGCTGGGCGGAGCCAGGACTCACATGCGGGGGCCCCGCTCAGATGAAAATTCACAGTGGAAAATGAGGATGATTCTCTTATCCAGGCTGCAGGGTGTGATGGGGCTCTGTAGCAGGAAGGTCTCGGCATCCCGTTCCAGAGGCAGGTTCACAGCAGTCTGCCAGAGAAGCCAGGGGTCAGGCCGCAGCTGTGCGTGGCTGACCCTGCCCTGTGCGGTCCCCATCTTTCAGATGAGTGACTCCAGCTCTTGAAGGGCAGATCCTACCCCATGAGAGAGTGCATCCTCTGGGCAGAGGAAGGACAGAACTGGATGAGTCTTCAGGGCCTCTCCCGTCACCCTGCCTCACCTTGATGTGCCCGCCTTCATACTCATAGGGGTATCTGCAGTCAACAATCACAAACTTCTCCACGATGTGGCTGAACTTGCCTGTCAGCAGAGCCACCACCTGCAGGAGGCCGCAGAGGTGGGTCCCAGTGGTTCAGGCTGGCAGGCAGGGGCTGACCCAGTGCTTGTAGCCTGACTCCAGGGGAGGTTAACAAGCAAACAGAAGTCCCAAAGGCACTGAAAAATAACTCATCCCTGCATACCGTTTCTGGTGAGATGTACTTGAGGTCTTGGTGCTTTCCATCCACAGTCTGTAGGAGGAAGGCCTGAAGGGAAGGTGAGAGAGAGTGACATTGGCAAAACTAGGAACCTGAGAAAAATGAGTTTTTCCTCAAGTCTGAAAGCCAAACTTGCTTGACTTTCCCTTTTTTTAATATTTATTTGTTTGTTTTATTTGGCTGCATCCAGTCTTAGTTGCATGGGATCTTTGATCTTCACTGCTGCATGTGGGATTTTTTGCAGCACGTGAACGCTAAGTTGTGCCATGCGGGATCTAGTTCCCTGACCAGGGATCCAACCTGGGCCCCCTGCATTGGCAGCGTGGAGTCTTAGCCACTGGACCACCAGGGAATTATCTGCTTTGACTTCAAATTAAGGTCTGGTTCCCATAGCAACCAAGGTGCCTCTAGGGTCTGATCCCCAGAAAACAGCCTTCCAAGGGGAAATGAAGATGGGGAGCAGAGGATATGAACCCTCCATGCCTCCTGCCCCCATGCTTTGCCAAGCAGGCCCCAGGAGGCCCCCGGCAAGATGGAAATCTTTTCCAAGGTGGAGATACCACTGATGCCCTGGACAGATTTGAGATAGGAGATCAAAGAGAGCCAGAGAGAGGAGTCTGGGTGAGACTACAGGATAAGATGCAAAGGACAAAATGAGGGGCTTCTGGGAGAGTGGGAGTCACTAAAGCAGTCGCTGGGCTCAGGGGCCACATAGTAAAGGCCCGAGCCTCCTGAGGGTCCCACTGCTGGTACCTTGGAGTAATCCCCGATCAGTTCTCGGTGGTCACTGTCCAGGATATTCTCAATCTCATCATGACACAGAGACTTTGAGCGGAGAATGCGGGCTTTCTGTGAGGCAAGTGGCAGCCAGGGTCAGGGGTGAGGCTGTCCCTCAGTGCCCTGTCTGGTTAGCATCCCCCTTCCTTGCACCCTGCCCCCCTCTACAAACCCAGCTGAGACGGGCTTACAGGGTGGACTTGGAGGGTGGCAGTCCAGCCTAGTCCCAGCCCAGGACGGGGGTACTCACGGGTTCCTCAGCTTCCTGCAGTTCCTCCTCTGGAGGAGTCACGCTCCTTTTCCGCTTGTTCTGTACAGGCAGATCCCGGTCCTGCGGGCGCTCCAGCCTCTTGAGGATGGGCCGGATCACACCGCAGGGCATGGACGGAGAGCGGAAGAGCCGCTGGCACTTGCTGTACATGATGAGGTCCTGGCAGAGGTAGCAGGTCTGGGGTCAGCATTCCTAGCCCCTGCTTTCCATCCCAGTCTCACTCAGAGGGTAGGGCTCCACCATTCCCAAGTTTTGAGGGGCCTCTCCAGGGGCTCACCTGTTCCTCTTCCTTTTCTGAGGTCTTGACCAGTGGGGCACTAATGAGGCTCTCCATGCCTGGGGGAACTACATCATTCTCCTGAGGCCAGATCAGCAAGGGTATGGTCACACTCGCAGGCACAGGTCCAACACCTAAGGCCCCAAGTCCTCCAGGGCGGTTTTCCCAGTTCTCCCAGCAAAATTCCAGGCCAGCAGCCCTTGGTGACCCTGCTCATACCGCCACACAGGACAGCCCCCAGGACCAGGAAACTGCGGGGCCCCACTCGCCAGAGGGACTTTAGCATAGATATGAGAAGCATGGCAATACAGGAAGACCAGGCTTCCCTTTGCCCTGCCCATCCACCCTCCACTGCAGCACCAGCCGCTTCCTCTTCTCTGATTGGCCAGAGGTCAGGCTGTGACTCAGTTACCTCCAGTTCTTCTGACATTGAAATGAGGTCATAGTCTTGCTGTAGGAGCTCAGAGCTTACCTCTTTCAGGAGATCTCAGGAAGGGAGAGGTAGGGGGCCTGACAAGGCAAGGCTGTTTACCTTTAAGTCCGTCTCCAGGATATCCACGAATCCATCGTCTTCCTCAACAGCCCCTGTGGAGGGGGTCACGGAGAACTGGCATCGGGCCATGGGGATCAGTTCCTCGACTTCCATCTTCCGCTCAGGGGTGAGACACTGCATGGGTGACAGACAGAGGAGACTCAACATGGGGCCCGAGACAAGTCTCCACCCTAACCTTCTGAGAAATAAGGTTCCCACTACCTCAGGGCTCAGGATCACCCCCAAGTTTCCCAGGCTGCCTTCACAGGCACCTGCCCTGCGCGCATGCCTGCCCTGCAGGGGTCAGCTCTCCTGGTATACCATCAGGTCGGGAGCCGAGCTTGGCCTCTGGGCAAAGGCTTCTCTGCGGCTGGCCCACTCCCCAAGAGCACGGGAGTGGTTGGGATGTTTGAGTTTCCCTGGCATCTTGAAGACAAATCCATCCTGTGGGCAATACAGAGGGATGCATGATCAAATGCCAGAAAACCACTCCAGTAAGCCCCCCTCTCTCCCTGAAGTGCTTCGATTCTGGCCTTCTGGAAACATACATTCTCTTTGTCCTCCCCAGAGCCGTGGGCAGCTTGGTCACACGCCTCAGTCTTCCTCCAGGTGCCAGACGCTTGGGAGTTGGTGATGTTCCGTAGCACAGGACTGTGGCCCAGAAGCCTCCCCTAGAGAGCCAGGAGGGCAGTAGGTACAGAAGGCTCCATTCCCCTAGTGCCAGCCCAGGCCATACCTTCTCCCATCTCTGCTCCAACTCCCCCAGATCCCCTGTCCACCTCCAAAGCCCCATCTCCCATAGCCAGACAAGGGACACCCAACTGCTTCAAGTCGACCTTCCGAGAATCAATCCAGGTCCCTCCTGCCCTCTATAATCCTAGCCAGTAGGCCCAAGTCTCTCAGTGGGCCTCAGAGGACACTCACCGGCAAGGACTGGAAACGTCGGATGGCAAACTGCTCACTGCAGAAGGAAACAGGGACACCTCAGGGCTGGAGAGTCAAGCTGTGCCAGAGAACACGCAGGGTGCCCCTCCACCACAGAGCCCTGTACATCCTGGGGCCTATTCCACCCACACGGGGCAGGGAGCCTGTGCAACGAAGGCCAGAGCACTTACTTTTGAATAACTCGGCTAGCTGCCTGGATGGCCTGTTCAAACCTAGGACAGAGAAGGGTCCCATTCAGCCTAGGTCTCCTCACAGCCCATTGCCTATCCCCAGCCTTGGGTCCTCAGTCCACAAGGCCCAGGGGAGCCAGAGCTCAGGCCAGGGGAAAGAGGAGGTAGGAAGAATGCAGCACCTATCATGGGCCCAGGTATAGGGGAAGAGGGAGATAAGAGGCAGCCTGGGATTTTAAAAGCTGCCCTGAATGGAAGAAGCCTGAAGAATGGCAGTGACAGAGACAGCTGGGGTAGGTCTTGGGGTAGCTGAGGAGTTACCAAGGCAACGGTCTCACCAGCCTGCCCACAGGCCTTCCACCTGTATGCAAATCACCTCAGCAGGGCCATATGGCTGCCAGGAAAGGCATCCATCCATCCCATGACAGGCCTTGTCCTGAACATGTGGGTGTCTGCAGGGCCTGGATACCAGCAAGGCAGGGCTTCCCTCCCCTTGTGTGGGATAGTCCTGGCTCCTCCAGGACAGGGGGCTGGTTCAGTGTGCCCCTGGATCAGCCCCGGTCTGCCATGTCAGACCCCCTAGTGACAAATGTCCAAGGTCATAACCTCTCCTCCCTCCTGTGGAATTTTAGAACCCAGCCTCTGTTCCACCCCCTCCTCCTGCCTTAGAAGAGACCAGCAGGCAAAGAATTCCAACAGATGTTCCTTCTGAGCCTAGCTATGTTACCAGAGACCACCTGCCAGGCAGGGCTTTTGTGTGTCTCTGTGTACACACACACACACACACACCTCTTTCTGTGTAACTGTTAAGGCAGGTGCAGTGTTGGTGGTGGGAAACTGAGGGCTAAAGTGTCAGGAGGATAGCCCCCCCACCCCTCACCCAGGTGGGGCAGGGTGGCTGTATGCAGCCAACCTGGCACCAGGATGACCAATTTAATTGGCTTGGTTTTCAGTCTGCAGCTGG
>NW_011494635.1:13001767-13006230 GCF_000754665.1 Bison bison bison
GGGCCCTAGGGATAAAGCAGGTTCAGCTCTGTGTTATCATCAAAACCCAACCTGCAGTCCCCACACCACCACCCAATGCTCTCCCCATTTCCTGTTTATGAACAAACCTGCAGCCCAGCCCAGTCTGATCAAAGGCAGTGGGAGGAAAGACAGCCACCGCCCTAAACCCAAATCCACAGTCGCTCAGCCCAGGCCGGGTTTGCCCGTTGTTCCCAGTAACGCCTGCTCTCCCTTCTGGGGCCTGAACAGCTGGATGAGAACAGCTGTGCTCTGGAAGGTACTACTCCTGCCCCACAACCAAGAAGCAGAGAACTGTGTTGACCAGAGCCCCTCAACTTCTCCACTCTCCTTCACAAAGGGCCTGGTCCAAGGGTTGGCCAGCGGATGAAATGTCACTGAAACCAGTGGTGACTGATAGGAGGGCCAAGGGCCAAACCAGCTTGCAGCAACTGTTTTGTTTGGCCTAGAGTAAATTAAAAACTTTGAATTAGTTGGACCATATTTTAAAATTTTGATAATTCACAGGAAAGAAAAATATGTGCATAGGCAGAAAGGGCACATACAGTCCTGTATTCCCACAAGAGGCTCCCTGTGGCTACTGTCCTGAACCCATTCTAAGCTGCTCCCATGATAGTAGACCCTTCCCTGAGACAAGCAGAATGCCAGGACATGGAAAGGTCAATTAGTGCCCCTATACAAGGGTTTAGGGAGGTCTGTTTGCTCTCCCAAGCTCCCCTAGTGAGTTTAGGGTGGAACTAAGATTCTCAAGGGCAGGTTCCCCTCCTTGACCGTGTGGTCCCTCTTCTCTACTCACGTCTGCTCTGCCATGTTGGGGTCCATAGGGCTGGGAGAGTCCATGCACAGACCTGAGAGACAGAGTGCCTTGGTTTGAAAGTGGTGGCATTTCCTGCACACTTTTCCCTACCATGTCCCAACACTATTCAGAGAAGGGGGGAAAACCCGTTTTTATCTTAGGTCTTGATACATTAAAAACTGAAACAAAATCCACCCATAGACCCCAAGGGCTGACACATGGCCAAGTTACACAGGGCTCCATTCCCTATTTACTATTCTTGCTGGAATCGCCTATTACTATGGAAACTTTAAAGCCTAAAGTTTAGGCTTTAAACCAAAATTCTGCTAAGCATTTTCCTTGAACTGATTTAAAATAATTTCCTCTAGAAGAGATTACAGCTTTTAATGAAAGTTAAAGCCGAAGGCAAGTGAATGTTATAAAATGACAGATTTTCAGCCTAATTGCCTCCCAGGTGGGGCTGTGGTTTAGGACTTCGGTGCCTAGTTTTAAATAGTAAGATTTCATCTCCCTTGGAGGACCCCACCCAGCACCCATCGCTCAGCCAGTCTATGCTGGCTGTGGCATGCCCCACCAGAAGTGGGCAGGGGGAGGCTGCCGGGGTCCCATCAGGTTGTGGTGAGGATGTTAGTCTGATCAGCAGGGAAGTAGGGAGGCTCAGGTAGCCCCCCAAACTCCCCTGGCACCCCTGGGCCTCACCTGCATCAGAAGATTCAGAGGACTCAGACGACAGGGAGGATTCAGACGCCCGACGGGACAGGGATAGGCATGTGAGCAGGCTGCCTACCTGACTCTTTGGGGTCTCGCTGGGAAGGGAGCAGGGACCCAGGGAAGGAGAAAGGTAAATGTGGGGCTCAAGGGCTGGCTGGCCCATGTTCCCACCAACACCACCGCCCACTCCCCCCAACCTCTGAAGTGCCCTTCCAGTCACTGCACTGTCTCAAGGAGGTGATGGCATCAAGGATCTACCCTCTTCTCAGGCCTTCTACAGAAGCCCTAATGTCTTCTCTTTGTTGATTGATTAAAGGTTCTCCTGGGTGCAGGGAAGGTGAACCCAGAGCAAGAGCAAGGAGTTGGGCTGGGACCATCCTGAGGAATGGTGGGGCAGCAGACAGCCCTAGAGGGCCATCCCCTAAACTCTAAAGGTCCCTACCCACCCACAAGCCTTTCTGGAGGAATGGCCAAGCCTTTGGCCTTTATTGCTTCAAGGACAACCCAGCCTGGAGCTGCAAACTTGCTCAGGGAACAGGACCAGTGTTTAACCCCTTTACCCCAGGAAAGAACTGAGGGTAGAGGGAACAGGACCACCCTCAAATTCCCCCTCCAGGCTCAGGATCCCCTGCCTGGGGCAAAATGGTGGAGATTTGAGCCAAGATTAGGGAGGCAGCATGGTGGAGGTGGGGAAGAGGGTCTCCAGAGAATGTGGCAGCCAAGAACAAGTCACCTGGAGGGTGTGAGCAGCACAGCTCGGTCCTGAGCCTTGAAGCAGGCTGTGTCTGGGATGCCTCTCCGTTTGGCACCCATGCCGGGTCCCAGAGAGGCCTGGGACCAAAACCTAGTGCGGGCCTCCCACCCTACACCGAGCATCCCTGGGGCCCCCTACCTGCCGAGCCCAGCGAGGTGGTGCATAGTCTGGGTGAGGGTGGTGACCGGAGAGGAAGCGGCCGCGCGCTCCGGGGACCCCAGGAGGCCATGAGCCCCCAGCCGGAGGCCCGGGAGGTGGCCAGGACGCTGAGCGCCACCGCGCATGCCGGCCGGACTGAGAGCCGAGCCTGCCACGGACTCCGGCTGGGGCAGCTCCATCGCGGTGGGGCGGGCGGGCCTGGCGTAGGGCGACCAACAGACGCCGGGCACAGCTGGCCTGGACGAGGTAGGGAGCCGGCCCGGGGTGGAAGGGAAGGGAGGGAGGAAGAGCAAAGGGGCAGGAGCGAGAGAGGAGAGGGAAGTGGGGAGGGTGGGGAAGGGAGGAGGGACACGGGGACAGACTACCAGCCCAGGAAGCCTCTGGCAGAGGCTGCCACCTCCACCTTCTTATATATTCGAAAAATAACAGCGGCCGCGTCGCCGGACGCCACCAATGGGGGCGCAGTAAAGAAGAGGGGCGGGACAGAGGGCGGGGCTACTATGTTGGAAGGCGCGGAGGCTGGACCAGCCCGGCCTCACCCAGTTCCAGGCTTTGAGTCGGGTAGAGGAATCAAGGAATTAACCCTGGCACTCCCTCCCAGCCAGGGTTCAAGGAGCCGTGCTTGTCAAATTCCGATTCTCAGAATGTGGTTTGGAGCTTCCCACCCCTCCAGCAAAGAGGGCCTCAGGAGATGCAACAACTCCCTAGAGTAGCCTCAGAGGGACCCCACCGTTTAACATCACTTACATGTACAGGCTGGCATCATGATAGCCTCCATTCCAGGAATCTGCGGAATACAGCTGTGCAGTGCGGTGTGTGTTCGCCTTTCCACTTTACCGACAGAGACGATGAGGCGTAGAGAAGTTCATTAACTCGTTCAAGGTCACATGATTGTGCAGATGGTAGAGCTGAGATTCACCCTAGATACATCTACTCTCCCAGCTTCCCTGACCCGGCGACTGGCAGCTCCTGGGGCGGCCCCAAGGGTAATTCCCACGGGGAGCCCCCAGTGCTGGAAGTGGACCCGCGGTGGGGGCCGACACATAACTAGCCAGTGTTTCCGGGGGTCCCCGGTTAGATGTGATCCCAAGCTGCCCAGTTTTTCCGGCAGCTCCAGAGGAGGCTCTAATGATTGGTCTAGTCGTGAGTTTTGGCAGTGAGGACAAAGGAGGGTGTCAGCAATCTCCGAACCCAGTTATGGAATGCCTATTGATGGTTTGGCTAATTTGGTGCCAATGTTTAATTGGTGTTTCTTTGATCAGGAGGGCTGAATTTGTCACTGGTTTTAACTGAGCATCTTCTAATTATCTGATTACCTGCTAGTGAGCTCACTGTCCTTGACTGTGGTGGGAAGGCTGCAGTCAAAAACTAGTGGGGAGTAAGCTGTTTTTGCACCCCATCTCTCCAGGGAAGAGGTGGCCTCCAGCTTATCAAGTCACAGCTCAAGAATGCTGGCACTGCAGCCTTGAGCCCCTTCCCATACAGCTCCAATCCTTCAGGCCGAGGAGCAGTAGCAGGGGTGGGAGGGGGGTGGCAGAAAGGAGAGCCTGGCATTGGGGGCTGGGGCAGGCCAGGAGAAACACGGAAGAAGGGAATGAGAAGGCCCCAGTCCCATCTGAGAGGGATGAGGAGGGCGGGGATGTGACAAAAGTAGATCATGAACCCCAGACAAATCTTCAGGACCCTTCCCCAGTCACTATAGTGAATGTGTTGCGTATTCTTCCAGAGTTTAGTCTAAACAGTCCTAGGCAATAGAAACAAAATGGGAGACAGGTAGGTAATTTAAAATTTTCTAGTAGGCAAATTTTTAAAAGTAACAAGAAACAGATGAAACTTTAATATTTTATTTAACCTAATATATTGTTTTTAATTTCAGCTTGAGAACTTTTAATGTTTTTATTTATTTATTTGATTATGTAAGCTCTCAATTGGAGCATGTGGGATCTTGGATCTTTGCTGTGGCATGGAGGATCTTCAGCCATGGCATGTAGGATCCAGGTCCCCAACCAGGGACCAAACCCATAC
>NW_011494635.1:13006330-13012387 GCF_000754665.1 Bison bison bison
CCTATCACCCCTACACATTGGGAGCGTGGAGTCCCAGCCACAGGGACCACCAGTCAGTCAGTTCAGTCGCTCAGCCATGTTCAACTCTTTGTGACCCCATGGACTGCAGCACGCCAGGCTTCCCTGTCCATCACCATCTCCCAGAGCCTGCTCAAACTCATGTCCATTGAGTCAGTGATGCCTTCCAACCATCTCATCCTCTGTCATCACCTTCTCTGCCTGCCTTCCATCTTTCCCAATATCAGGGTCTTTTCCAATGAGTCAGTTCTTCTCATGAGGTAGCCGAAGTATTGGAGCTTCCACTTCAGCATCAGTTCTTCCAATAAATATTCAGGGTTGATTTCCTTTAGGATTGACTGGTTTGATCTCCTTGCAGTCCAAGGGACTCTCAAGAGTGTTCTCCAGCACCACAGTTCAAGGCATCAATTCTTCACACTCAGATTTTGTTATGGTCCAACTCTCACATCCATACATGACTACTGGAAAAACCATAGTTTTGACTAGATGGACCTTTGTCCACAAAGTAATGTCTCCGCTTTTTAATAAGCTCTCAAGGTTTGTCTTCGGAGAAGGCAATGGCACCCCACTCCAGTACTCCTGCCTGGAAAATCACATGGACGGAGGAGCCTGGTAGGCTGCAGTCCATGGGGTCGCTAAGAGTCGGGCACGACTGAGCGACTTCACTTTCACTTTTCACTTTGATGCATTGGAGAAGGAAATGGCAACCCACTCCAGTGTTCTTGCTTTGAGAACCCCAGGGACAGGTGGGCTGCCGTCTCTGGGGTCGCACAGAGTTGGACATGACTGAAGCGACTTAGCAGCAGCAGCAGCAAGGTTTGTCATAGCTTTTCTTCCAAGGACCAAGCGTCTTTTAATTTCATGGCTGCAGTCACCATCTGCAGTGATTTTGGAGCCCAAGAAAGTAACGTCTGTCACTGTTTCCATTGTTACTCCATTTATTTGCCATGAAGTGATGGGACTGGATGCCATGATCTTTGTTTTTTGAATGTTGAGTATTAAGCCAGCTTTTTCACTCTCCTCTTTCATTTTCATCAAGAGGCTCTTTACTTACTCTTCACTTTCGGCCATAAGGGTGGTGTCATTTGTGTATCTGAGGTTACTGATATTTTTCCTAGCAATCTTGATTCCAGCTTGTGCTTCATCCAGTCTGGCATTTCACATGATGTACTCTGCATATGTTATATAAGCAGGGTGACAATATACAGCCTTGACATACTCCTTTCCAGTTTGGAACCAGTCCATTGTTCCATGTCCAGTTCTAACTGTTGCTTCTTGACCTGCATACAGATTTCTCAGGAGGCAGGTAAGGTGGTCTGGTATTGCCATCTCTTTCAGAATTTTCCATAGTTTGTTGTGATCCACACAGTCAAAGGCTTTGGCATAGTCAATAAAGCAGAAGTATATGTTTTTCTGGAACTCTCTTGCTTTTTCTATGATCCCACAGAAGTTGGCAATTTGATCGCTGGTTCCTCTGCCTTCTCTAAATCTAGCTTGAATATTTGGAAGTTTTCAGTTCATGTACTGTTGAAGCCTCACTTGGATAATTTTGAGCATTACTTTGCTAGCGACCACCAGGGAAGTCCCTAATGTAATGGATTTTAAAGTTATCATTTCAACATGTTATCAATATAAAAATTGTTAATGAAATGTTTTACATACTTTTTTTTCTGATACTAAGCCTTCAAAGTCCAATGTGCATCTTACACGCACAGCACATCTCAGTTTGGAACTGCCATATTTCAAGTGCTCAGTAGCCTTAATGGGCTACTCTAGTGGTCAGTGTGTATCTATATATTCAATTGTATGACCATATTTTTATAAATCTACAAACAGTATAAAAAACAATGTTTTATACCTTGCTTTCTTTTATTTGAAGATATATTTACTCAATTCCCTAATGCTGTACATTTATTAGCTTTTAAATGATGCAACAGATATGCACAGAATGAATTCCTAAAGAGAAACTGCTGGACAGAATGGGGTTTATTGAAATCTTCTTTTCCTTTTCCTAAATCTCATTTTCTGAAGCTGACTGAGTTTTTGAAGAACAGGTAGCAGATCATTTACCTCTCCCCCGTCTCCCAGTACCTTAAATAGGCCCAAGCCCGAGGTTGGTCTCTCTAACCCCAATATCCTACTTCTAGAAATTTCTCTTAAGATGATAAAGGTACATACAGATGTATGTTTATAATATTGAATAACAATGAAAAATGAAGAGCAAGCTGAGTGTCCTTCAATAGGGGCCTAGGGCAATGAGGTGGTTCCCCTACACTGTGCAATACCTGAAGCATCTAGAGAGCAGGCATTGGGAGGCTAGGGATGCTTGACACCTGGCAGGCCCAATAATTCTTGTTCAGTCACTCAGTCGTGTCTGACTCGGTGACCCCATGGACTGCAGCATGCTAGGCTTCCCTGTCCTTCACCATTTCCTGGAGCTCACTGGAATTCACGTCCATGGAGTCGGTGATGCCATCCAACCATCTCATTCTCTGTCATCCCCTTCTCCTCCTGCCTTCAATCTTTCCCAGCATCAGGGTCTTTTCCAATATGTCAGCTCTTTGTATCAGGAAGCCAAAGTATTGGAGCTTCAGCTTCAGCATCAGTCCTTCCAATGAAAATTCAGGGTTGATTTCCTTTAGGATTGACTGGTTTGATCTCCTTCAGTCCAAGGGACTCTCAAGAGTGTTCTCCAACACCACCATTCCAAAGCATCAATTCTTCGGTGCTTAGCTGTCTTTATAGTCCAACTGTCACATCCATACATGACTACTGGAAAAACCATAGCTTTGACTAGACGGACCTTTGTCTGCAAAATTATGTCTCTGCTTTTTAATATGCTGTCTAGGTTTGTCATAGCTTTTCTTCCAAGGAGCAAGCATCTTTTAATTTCAAGGCTGTAGTCACCATCCACAATGATTTTGGAGCCCAAGAAAATAAAGTCTGTCACTGTTTCCATTGTTACCCCATTCATTTGCCATGAAGTGATGGGACCGGATGCCGTGATCTTTTAATTTTCTTTGAATGTTGAGTGTCAAGCCAGCTTTTTCACTCTCCTCTTTCACCTTTATCAGGAGGCTTTTCAGTTCTTCTTTGCTTTCTGCCATATGGGTTGTGTTATCTGCATAGCTGAGGTTATTGATATTTCTCCCAGAAATCTTGATTACAGCCTGTGCTTCATCCAGCCCAGGATTTCACATGATGTACTCTCCATATAAGTTAAATAAGCAGGGTGACAATATACAGCCGTGATGTACTCCTTTCTCAATTTGGAACCAGCCTGTTGTTCCATGTCCAGTTCTGTTGTTTCTTGACCTGCATACAGGTTTCTTAGGAGGAAGGTAAGATGGTCTGGTATTCCCATCTCTTTAAGAATTTTCCACTGATTATAGAATGATTACCCATTGGGTTTTTGGAAAATGGTCTCTTACAGAAAGCGTTCCTAGACTAAAAGAATTTTGAATCTCATTGATGCACATATTTATTGATATGAGAAAATATTTATAATATGAGCTAAAATATTATGACAAGTGTGGTTCCATTAAAAACAATGTGCACAGATAAGTATCCTACAAGGGTATTCTCTGAGCAGTGGAATGAATGGTAATTAAGTGGTTTATCCTAAAATTTTTCTGTATTTTAAAATATCTTCCAAAGAGCAGGTATAATTTTTACATTAATTAAAAGAACATGGTAGTACAGTGGATTAGAATCTTCCGGCCAACACAGGGAACACGGGTTCTATCCCTGGTCCCAGAAGATTCCACGTGCCATGGAGCAACAAAGCCCACACAACACAACTACTGAGGCCCTGTGCCCTAGAGCCCACACTCGGCAACTACTCAAGCGCATGCTCTGCAACAAGAGAAGCCACCACAATTGGAAGCCCGTGCACTGCAATGAAGAGTAGACACCACGTGCTGCAACTAGAGAAATCCCACAGGCAGCAACCAAAAATAAACAAATAAAATAAATTTAAAAAAATCAAGAAGTACTTAAAAAAGAAGTACTAGGATGTTTCTAGTGGCCAAGTGGTTAAGAATCTGCCTTCCAATGCAGGGGACCAGGGTCCAATCTCCGCTCAGGGAATGAAGATTCCACATGCAGCAACACTTCTACTGAGCTCACAGGCCTCAACTACAGAAGTGCACATGCCTCAATGAAGAGCCCAACTTGCATACCACAATGAAGACCGAGTGCAGCCAAAAAAGAATGGAAAAGAACATGATCTCCATCTGGCCATTCCTCAAATGATTAAACATAAAGTTACCATGAGAAAAGGAGAAAAGGAAAGATATACCCATTTGAATGCAGAGTTCCAAAGAATAGCAAGGAGAGATAAGAAAGCCTTCCTCAGCGATCAATGCAAAGAAATAGATGAAAACAATAGAATGGGAAAGACTAGAGATCTCTTCAAGAAAATTAGAGACACCAAGGGAACATTTCATGCAAAGATGGGCTCGATAAAGGACAGAAATGGTAGGGACCTAACAGAAGCAGAAGATATTAAGAAGAGGTGGCAAGAATATACAGAAGAACTGTACAAGAAAGATCTTCACGACCCAGATAATCACAATGGTGTGATCACTCACTTAGAGCCAGACATCCTGGAATGTGAAGTCAAGTGGCCCTTAAGAAGCATCACTATTATCAAAGCTAGTGGAGGTGATGGAATTCCAGTTGAGCTATTTCAAATCCTGAAAGATGATGCTGTGAAAATGCTGCACTCAATATGCCAGCAAATGTGGAAAACTCAGCAGTGACCACAGGACTGGAAAAGGTCAGTTTTCATTCCAATCCCAAAGAAAGGTGCTGCCAAAGAATGCTCTATCTACCGCACAGTTGCACTCATCTCACACACTAGTATGGAGAAGGCAATGGCACCCCACTCCAGTACTCTTGCCTGGAAAATCTCATGGATGGAGGAGCCTGGTAGGCTGCAGTCCATGGGGTCGCTAAGAGTCGGACATGACTGAGCGACTTCACTTTCACTTTTCACTCTCATGCATTGGAGAAGGAGATGGCAACCCACTCCAGTGTTCTTGCCTGGAGAATCCCAGGGGCGGTGGAGCCTGGTGGGCTGCCATCTATGGGGTTGCACAGAGTCGGACACGACTGCAGCGACTTAGCAGCAGCAGCAGCACACACTAGTAAAGTAATGCTTAAAATTCTCCAAGCCAGGCTTCAGCAACACGTGAACCATGAACTTCCAGATGTTCAAGCTGGTTTTAGAAAAGGCGGAACCAGAGATCAAATTGCCAACATTGGTTGGATCATCAAAAAAGCAAGAGAGTTCCAGAAAAACATCTATTTTTGCTTTATTGACTATGCCAAAGCCTTTGACTGTGTGGATCACAGTAAACCGTGGGAAATTCTGAAAGAGATGGCAATATCAGACCACCTGACCTGCCTCTTGAGAAACCTGTATGCAGGTCAGGAAGCAACAGTTAGAACTGGACATGGAACAACAGACTGGTTCCAAATAGGAAAAGGCGTACGTCAAGGCTGTATATTGTCACCCTGCTTATTTAACTTCTATGCAGAGTACATCATGAGAAACGCTGGGCTGGAGAAAGCACAAGCTGAAATCAAGATTGCTGGGAGAAATATCAATAACCTCAGATATGCACATGACACCACCCTTATGGCAGAAAGGGAAGAAGAACTAAAGAGCCTCTTGATGAAAGTGAAAGAGGAGAGTGAAAAAGTTGGCTTAAAGCTCAACATTCAGAAAACGAAGATCATGGCATCCACTCCCATCACTTCATGGCAAATAGATGGGGAAAGGGTGGAAACAGTGGCTGACTTTATTTTCCTGGGCTCCAAAATCACTGCAGATGGTGACTGCAGCCATGAAATTAAAAGACGCTTACTCCTTGGAAGGAAAGTTATGACCAACCTAGACAGCATATTGAAAAGCAGAGACATTACTTTGCCAACAAAGGTCCGTCTAGTCAAGGCTATGGTTTTTCCAGCAGTTATGTATGGATGTGAGAGTTGGACTATAAAGAAAGCTGAGCACCAAAGAATTGATGCTTT
>NW_011494635.1:13012487-13016900 GCF_000754665.1 Bison bison bison
TCTTGAGAGTCCCTTGGACTGCAAGGAGATCCAACCAGTTCATCCTAAAGGAGATCAGTCCTGGATGTTCATTGGAAGGACTGATGATGAAGTTGAAACTCCAATACTTTGGCCACCTGATGCAAAGAGCTGACATATTGGAAAAGACCCCGATGCTGGGAAAGATTGAGGGCAGGAGGAGAAGGGGATGACAGAGGATGAGATGGTTGGATGGAATCAGCGCTTCAATGGACATGAGTTTGAGTGAACTCTGGGAGTTAGTGATGGACAGGGAGGCCTGGCGTGCTGCGGTTCATGGGGTTGCAATGAGTCGGACACGACTGAGCGGCTGAACTGAACTACCATGAGACCCAGCAATACCACTCATATACCCAAGAGAGATGAAAACATATATCCTTGCAAATAAGTGTTTATAGCAGTTATTTATGATTGCCAAAAGGTAGAAACAACACAAATGCCCATCAAGCTGACATTTTGATAGGCAAAATGTCATAAATCTCTACAACAGAATATTATTCAGCCATAAGAAAATAATGAAGTCCTAATAGATGCTACATAATGGATGAATCTTGAAACATGAAACTAAGTGAAAGAAGCCAGTCATAAAAGACACATATGATTTTATTCATATGAAAGGTTCAGAACAGGGAAATCTATAGTTGGAAGTAATTGAGTGGTCGTTTAGGGCTGGGCAAAGGACAGGGAGTAGATAGGGAGATGATAGCTAAAGAGTATGAGATTGCTTTATAAAGTGACGAAAATGTGCCATCTTTCCAATTTTCCACCTTAGGGAAGTCTACAGTCCACCTTCCTTTCTTTTGGCCCAGGCTGTTCAAAGTTGCCCACCAGGCCCATACCCATTCCTCTTAGCTCATCACTATTCTTTGTGCCTCTCAGCAAACTTTTCATTTTCACTTTCAAGAGCCTGTAGTATTTGCTATTGAAGAAAACTTGGAAAATTCAGCAAAGTAGAAAATAAAAAAAAGGCTCAGCCACAGTGATTTCACCCAAACATACATTGAATATAAGCCAGGATGGGTGAGGGGTAGGAGGGCACCAGTGCACATGCATGAACCCTCCAGAACGTCGACTTGGTTTCCTGAGGATTTGTGGGAAGGAGTGCTGGTGGCGCTAGTGGTAAATAAACCACCTGCCAGTGCAGGAGACATAAGAGATGCAGGTTCGATCCCTGGGTCGGGAAGATCCCTGCTATCCACTCCAGTATTCTTGCCTGGAGAATCCTACGGACAGAGGAACCTGGCGAGCTACAGTCCATGGGTTTGCAAAGAGTCGGACATGCCTGAAACAACTGAGCACGCACATCCTCAGCTAGGTGTATCTACATTTACTTCTGCATAGGGACCACAAACCCATTATGGGCCAAGCACTGATTTGGCTCTTATGAGAAAAAGTCTCCCAAGTTTTCTTCTGGACCTTGTGATTCGAAGGATATTTTTTATGTCTTGAGATGGGAGGAGGGGGGCAGGGAGAGAAACCCTCTCTAAGTAAGACATAAAATCCAGAAGCAATAAAGGAAAAAACTGACAGACCTGCCTATTTTAAAAGATATTTTTAAATTCTCATATCTGAGATTCCTTATTTGTTGCTCAGTGGCTCAGTTGTGAGATTTCTTAGGCTAAGTTAAAGGACAGCGGCAGATTGGGAAAGTATTTTCAATATACGAAAAGATTTTGTGTTCAGAGCATATGAAGAGTTCCCAAAAGTCAACAAGATGACAAATACAAGAGAAACAAAGGCAAAAGATATGACTAGAAAATTCTCAGGCTTCAGATGGCCAATACACATATGAAAAGAGAAACGCACGCTAAGACAGTGAGTTATACTTTCCTTCTCTTAACTTCCAGAACAGCATACAAGAGTGAATTTCCTCGTACTGCTTTAGCTGTTCCTCCCAAATTTCTTGTTAGCCTTTCTTGAGCCCTTAACCTTTGAGAACCCAGGGTACTGTCTTTGGTCCTCCTTTCTGTTTTGTCTACAGCCATTTCCTTGAAACTCCAGATCCTCAGCCTGTCCCTCTGGATCACAGCCTTCCTCTCTGCCTACTCCTCAGGCTACTTTAAGATTAAAAAAAAAAAAAACCCACTACAATTCATTGTTTTAAGAACTTGTCATTTTTATGCATTTGGTGAAGGAAGAGGTTTCAGGGATTTGTATGTATGTATATATGTATGTATGCTTATGTACATACATGACATTATTTCTATAGGTGCAAACACATACATTTATGGCTAAATGCATGGAACAGCACAGAAAGTGACCCCCTGAGATGTTATCAGTGTTTATATATGGATTGTAGGATTATCATCAAACAGATTTAAAACTATAGTGTTGCTTATAAAAATAACCTAAATGTGTAACAAGAGGCTTCACTGATTAGTATTCAACCATAATTGGGACAATATACAACCATTAAAAATTTTGCAGTACTTTATCAGTAAGGCAAAATTCTCATCACTTGATGCCAGGTAAAGAAGCATTTAGAAAATTCAGCAGTGGCCACATGACTGGAAAAGGTCACTTTTCATTCCAATCCCAAGAAGGGCGATGCCAAAGAATGTTCAAACTACACCACAATTGCACTCATTTCACATGATAGCAAGGTAATGTTCAAAATCCTTTAAGCTAGGCTTCAACAGTATGTGAACTGACAACTTCCAGATGTACAGGTTGATTTGGAAAACGCAGAAGAACCAGAGATCAAATTGCTACCATCTGTTGGATCATAGAAAAAGCAAGAGAATTACAGAAAAACATCTACTTCTGCTTCATTGACTATGCTAAAGCCTTTGATTGTGTGATCATAACAAACTGGAAAATTCTTAAAGAAGATGGGAATACCAGACCATCTTACCTGCTTCCTGAGAAACCTGTATGCAGGTCAAGTAGCAAGTTAGACCCGGACATGGAACAATGGACTGGTTCAAAATTGGGCAAGGAGTTCATCAAGGCTGAATATTGTCACCCTGCTTATATAACTTATATGCAGAGTACATGATGCGAAATGTCAGGCTGGATGAAGCACAAGCTGGAATCAAGATTTCTGGGAGAAATATCAATAACCTCAGATATGCAGATGACACTACCCTTATGGCAGAAAGCGAAGAGGAACTAAAGAGGCTCTTGATGAAGGTATAAAAGGAGAGTGAAAAAGCTGGCTTAACACTCAACATTCAAAAAAAAAAAATCATGGCATCGGTCCCATCACTTCATGGCAAATGAATGGGGTAACAGTGGAACAGTGACAGACTTTATTTTTTTGGGCTCCAAAATCACTGCAGATGGTGACTGCAGCCGTGAAATTAAGACACTTGCTCCTTGGAAGGAAAGCTATGACAAACCCTAGCCCCCCTAGACAGTGTATTAAAAAGCAGAGACAAAGACTCTTTAAGTGTCTTAAAAAGCAGAGACTTCGCTGACAAAGGTCTGTATAGTCAAAGCTATGGTTTTTTCCAGTAGTCATGCACAGATGTGACAGTTGGACCATAAAGAAGGGTGAGTGCAAAAGAACTGATGCTTTGGTATGGTGGCCTTGGAGAAGACTCTTTAGAGTCCCTTGGACTGCAAGGAGATCAAACCAGTCAATCCTAAAGGAAATCAACCCTGAATATTCATTGGAAGTTAAATGAATGATGCCATATCTGAAGCTCCAATACTTTGGCTACCTGATGCAAGCATAGAGCTGACTCATTGGAAAAGACCCTGATGCTGGGAAAGACTGAAGGCAGGAACAGGGGAAGACAGAGGAGGAGATGGTTGGATGGCATCACCGACTCGATGGACCTAAGTTTGCGCAAACTTGGGGAGACAGTGAAGGACAGAGAAGCCTGGTGTGCTGCAGTCCATGCGGTCGCAAAGGGCTGAGCGACTCAATGACTGAACAACAAAAAAGCAACAGGAGATGCCAATATATGCCTATACCGTCTGATTCGTTTTATGCGATAAATTTTTTAAAAGCAAACTACATGCGCCTAGAGATAAGACTGGAAGAAAATGTATCCAACCGTGAGCTGTGCATCTTTCCAGGTGTTGGGATGAAAGGTGCTTTTTTAGTTTCCATTATTTTTCAGTTTCCGGGGGGAAAAACAACAACAACAACAACAACAAGGCGGGCTATTTCTACCTTAATAAGATAAAAAAGACAAAACACAGTTGTTATTCTTTGTAAGCTGCAAATCTCTGCCCACCCGGCGCAAAGGCCGGGCACACAGCCGCAGCCCTCACCGCAGCCAATGGGTCACCAGACACCACAGCGCTGGCCTTTCCGGCAGGCCGAAGCGCCCCCGCGCGGTCTGTCCCGGGCGGCCGGGAGAAGGGTGGGCGCGGAGGGCTGGAGGCGGTGCCCGGCGTCCCCGCGCTTCCCGCGAGATCCCGCTCCGCCCGCTCCGCCCTGCT
>NW_011494635.1:13017133-13017538 GCF_000754665.1 Bison bison bison
GGGCCCCAAGCGGCGGCAGCTGACGTTCCGGGAGAAGTCGCGGATCATCCAGGAGGTGGAGGAAAACCCAGACCTGCGCAAGGGCGAGATCGCGCGGCGCTTCAACATCCCACCGTCCACGTTGAGCACCATCCTGAAGAACAAGCGCGCCATCCTGGCGTCGGAGCGCAAGTACGGTGTAGCCTCCACCTGTCGCAAGACCAACAAACTGTCCCCTTACGACAAGCTCGAGGGGCTGCTCATCGCCTGGTTCCAGCAAATCCGCGCCGCTGGCCTGCCGGTCAAGGGCATCATCCTCAAGGAGAAGGCGCTGCGTATAGCCGAGGAGCTGGGCATGGACGATTTCACTGCCTCCAACGGCTGGCTGGACCGCTTCCGCCGGCGCCACGGTGTAGTGTCCTGCAG
>NW_011494635.1:13017695-13025584 GCF_000754665.1 Bison bison bison
GCCCGCCAGCCCTCCCGCAGTGCCCTCGGAGGGCAGCGGTGGGGGTACCACGGGCTGGCGCGCTCGGGAGGAGCAGCCACCGTCGGTGGCCGAGGGCTACGCTTCCCAGGACGTGTTCAGCGCCACTGAGACCAGTCTGTGGTACGACTTCCTGCCCGACCAGGCGGCGGGGCTGTGTGGCAGTGATGGTCGGGCACGCAGGGCCACCCAGCGCCTGAGTGTCCTGCTGTGTGCCAACGCCGATGGTAGCGAGAAGCTGCCCCCACTTGTGGCTGGCAAGTCGGCCAAACCCCGTGCAGGCCAAGCTGGCCTGCCCTGTGACTATACTGCCAACTCTAAGGGTGGTGTCACCACCCAGGCTCTGGCCAAGTACCTGAAGGCCCTGGACACCCGCATGGCTGCAGAATCTCGCCGAGTCCTGCTGCTGGCTGGCCGCCTGGCTGCCCAGTCCCTGGATACCTCGGGCCTGCGGCATGTGCAGCTGGCCTTCTTCCCACCAGGCACCGTGCAGCCGCTGGAGCGTGGAGTGGTCCAACAGGTGAAGGGCCACTACCGCCAGGCTATGCTGCTCAAGGCCATGGCAGCACTAGAGGGCCAGGATCGCTCAGGCCTGCAGCTGGGCCTCATGGAGGCCCTGCACTTCGTTGCTGCGGCTTGGCAGGCTGTGGAACCTTCGGACATAGCTGCCTGCTTTCGTGAGGCTGGCTTTGGGGGTGGCCCTAATGCTACCATCACTACTGCCCTCAAGAGTGAGGGAGAGGAAGAGGAGGAGGAGGAGGAGGAGGAGGAAGAAGAGGAAGAGGAGGGTGAAGGGGAGGAGGAGGAGGAGGAAGATGGTGAGGAGGAGGAGGAGGAGGAAGCAGGGGAAGGAGAGGAGCTCGGGGAGGAAGAGGAGGTAGAAGAGGAGGGTGATGTCGATGACAGTGATGAAGAGGAAGAGGAGGAGGAGGAAGAGAGCTCCTCTGAGGGCTTGGAGGCTGAGGACTGGGCCCAGGGTGTAGTGGAGGCTGGTGGCAGCTTCGGAGGTTATGGTGCCCAGGAGGAGGCCCAGTGCCCTACTCTCCACTTCCTGGAAGGTGAGGAGGACTCTGAGTCAGACAGTGAGGAAGAAGAGGAAGATGATGAGGAGGAGGATGAAGATGATGAAGATGATGAGGAGGATGGTGATGAGGTGCCTGTACCCAGCTTCGGGGAAGCCATGGCTTACTTTGCTATGGTCAAGAGGTACCTCACCTCCTTCCCCATTGATGATCGTGTGCAAAGCCACATCCTCCACTTGGAACATGACCTGGTTCACGTGACCAGAAAGAACCATGCCAGGCAGGCAGGAGTTAGGGGTCTTGGACATCAAAGCTGAGCCACTGAGCTTAGCCATGCCCCCAACCTGGATGTGGCAGCACCAGGGCAGAGGACTCTCTGGGCAGCTGCTGTGGATGGAGCCAGAGTGGGGAACCCCACATCCTTTAGTGATATTCTCCTGGCCCTGTGACAGGCCCAGTCACCTCTGCAGGGCCTGGGGCTGGCATCAGCCTCACTGCCTGCTTTTTGCCTCTTTTTCAGAATCCTCTTTCCCCCCCAGTTGCCCCTGGCACGGGGGACTAGGTGGGAGGATGGGGGCTGTCCGGTGCTACCACACCGTGCCATCAGTGGACTAGGCCACCGTAGCAGCCAGGGGTGGACCCTGGAAGCTCCTGGCCAGAGAGTGCCTCTCCCCTCTGCCATCCACACCAGGTCTCTGGTGGTGGGGGGGACCCCAAAGCCATTCTGGGAAGGGCTCCAGAGAAAAGTCCAGCCTAGGACCCCACAAGGCTGGCAGCCCCACATCCCTGTCCCCAGGCCACCTTGAGAAGCACAGTCTAACCACGGGCTCCTAGGCCTGCCTCAACCTGCTTCCCCACTTCCCAACCCCTTCCTCTGGCCCAGTCCATGTTACTTTGGCCCTTGATTTTCTTTCAGATTGGAGGTTCTCAAGAGGCCCTCCAGAGGAGTGATAATGGGCACTTCCCTTGTGGGCAGCTGCAGGCCCCATGCCTCTCCTCCCTCTCTGGCAGGGCCCTATCCTGGGCAGGGGGCCTGGGGCTGGGCCCAGAGTCCAGCCATCCAGCTGCTCCTTTCCCAGTCTGAATTCAATAAATCTGTCTGCCCCCCTTTTGTGGGAGTAGACGTTTTAACAGCCAAGGGTGCATCCTTCATGGTCTGGGCTTGCGTCTGTCTTGGGGACACGTCCTTTCCCGGTTCCTTTTGATCCTTGCTCTGGTGGGACAAATGTTGAGAGAGTGGCTATAGCCCAGGCCCTGACCAGGGTGAGGGGCAACATCTGTATTTAAATGTTGCCTAATCTGCCTGCCTCCTTAAGTGTGGGAGACTTAAGAGAGTCGGGTTCGATCCCTGGGTCGAGAAGATCCCCTGGAGGAGGCAATGGCACCCCACTCCAGTATTCTTGCCAGGAGAATCCCATGGACAGAGAAGCCTGTCGTGCTACAGTCCATAGGGTCGCAAAGAGGTGGACATGACTGTCTGAGCACAGGCTTGAGGGCAGGAGGCATCTTCAATGCACCAATGCCTGGGGGTGGGTTTGAGGAAGTTGGGCCTTGCAGTGCTTAGTGGTTAGAAGCTTTGGGTCAGTTGGCTAGGATAGGAGGGAGGGAGCCAACAGTCCCTGGAGGGCCAAATTAAGCTAGGTGCCTGGGAACTAGGGTTATCAAGGCCCATTAAAGAAGATCCTTGCAGGAGAGGGGCAGAAAGAAAAGAATGTTGGGGGCAGCTCCTGTGGTCCCGGTTGGAGTTGCAGGGGTATCCCTTGTATGGTGCCTTAAGTGGGGAGTCCTCTACGCCTTTCAGTGTTTGGCATCTCCAGTCCTGGTGGCTATCCTTGGAAACAGTGGCAGGGTAGAGGTGAAGTTGCTGGGGACACTTTGCACCCTGAAGAGGCTGAAGATGTCAGCCACTCCCTGTGTGGTACCCTCTAGAGGGCCCCCCCATCCACAGGTGAGACAGCCCGCTCTGCTGATCCTACCTGCCTTTTCTCTTCTCATCCCTCCCAGGTCCTTCCTCACTGAGGCCCTCAGCCCCAGTGGTTCCAGTGAAGGGAGGGCCTGAGCTTGAGCTGGCTGGCAGCTCTGGGCCCCAAACCGGTTTTCCCACCTTGCCTGAGGCTGGCACATCACCCCTCTGTTTCCCTGCCCCCACCTCGTTGCAGTTCCTCCTCTCTCCACCCTGGAATGTGGGGGGTGGGGGGGTACTTATCCACATCACCTTTTTAAACAGGAAGGTGGAAGGGCTGTTCCACGCTTCCTCTTCCACACCTCTGGCACTCAGGGATTCCTTCCAGGCCTTGAAGGCTTCAGAACTAAGTGAGAGCAAAAAGCACCTGAGATTCTCAGCCCCACCTTGGCCCACGTCTAGTCCCCATCTGAGCTCTGGAGGATGAGACAAAGAAGCCCAGTCTACCCCCTCACCTGCTCTGGAGTAAATGGGTGGGAGCAGTAGCCTTCTCCCTAGGTGCCACTGGCCAATCCAAGTCCCTCGCCTCAAATACCAACAAGGCAAATGCTTCCATTTGCTGCCAACAAGAATTCCTCTTGCTGGAACTGAGATCATCTCTTTAGTGATAACACCAGTCTACATGAATAGGGCTCTTGCTGTGTGCTAGGCTCTGTGCTGAACACTTTAGATACTCACAAAGCTCCTGTGAGGGGACCACCAGGACTCACAAAGCCCTGGTGGTCCAGTGGCTAAGACTGTGCTCTCAGTGCAGGGGGCCCTGGATGCGATCCCTGGTCAGGGAACTAGATCCTACAGGCTGCAACTAAGTTTCATGCTGCAACTAAAGATCCTGCTTGCCGCAACGAAGATAGAAGATCCTTCATGCTGCAAATAAGACCCGACGCGTCCAAACAAATAAAATATTCTTTAAAAAAGAAACCTGTATGAGGTAGGTAAAACCATGAGAAAACATGTACAGAAAAGTGCCCAAAGCCAAATCACTAGTCTGTGGCAGAAGCAAGCTCTCTTCCCCAGGCTGATCTAAAAGTGTCCCTTTACTAAGACATTCCTAGCCCAGTTTTCCTAAAGAAACTGGTTACTGACTCAGTTTCTAACCTGTAGAAGAATAGCTCTTGGAGATGAACGATGTAGAAGTGTCTACCGGAGCGGAAGCTCCCGTTCTTATAACTAACTCCTGTTCCACCAGTCCCAAATACAGATCTGTAAATATCCTTCCCATTCTCCCTATTACTCCTTTGGGACAAATAGATGAGAACCATATCCATTTCATGAAGAAAGAAATAGGGTTAAGGACTTAAATGACCTGCCAAGACACTGGTCTTGAGGTCTGGTTCTCTCCCTGGGAATCTAGGTTACATGTTAAATGCCTCACCAGGACACTACTGGGGGTGGGGGTGTAAGGGGCAGTGGTGTGGAGATGGCCCTATGAGCACAGAGCTTTGAGGAGGGACCTGGCAAGGCCTGTCACACAGCATTCCACAGTCCAGATGTGAAGCAGCTGGTGACTAACAATGGACCCCCAGATAAAGCTGACAAAACACTGGGCCGCTGCCTTCACTTGGGACTGATTGCTAAAGGACCCTGAAGGGGATCTTTGTTCTGAAGACACTGATGCAGGAGTTCTGGAGGCCTGGTTGTCTTCGGCAGTTCCCAGAGTGGGCCAGTGTCTGGTCAGCGTTTGGCAGAGGTGGTTTTTCTTGGGAGGCGGGGAAGAAAAACCGCCTTTTCAAAGTGAGGCCTGAAAGGAGGTAGCGGGAGGGGAGGAAACTACAACTCCCAGAAGCCCCTGCTCCCCGGCGAGTCAGTTTCGGTTGCCATGGTTTCAGAAAACAATATGGCCGCTCCCAGCTGGGACGCGAGTCTGGGTTAGAGACGCAGCGGCGGATCTGGGTCACAGCAGTGGCGAGAGAAGAGGGTCTTGAGGGCTCGTGAGGTTGGCCCTGGACGCTATACAGCTGGAACGGCTTGACCTTTCCGAGAGCGCCAATGGCGGGCAGCGTGGATGAGGAAGCACTGCACCAACTGTATCTGTGGGTAGACAACATCCCTCTGTCCCGGCCCAAGCGAAATCTGTCCCGGGACTTCAGTGATGGAGGTGTGTGCTCCAACGTGTGTGAGTGTGTCCGCACGCACGCCTGGGTGTCTCCTGTATGTCTTTGTGTGTCAACGCCTTCTGTCCTGTATGTACGTGTGTACAGGGTCTATGTGAATACATGTCTCTTGGTGCTTGTGTGCTTGTGGCAGAGGGGTTAGGTGTGGGTTAGTGAGAGGGGTGTCCAACTATCTCCTAAGATTTCAATTGCAGAAGTGTGCATCTGTGGGAATGTGAACATATGTGTGTCCATATTTATGTATACATATTCTATCCTTTATGTGTGTGGGGTGTATTGTGTCTGTGTATGTCTGTGACTCCTTCCCTGGACTTTAATGACTAAAATGTGTATTTATGCATCTGTGTGTGTGTGTGCATGCTTATTCCTGAATTTTATATATCTTGTGGGAGTCTGAGCATGTGTTTGTTCATATGCAAGTTGATATGTTCTGGCCTATATGTAAGAACGGGGGTGTTGTGTGCATATGTTTCTTTGTGATTGTTTAGGTGTCTGTGTGTTGAAGACCCTCTCCTGGGATTTTAATGACAGAAGTATGCATTTCTCTGTATGTATATTGATGCATATGTGACACTTTGTGTTTCTGTGTATATGTGTGTTGGTAACTGTCTCTTGGGACTCTGGGAATGGCCCTATGTGTCTGTGTGTGTTTCTACATCTCTGTATCATTGTGTGTGTGTGTGTGTGTGTGTGTGTATTTATGTCAATTCCTAGGATGAGCCCCCAGGCTCCTGAAGGTTTGTCTTGGAGACTCATTCTCTAATAGGGGACTAGAGACCTTAGTTTTCAGATGCCCTGAGTTAATGGCAAAGGGATGAAGCTCCTCTGGAGAATTTGTCTCTGGCTGATCACTGTTCTTGGTCTCTTACCTCCCCTCCATATTATCCTTCCCCTTTCCACATCTCTACCTCTTCTCTTGGCCCCACCACTCTGCCACCCCTGATTCTCCCACCCCACCCATTCCTTCTCCCTCTTCCTTCTTACTTACCCATCTCTACACCTTCCATGTCTGCTCCCACCTCCTCTCCCTCAGTCCTGGTAGCAGAGGTCATCAAGTTTTACTTCCCCAAGATGGTGGAGATGCACAATTATGTCCCTGCCAACTCTCTCCAGCAGAAACTGAGCAACTGGAGTCACCTGAACAGGTAACAGAATACCTGGGCACACTAGTGGGATCTCTAGCCCCTAGCCTGGGATCTAAGGAAGGGTTGCCCAGCCTTTCCATCTCTTATGGTCTCCACAGTCCAGGCTGGTGGCTGGGGTGGGGAGGACAATGCAGACAGAATCTATCTGGTTACAAAATCAAGGGACTTTTCTTTGGGGGAGGTGACAAGGATCCTCGAGACATACATGCTCTGGGCTCAGGTTGGGTGCCCTTCCATTCCCCCAGGGCTGTGCATGGAAGGGCTACCACTGCTGCATCTCCTTCCTTCCCCCTACCCCTCACTTCATCCACCCAGGAATCAGTCCACCATCCCTGTGTCTACCCCCAGGAAAGTGCTGAACAAACTGAACTTCTCTGTACCAGAGGACGTGATGCGCAAGATAGCACAGTGTGCCCCAGGTGTGGTGGAGCTGGTGCTCATTCCACTGAGGCAGCGCCTAGAGGAGCGTCAGAGACGTAGGAAGCAGGGCATCGGCTCCTTACAGGTTCCTCCCTACTCCAGCTTCTTGCACTGTTCTAGGGGAGTTTTCCAGGCAGCAGAAAGCTCTGCCTCAGTGACAAGTGTGGGAGAAGGGTGCCTGTCTAAAGGGAGCCCACAGCGAGAGGGATGTCCTTGGGAGTGGGCAGCCTAAGCTCACTGCAGACTCTGGGCGGTTCTTACAGGAGCTGGCTCCCCAGGATGGCACTGACTACATGGATGTGGGTAAGGTAGCCTTTATTTGCCTTCCCTTCCAGGAAGAGCTTTTCTCCTGTCCATCCTTCCTGCGGGGGAAGGGGTGGGACTATGGGGAGGGGGAAGACAGGAAAATAGGACTCCTTCAGGGTTATTCCTATACTTGCCTTGTCTCAGGTTTGTCCCAGAAGGCCCGAGGGGAAGGTGTCCCAGACCCCCAGGGACGGGGGCAACTCAGGTAAGGAAGCTGGGAGCTCCTGACTTTACCAAGCCTGATATTCTCTACCTGGGAGGTGAGGGTGAGGGTTGCATCTGGAAAGGTAGGGAAGTCAGGAATGGAGGGATTTCAGGGACAGTGGGAGGGAGGGAAGGCTTGGTCGAGGTACACTGAAAGGGTGATGGTGGGGTCTGAGATCCAAGCCTCAGCTAAGCTGCATCTCACCCCAGGGAGGGCCGACTGCCTGTGCCCCGGCCTCCAGGGGACAGCCAGGCATTGCAGAGCGACCCGAGCTTCATCCTCCAGATCGCTGAAAAGGAGCAGGAGCTGTTGGCCTCACAGGAGACCGTGCAGGTGAAGGCGCACTGGGAGGGAGCCCGGGAATTGAGGCCTGGGAAGATGGGCAGGCGGCAGCAGGCCACTGGACTCGTCTTCTGTGTGGCTTGGCCTAGGTCCTGCAGATGAAGGTGAGACGCTTGGAGCACTTGCTCCAGCTCAAGAACGTGCGCATAGAAGACCTCTCCCGGAGGCTCCAGCAGGCAGAGCGTAAGCAGCGGTGAGCCTGGGAGACGCCCCCTTATCCGCCAGAGCCCAGAAGTCGCAAGTGACGTACCCACCTCGAAGGGCAGACTAATGGGCGGGCGGAGCCAGCTGCTCCAGTGAGCCTCCTGGGACACAAGCGCCCCCTTGGGGTGTGAGTGAGCAAGGACGGGGGGC
>NW_011494635.1:13025722-13030909 GCF_000754665.1 Bison bison bison
CGGGGGGCAGTGGGACAGGAACCCTCCAAGCGGAGCCCAGGAACTGAGCCACTCCTTCCACTCCATCTGGGTCAGGAGAATGGACCGCTTTCCAGAACCCAGAAGCCACATGCAGAGACCTGGCGTGCATCCCAAATCAGTGCTTGACACCAGGGACTCTGCCTTGGTGCTCCCAGTGCTGGGCCTTAGCGGGTGGTCCCCCAGCCTGGTCCACACCCTTAGAACCAGGTCCCCACCCAGCTCTGGTGACAGCAGTGTCTCCATCCAGGCTAGTTCTCTGTACCATGGGTCAAAGGGGAGGCTGTCCGAGACAGCTGAGGGGCTTCCTTGCCCGTCCTGGGCACTCACCTGGGACCCAGCTGAAGACTGGAGAACACAGCAGCTGAAGAGGAAGGGGTGAGGTGTGAGCTCAGCCATAGACTGTGCCTTCCAGCTGCCCTCCCCTCCCACAGCGTATGTTGAGAATGTTTGGGGGATGTGGAGCTGAGTTGTTCCCATTAAAGTTATGGTATCCTTCCTGTGCCTGCTTTCTCTTCTTTGAGGGAAGTGAGTTCCTGTCCCCCTTGTGTTATCCCTACCCCTTAAGTGAAAGAGCCTTGTGGGCCCAGGCTGGGTCTCAACTCTTGGGGAGCTGGACCCTGCAGTGGCCACTTCTTGGTAGGAGGTTGGTTTTGTACACTAGGACTGCCTGACTTCTAACTCTTAGAAGTCTAACTCTTAACTAAGTCAGGCATTAGACTGACCCCCAAACTTACTCTGTGTCTTCCAACATTGCCCAAACCCAACCACAAATCCAGGCTTCAGATTCTTCCCAAATGTAGCCTCAGATTCATCCTCAACCTTACTTATGGTCTCACCCCTAAATATGTATGACTCCCGACCCTGCCCACAGACTGACCCCAAGTTCTGTGGACCAAGACCAACCCTGACCAAGATACCATGGCCTTGGTGTGACCTTAACTTTGATCATTACACTGCCAGTAACATTGAACATTTGAATATCCTGAGACCCCACAATTCTATTACTAGGCATATATTCAGCATCACTTCAGTTCAGTTGCTCAGTCGTGTCCGACTCTTTGTGACCCCATGGACTGCAGCACGCCAGGCCTCCCTGTCCATCCATTACTCCTGGAGCTTGCTCAAACTCATGTCCATCAAGTCGGTGATGCCATCCAACCTCTCATCCTCTGTCATCCCCTTTTCCTCCTGCCTTCAATCTTTCCCAGCATCAGGGTCTTTTCCAGTGAGTCAGTTCTTCCAATAGCCAAAGTATTGGAGCTTCAGCTTCAGCATCAGTCTTCCCAATGAATATTCAGGGTTGATTTCCTTTAGGATTGACTGGTTTGATCTTCTTGCAGTCCAAGGGACTCTTAAGAGTCTTCTCCAACATATTCAGCATATCCAGGGTAAACTTAAGTTCCTGTGTTTTGTGACACATGTACTGCGATGTTCATAGCAACACTCCTTGTAATAGCAGAACTGAAAAGAACTCCTATTAATTCTCTATTACAAACTTAGTGACTTGAACAGCACATATTTATTACCTCATATTTTCTGTGAGTGAAGAGTCCAGGCATGGCTTAGTTGGATCCTCTGGTTCGGGGTTTCTCACAAGGCTGTGGTCAAAGTATTGACCAGAGCTATGGTCTCGTCTGAAAACTGGGGAAAGACTGACTTCTGAGTTCACTTGGTTGTTGACAGTTAAGTTCTTTGTGGGCTGAAGGACTGAGGGTTTGTTTTTTGCTGGCTATTGACTGGTGGCTGCCCTCATTTCCTTGCCACGTGACCATCTCCAGTATGATAGCTTACTTCAAAGCCAGCAAGGGAGTTAATGGAGTCTATTAGCAAGATGGAAGTTATAATCTTATCTAATGTAATTGCAGAAGTGACATCCATCACATTTGTGGTATTCCACTTATTAAAAGTCATTAGACAGGGACTTCCCTGGTGGTCCAGTGGTTAAGAATCCACTTTGCAATGCACGGAACTCAGGTTCAATCCCTGGTCAGGGAAGGAGCCCACATGCTGCGGAGCAACTAAGCCTGGGTGCCACAACTAGACAGCCCGTACTCTGCAACAAAGATCCTATTGCCTGCAGCTAAGATCCGAGGTGGCAAAATAAATAATTCATTAAGTCCTGCCCACTTTCAAGGGGAGAGGTACACAGGTGTGAAAATCAAGAGGCAGAGATAGTGGAGCTATTTAGAAGCTTGTGACCATGAAGATGAAGAAACAATGAAAGGGTAAAGTCTAGAATAGTGTTATTTCTGAGAGAAAGCAGATTTATTCTATTGTTGATGGACACCTGGGTGGTTTCCAGTTGGGGGCTATTACAAATGATGCTGCCACAAAGATTTGCATACATGTCTTTTGATGTGTAACTAAGAGTGGAATTGCTGGGTCACAGGGTTGGCATTTATCAGCTCTATTAGATACTGCCAAGCAGTTTTCCAATGAGGTTATAATTGTTTAATTTTTATTAAAAAGAATGAAGTCCAGGGAACTCCCTGGCAGCCCCGTGGTTAGGACTCCAGGTTTTCACTGAAAGGGTGCATCTTCAGCCCCTGCTTGGGGGAACCAAGATCCCACAAGCTGGGCTGTACAGCCAAAAAAAGAAGAAAAAGGAAAAAATAATAATAATAATGGAGTCCAGAAAACCATGTGTTTGAAGCTGGAGTGGATGCTTTACATATGCTCAATCTGTTCTCCTAACCTGGAGTTGCTCATAAATCCTCCCTTGCTGGCTCACCCTATTCTTGGTACACAGGCTGTTGGACTTTGAGGGGGGGCAGTTGGGTACCTTCTACCCTGACTTCTTCCTGGCATGAAGAGTCTCATTTCCTCCTGGAGGCTTTCTGGAACCATCTGCACTTGCACCGTGGCTTTGGGGCCTTCCCTGGGAGCCTATAATATCCCCAGGCATGGAGAACTCTGTACTGCAGGTCCTCCCAACTGGCCAGTTAGCCAGACTGCCCAGTGCCTGGGAATGGGAGGAATGTTTGGCAGGGACAGGAGATCACAGTTCTTTTTGTCTTTTATCTCCCACCCTAAACTGTAAGTGCCTTTAATTCCAGAGCCTTGCACAGTAACTTGCTCGTCACCTACACTTAGTAAATAGTTGTTGAAAGGAGGGGACAATTAAAAGTCCCAAAAGAAAGAAAAGAAAAGAAATAATACAGTTAGTTGTTAGTCTGTATGTCTGAAAGAGTCCATACCAGGGATGATTTTGAGAAGTTGACTAGAAAAATATAAAAGAGGAAGGCCTTAACCTGGTCTTGAAGGGAGGGTAGTTTTGCCTATGAGAGGAGGGAAGGTAGTATAAGGAGGGGATCATAAATTCAGATGTCTGCATAGACCCAGAGGTAAAATAAATGTCAGAAAATAAGGACTGGTGAGGACTATGGTAAATTGGGGTGTCAGCCTTTGGTGCCAGGCTAGAATTGAATCCATGTTGTTCAATCAATAAGAGGAAGCAGAGAAGGAGGAAGAAACTTTTTTTTCAAGAGTTTAGTTTTTTTTAATTAATTAATGTCTGGCTGCATTGGGTATTCCCTGCTGTGTGTAGGCTTTTAGTTGCCTTGAGCAGGGGCTACTAGTGGTGCAAGGGTTTCTCACTGCAGTGGCTTCTGTTGTTGCGGAGCAGCAGGGACTCTAGGTGTGGGGGCTTCAGAAGTTGCAACACCCAAGCTCAGTAGTTGTGGCCCAGGCTCAGGTGCCTTGAGGCATGTGGAATCTTCCCAGACCAGGAATCGAACTGTGTCCCCTGCATTGGCAGGTGGGTTCTTAACCACTGGACTACCAGGGAAGTCTGAAGTAGAATTTTTTTAAAACCCATATGGACTAAACAAAATACATCTATAGCTTACTCTGGGCACATCGTCTGCCACCTTGAATAGACACAGGACTGCAACTGAGGAGGGGACAAGTGGGGCACGTGGACTGGTGGGGTTGGGTAAAGAGAAAGCATCTGGCAAGAGTGAATGGGCTGAGATCAGTGGAAATCTCCCGATGATCGGTCATCTCAAACACCAGAGTGTTCACGTTTCACCCAAAATGATGCTAAGAAGTTTGAGGTTTTTCTGGACACTCCCGGAGCACAGAGCGGTTTGGAGCAGGGTAGGATTCACTGTAAACGATAGCTCAGGAAGACCTGTCAACAGTGTGTTAACCAGAGACCAGAAGATTAGGGGTCACAGGGATCCCTCAGAGAGTAGGAGCCTTGGAGGCTCCCCAGAGGCAGTGACCGCGGTCTTTCTGAAAAGCTGGCCTTCAGCCGCCCATACCATCTCTCCTAGTTATGTTGTTAGAAGGGTTCAATCCCCTCGGGTACTTTAGGGACCCTGTTCCAGCCACCGAAATGGGGAGGGGGGTGTTGTTTGTTCAAGGACCTGTAGGTGGAGCAGTGGCTAGAACCCTTAAAGATCCGAGGGCTACGTTTTTGCTCCGAAGGCTCTGTGCAGGTGCGCACCCTGGGACGCAGAGCTAGGCGGATCCTTCTGACATTGCGACTGCCTCCATAGAGACAGCAGAGGCTGTGGTCCCCGGAGGCGCCTGCAGAGGTTCTCCCAACCTCCACCCCGTGGGGCCTTCTTTGTTCTGATGCATTTCAGGGCCAGCCAGGCGCCCAGGATGTCTCTCAGATCCTCAAGGGGGCATTTCCTCCGAGGCAGGGAGATGAAACGGAAGAGGAAGATGCCGAAACCAGAGATCGCAGAGCCAGAATGGAGGGTTCTTCCGCTCCAGGACAGGACCTAGCGATACCCGTATCAACGGCCAGGCGGACTAGGAAGCCTAGGGGAAAAGGCAACCTTCAGGTGCCCCACCTAGCTCTGAGCCCCACCTTACGGCCGCTCCAGGGGGCAGAACCCGAGGGACGCCCCTTCCAAATTGGGCGGAGATATGGAAAGTGCAAACCCCAGCGCTGAGAGTGGACGCGCGTTGAGCCCATTCAAAGTTGCTTCTTCCTTCTCTGGCTTCTGAGCGATTCCGGTTTATTGGCTACAGCGAGCTCGAGGGCTAACTTCATCGCGAGAACTTCTCAGGCCCTGGGGCGGGGACTCTTACAGCGCAGCCGCAGGGCCTCCTGACGCAGAGGCGCATCGCCCGTTGGCGGTTCTCTGGCGCCCGCTTATTGGTCCGAAGCACCCTCGCCCCACCCCCACCCCCGTCGACCAATGGGCGGGG
>NW_011494635.1:13031009-13045294 GCF_000754665.1 Bison bison bison
CCGGCTGCTGCCGCGGTCTCCAGAGCTGCCGCCTCAGCCACTGCCGCCGCTGCGGTCGTCCCTGACCGTCGCGGCCTCAGGGTGCTCCCCGCACGGTGAGACTGCTCTTCCTTCTGCCACCTCCCAGTTTCATCCCGCTCACAGAGATCCCCTCCCAATCGAACCACTGTTCTAGGTAGTCGGTGACTGGGACCCCTCCGGCTGGAGCTGGAGGGCTCCGCTGTCGGGTCCGGGCCAGGGAGGGCTCCTTGGCACCCGAGCTGGGGAGATATTAGGTCCCAGGGCCGCAGGTGACCGTTAGGTGGTAGAGTTGAAGTGTTTTCCGCGGGGCGCTGTCGAGGGTATGAGTGACATTGTGAGGGTGGGGGCCTAGGGGTCAGCTCCGTCAGCAACTCCCAGCACCCCCTTTCCCCCATTGTCATCGCCTCGCTGGTGACCTTGGACGAGTAGTCTCGTTCTGACCTCGCGTGGCTCGGCACTTCAGGGAGGAGGGCAGTGATGTTGGGGAGTATGGGCTCGCGAAACTACTGCGTCAGTAGAGGTGATGGTGGGACAGAGAGGATTATCTCTGAGGGACAGAGCCACCGCTTCGCAGCCCGGAAGGGGTGTGATTGGGGTGGGTGGGGTCGGGGCGGCGTCCAGACGCTTTTGTCCCCTTAGAAGATGAGGATAGGATGGGGATGGAGGGCGGAGAGGATACAGATTCATATACCCAGGCCCCTGATGTCTCTTGGAGCTTGGCGATTACCACCCCGTTGTCATAGAGCAGGAGGTCTTTGTTTAGGCTCTGGACCAGTGTTTCTTTTAGTGAGCAGGGATCCTGGTGGACTGAGAAGGGAGACATTCAGTTGTTTTTCCTTTTGAATCTTGGCTTTGGGAAGTGTGGGTAAGGCGTTTCTCTGCCCAGGGAGCTGAAGCAGGTCAGAGGCAGCTGTTGCCCCCTGGACCTGGCCTCGCCTGGGTCGGGCAGTCAGTCTGGAGGCTAGAGGTGTCTGAGCACCCTCAGGCTAGAGGGATTGTGGGGAGGAGATGCTGGGGAGAGAAAGGCAGCATTTCTTGGTGGAGACAAGAGGATGTGAGATGGTGGGGGTCCTTTCCTCAGTTCAGCCCTGCTCCACCCATTTTTGAGAGAGAACACCCATACTTACCCTTGCAACTTTGGCCTGCTGGAGGAAGGAGGAAACGTAGTCATATCTATACTGAGTTGCTGTAAAACTGTCGCAACCACTCCTGACCTCCAGCCTTGCTTTTCCAGGCCTGTTCTAGGTATGCAGGCCCCAGTGAGCTGGGGCTGCTCTCTTGTTGCAGAGCACAGGCTCTAGGCACATTGGCTTTAGTAGTTGTAGCACGAAGGCTCAGTAGTTGCTGCTTTCGGGCTCTATAGAGCGTGGGCTCAGTAGTTGTGCCTCCCAGTTGCTCCTCAACAAGTGGGATCTTCCTTGACCAGGAATTAAACCTGTGTCTCCTGCATTGGCAGGCAGATTCTTTACCACTGAGCCACCAGGGAAGCCCCGTGCTTGAGCTTTGAGGAACAGCTTCTGTGGGATTGAGTGCTTAAGCCAGGACTGAGCCCAGAGTTGGGGTAGGGAGGGTAGGAGATTGTACAGTTCCTGGCTCAGAAAATACTTGAACAGGTTGAGAATGGGAATTGAAGAATCAATGAGAAACAAGGCCCCAATAAGCATGTCCCTAACCACAAAGCAGAGGACAAGCTGGGGCTGGTCCTGTGATGCCTGGGACTTGCGGGCTGCAGAGAGGGGCTGTTAGCATGCAGCTGTGGGATATAGGGCAAGAGTGTGGCAGGTCCTGGAGCTCTACTTTGCCATGGACAGACTGTCTTTGGCCCCTTCTCCAGCCTTGGGCACCAAGTATGGGACAGTCTGGAGGAGCAGCTAGCACCCTGTGTGCACAGTGGGACTCTAGGGGGCTGAGAACTCTGAGTTTCTGTGTTAACTGTCTCTCTGCCCAGCTGCCATTTCCTTGTTTCTGTTCCCTATGCCAGAGGCACCAGTGGGCCTGGCTGAACCCTATCTTGGGTAGGATAATCTTGAAGCAGTTTTTCTCTCTAAAGCTGAGAGGGACCTGAGCTGGGAGCTCTCTGTTTACCAGAGAGAAGGTTCTGACAGTTTCCCTGAGAGAGTAACTGAGAGCTGAAGAAGTCCCCCAAGGCCCTTATTCCAGGTTCCCAACCCTCCCCATCCCATGACTCTCTGTGGTACCACCTCTGACAGCTGATTTAAAGAGGGGGTGTCTTTTTTTTTTGCTGGAATGGGGGCATTTCCCAGGATATATATTCTTCACATTTTCTTTATATGCCTTTCTGGTTGAGGGAGGTGGACAGTGAGCTCCCAACAGTCTGCTCTCTGGCATGCCTGGAGAACTTGCTGGCCTGGGAGTGGGGGAGGAGGAAGGCAGGATGGTAGAAGGGAGAGGAGGCCCCTCAACCTTTGAGCTGTTTTCTGAGAAGGCTAGAGGGCCTGCCCTTGGGCCATTCCTGACTGGATTGAAGTCCTTCTTTGATGCTGAAATTGCTGTTGCTTCAGAAAGCAGTCCTTTGGGGGATTTGTTCTACAAAGGTGGGGGCAGAGTGGGGAGTGCTGTCACAGAGCTTCAGGCAATAGCTGCACCAGACCCACTGAGGAAGAGGCCATTGCTTATTTATTCCTGTGCTGCAGGTGAGGAAACTGAGGCACTGAGGCATGAAGTAACTTTGCCATGCAGCCTGAATTTAAACCAGGTCTTTGGGGCTCTGGAGCCCATGCTCTTGACCATGGCCCTGCTGCCTCTTGGGGGCTGAACTGCTTGGGCCACGATCTAGATTTGGTTGGCACAAGAGGAGGCCTGGGGCTTCAAGGGTGCCTGGTGTTTCTCTTTGGGCACAGCTGCTGCAGGAAGAGGCCTGATGCCCTCTTCTCCCGATTCTAATGAAGAATTGTGTGTAGCTCAGGTTCTGGCTCACAGGGGACAGCGACCAGTGAGGCTTTCTGCTGGGAAAGGAGCTTTTCCAGCCTTCTCTGGGCTTTCTCATTCTCTGTTCTCAGTGCTCAAGGGTTACAAGGCAATGCCTGAGTACTTGCTCTATACTGAGCTCTGGGCAGTGCAAGAGACACAGGTCCTGCCCTCAGTGACCTTCCATTTCAAGGTTGGTGGTGGCAGTGGGGAGGTAACAGCTGATTGTGGCCAGGCTAGACAATGCCCTATGGGAGGCACCACTCTGAGATGGGGGAAGGGGAATGCCTTCCAGCGCAGGGGTTGCTAAAAGAGCAGGGTGGGGAGCTCTTCTTCTAAGTGCCCCTGGGCCCTGATGTGCTACGTCTGCCTAAAGGGCCCACTGAGGCCCATTCTTGGGCTCCGTTTAGTTTGGTCATTCATTCATTAACAAATGTAAACCTAACACACCTGCTCCCTGTCAGATGCTGGACTGGGTGCTGGGGATACAGGGTTTGGCAAAAGCACAGTCGCTGCTCTTGTAGGGTGGGAGACAGAGATAGTAAATGATTGCAGAAGTGAGAAAGGGAATTCTTTTTGAAGATTTTCAGGCCTATCCTGGAATGGGAGGGGGTGGGAATGGGTTGTGCTGCCTTGAAAAAGGTCCCCAAGCTGAGATGTGGATGGGAGAACAGAATTATCCCAGGCAGATGGCCTGGGTGAAGGCAGGCAGGCAGGCAACAGGCAGTGGACAGGGGAGGAAGACAGGTACAGGACCCTGCATGTAAAAGCCCTAGGAGCCTTTGCTCACCAGCCACTGTTTCATCCAGGCTTCCCAGGAAGTGTCCTGGGAAGGATAGCTGTTTCCTATTCCAGGGATCTTCCCAACCCAGGGATCGAACCCGCATCTCCTGAGTCTCCTGCATTGGCAGGTGGATTCTTTACCACTGCGCCACCTGAGAAGCCACAAAATTATGATTGTTGTTGTGTAGTCACTAAGTCATGTCCAACTCTTTTATGACCCCATGGACTGTAGCCCACCAGTTCCTCTGTCCATGGGATTTCCCAGGCAGGAATACTCAAAGGAGTTGCCATTTCCTTCTCCAGAGGATCTTCCTGATCCAGGGGTTGAACCCACATCTCCCATGTCTCCTGCATTGCAGGCGGATTCTCTACCGCCGAGCCACCTGGGAAGCTCGGGAAATGGGGGGATCTTGTCATTTTTCCCCTGGCTGTAGAGAAGTGGCTGGAGCAGCCTCTGTGCAAGGTAGGGGGAAGGCCTGGTCCCCTTGCTCTTGGCTGTGTTTCACAGGCTCTGAGTCCACAGCTTCAGGGGGTGGCTGGAGTGGGTAGGTAGGGCAGGCCTCTCTCCAAGGGCCAGACTTTCTGGAGACAGCCTTAGGGGCTGGCCTTCTCTGGGACTGACCCAGAGTGCTGGCCTGGGGCTGTTCTGCATTCCTGAGACTCTAGCTTTGCCCTTCCCTGTACCTCCTGAGGCTTCCAATGGGGGTGCTCCTCATACCCAAGCTGTTAGCCCTGCCTTTGAGGTGGGGCTTGAGCCTTGGTGGGCTTTTGCATTGGGAAATGGGGAGGGAGGTAAGGCCTGCTCCCAGGGTAGCTCAGCACCTGAGGGGCCTTGAGGTCATGCCCTCCACAGGCCCAGCGCCAACTCTGAGGCCACTCAGTGGTTTTCTTCATTCCCTGGACCAGCAGAGGTCATTCATACATCACTCATCTCTACTTTAGTGTATATCTCTGACAAATAAGGACACGTGCGTGCATGCGTGCTCAGTCCGTTGTGTCCAACGCTTTGCGACCCTATGGACTGTAGCCTGCCAGGCTCCTCTGTCCATGGCATTCTCCAGGCAAGAATACTGGAGTGGGTTGCCATTTCCTCCTCCAGGGGAAATAAGGATGTACTTCTCTACATAATCTAATTCCATTATCTCACCTAGCTGATCAACTCTTATTTCTTAGTGTTGTCTAAGATCCAGTCCTGTTTATTAACATTTCCCAATTATTTCCCACAACTGAGCGACTGAACTGAACTGAACTGAGAAATGCCCTTCTACATATATTTTTCTTCTTGAAATTGATGTGGTGGGAAAAGCCAGGTCAGTTGTCCCATTGAGTATCCTGCCGTCTTAGTCTCTTTGTGTATTAATTTAGCAGAACAGTTGGCAAACTTTTACTGTGAAGGGCGAGATAGTAAATGTTTTAGACTTTGCAGGCTATGTGGCCTCTGTGGCAACTACTCAGAGTAGTTTTAATGTGTATGCTCAGTCATGTCCGAGTCTTTGCAACCCAGTGGACTGTAGCCTGTCAGACTCCTCTGTCCGTGGAGTTTTTTCCAAGTAAAAATACTGGGGTTGGTTACCATTTTCTCCTCCAGAAGATCTTCCTGAACCAGGGATTGCTTTAGTGAAAAGCAATTTTAGGTGGCAGTCCAGTGGTTAGGACTTTCACTGCCAGGCTTTAATCCCTGGGTCAGGGAATTAAGATCCTGTAAGCCGTGAGGGCACAGCAAAACAAAGAAACAAATAAAAGCAATTTTAGACAACATGTAAACAAATGAGCACTTGGTTGTGTGCCAGTAAAACTTTACAAAAAAAACAGGAAACAGTGGCAGCCTGACAGGCTGTAGTTGGCCCATCTCCTATCTAAAGCAACTTCCCTCTTTTATTAAAATTAGGTCACTTGTCTTGCAGAATATCTGGCCTTCTGGGTTTGTCTCCTTGCTTTTTTGTGGAGTCCTTTAATTGGTTCTGCTCGCAGGTTAGACATTTGGGCAGAACTGCCCTGTGAGCGGTGCTGTGACTTGGTGCCGCTTCACATCAGTAGGCATACTTGGGCCCCATGTCCCATTCTGAGAGGAGACTGACTAGTGCAAGACTGGCTAACGTCACTTTGCTCCATGGCAAACTTGTTCCCTTTGACCTGGGTCATCTGTCAGTGGTACTTGTGTGTCTGTGAGCATCCGCGCCTTCCTGGTTTAGCACCCACTGATTGGTGTTGCTTCCAACATTTGTTTATTGGGGAGTTGCAGAATTATTTAGCATTCAGTCATTCCTTTGTTAAGGAAGAGCTATCCTTTAACCACCAGGGCTGTTTGGCCACAAGAAAGACCAAGAGACAGACTGAAGTAGTTCTCTGTAAGATTGCCAGTTTTCAGAGCAGAGAGTTGGGGTGTTGCTCTTGTCCGTAGTGACAAATGAGGGTTTGGATTTGTTTTGCTTTCTTCCTTTTTTCATAATCACTGTGAATGCTCTGATTTTATATAGTTCCATCTGTTAACATCAATTGCATAATATTGTCTCTGATGCTGAAATGGTCCCAGCCCAGTGTTTCAGAGCTGTGCTGCTTACACAGGCTTCCTGGGGGTACTTCCCACTGCCTCTGCTCTGAGGCTGCCCTTGGGGAGCTGAACTGGAAGGCCTGCCAATCAAGCCAAAGTCTCAACTGTGAGTTCTGATGGGTGGCAACCCTCTCATAGGTGCCTGTTCTGTGTATAGCCCTGTTTGATCACCAGGAGGGAAAGCTCTAAGAACATGTCTTATTATATAGTGAATAGCAAAGTCTCTCAGTCGTGTCCGACTCTTTGCGACCCTGTGGACTGTAGCCCACCAGGTTCCTCTGTCTGTGGGATTCTCCAGGCAAGAATACTGGAGTGGGTTGCCATTTCCTTCTCCAGGGGATCTTCCGGAGCCAGGGATTGAACCCAGGTCTCCTGCATTGCAGGCAGATGCTTTAACCTCTGAGCCATCAGGGCATATAGGCCCCCCTCGAAGCCTACTGTTAATTCTAACCTGGATTGACTTGTGCAGCAAGAATACTATGACCTCTGGATGTATGATGGTACAACCTGTATGTCTGGGCTGGGCCAACTCTTGGGTCACCAGAGCCAGAACTGGCCCCTGGAAAGTGCCAGTGAAGTCCCCTTCCTTTGCTGGCTGCCTCTTCCCACCAGCCTCAGGTTTGCTGGGCACTAGAGTTCTGGGCTGGTGCTTTGACACCCAGAAACTGCAGCTCAGTACATGCTGGCCGGGCTGTGGGTCAGTAGTGTGTCAGGCAAGGGTGAGGGCTCTTGGCAAATGTGGAGTGGGTGGAGGAGTAGGGGGCACAGGTACCACTTGGGCTACTGAGAGCCGCAAGGGTTTGGGTCCTTCCTAAAGGGAAACCTATGCTCTCCCACCAGCCACAGGCCCATCAGTGGCCCTGACCCTTGCCCTCCCCTCTGCACTCCCCACCCATCAGGCTCCTCCTGGTGTCCCTGGAGCATGGGAGGCTACTGAGCGTGACTGGTGGTGTCCAGCAGGAGCTGCGTGTCTCAGCCTGTGGCAGGGAGGGCGTCCATGGCTGCAGCCAACAAGGGTGAGTGCCTGCCTGGTCTGCTGGGGTTTGTAGAGTCTTATAGTGCACCCTGGTGGGAAGGGGTATTGTTGCATGTGGGATCTGTGTTGGCTGTGTGTCTGTCTGTCTGTCTGACTGTGAGGTATGAATTATATTACATCAGTAATTACACCAGTGTTTGTGCTGGGGACGCCCAAGCGCTAGCAGGGAACCTTGGTGTGCTGCCCTCGTGGCCCCATGTTCCAGCCTCCCTGTTCCACTGTGGAGGTTGGTAGCACAAGGGGCTTGGTGTGAGCATGGAGGCTCGGAAGTGGGTAGGGCTACAGTAGGTTGTGGAAAGGAATTGGGGTTTCATTCAGAATCCAGAAAGACTCATAGAAGGTTTTAGGTGAGGTAGGACATTAGGGTTAAATCTGAGGGACTCAGCAGGGAAATGGTTGACCCCTTGGGCCTCCATTGAGTCTTCATTGTGTGCAAAAACCCAGGCAAGGACTGGCTCAGGCCTTCACCAAGCTCCTACTAATCTGCCTGCCTTAACTCCCTGCCTGCCTGGCCTTGGAAAACCTGACCCAGTGAGGGACAGCCGAGGGCCATGTGAGGAGCTCAGCGGAGGAAGGAAAGGTTTCTCTGGGAGGGGTCCTGGAGCTCCCCTGGGTTCTTCTCACCTGCCAGTGATCAGTAGTGAGGTTTAGAGGAAGCTGCAGCCCCTTCTAGGAGGGCTGAGTATAGTTTTTGACCCTCTCTGTTTCTCCCACCCCCAGGCAGGTCCCATAAAGCCCAAGCCCATTCCTGTCTCTGCCCTTTTCCCCTCTCAAGGGGGTCAGCAGGAGGAGCAGGCAGAGGGCCTCAGGACTGGCAGACCTAGAAGAGAAGGCCTGAGAGATGGGGAGCTTGGAAATGTGAAGGAGAGTACAGGGCAGGGTATCCTGAGCACTAGGGCTGAGTCCCGCACTGCCTGGGGTTTGGTTAGGGTCAGGACTGTCTCTTCCCTGTCAGCCCCATTCCCTCTAAGTGAAGGGTCATATTAGCTAATCCCTAAATCCCCTCATACCCTCTTTGAGGGTGTGCATTTTCTGTGGGAGGACTAAGCAGGAGGGCAGATGAGAGTCTCAAGCCTTATGATCTCCACTGTCCAGTAGGATGTGGCCTAGCTCAGCAGAGGATGCTGACTGATATGCAGGGGCAGTCACAGGGGCAGGGCAGTGACACGGTGGAGTAGTTTCCTGGGGCTAGGAGAAGGCAACACCCCTGGAGCTCTCTCCCACTCTCTTTGTAGGCAACAAGTCCAGAGTCCGGAGTATCCGCTTCGCAACAAGCCATGATGCAGAAAGCTCCCAGAGTCATGTCCACTTTGATGAGAAGCTGCATGACTCTGTGGTCATGGTCACCCAGGAGAGCGACAGCAGCTTTCTGGTCAAGGTATGTGCATACCTCCCCCCCCTTATAATCATCAACCTTATTCCCTCTACCTTCTCCCTGGCCCTGCCCAGCTTCCTGGGCCTGTTCCATTTCCTCTAAGCTGGCTCCATCTTTGTCCTTCCCTGGGCCTTGGTTTCCCCATCTGTAAAATGGGAAGCGTGAGACTGTGATGAGATGAGTGCACTTATGATGTTACTTGAATGGGAGTGGAGCTTGTTAGCATCAGCATCACCCCAGCCATTGCAGTTGGAAGGTAGGTGTTCAGGCTTTGGTGTCACAGGCCTGGGTACAGTTCTGGGCCTCCTCTTTTGGCTCTGTAACCTTGGGCAGGTCACCTTGTTTTCCTTCTCTCAAGTAGACACAATTGACACCCCAAAAAACTGGAAATGGAAGGGTGTATGTATGTGAGGCTAATTATATTGATAACACGGTGTGACTTTACTCTGCTTTGCCAAACATCTGGCTGATTGAAGCTCTTTTTAGTAGTATTTATCACCTCCATGTTTTTCCCTTCTCCTTCTCTTCTAGTGTCCATACCTCGTACACCCTTGGCTCCTCCAACTGCTGGGACACTGTTAGATCCCACATCCATTTGGGAGAGGCAGGAAGAATTCTTTGGAGGGGATGGATTGGAGGGAAACAGGGAGTGAGGCCTTAAGGTTGGACAGTATACCAGGGCTCCCATGTTGAGCCCCGGAAGGCATGGAGGTGAGCATGGTGGTTGGCGTCTGATCTATTGAGACCACCCTGCAGAGGGGCCCAGAGTCATAGCCATTTCTGCCCAAGTCTGAAACCTTTGCTCTTTCTCCAAGAGCTGACAGTTTCCCCAAGGGAGCAAACAGAATGAACCCAAACTTTCAAAAATAGCTCCCTGCCTCCCATTGCAAAATCTATTCATGTCCATGGTAGAGAAGATTTGGAAGATAGAGAAAACTATAAAGAAATTTAAAAGTATCTGCAATCATACTATCTGGAAATAACTATGGTTAATATTTTGATGTTATTCCAGTTTCCTTTCTAGCTTTCTTTCCAAAAATGAAAAGCTGGTATACCAGCGTACACACTGTTTTTTGGTTGCTTCTGTTGTGATCCATCTCCTGTTTGTTTCAGTAAATAATTTTCCATGAGATTTTACAACTGCCTGATATTCCACTATATCTGTCATCATTGATTTAGCTGGTTCCCTGTTCCTGGTGTTACAGTTGTTTCTATTTTGTACTGTTATAAATAGGGCAGTGATGCGTTTTGTTTTTTTTACATCTGAGTATTTCTCCAGGGAAATACTGCAAGTGGTGCAGCTGGATCACAGGGTACAGCCAGTGATTAGCAGGCACAGCCAGAAAGCCCTCTTGAGAGGTGTGCCCTCTTTTAGCAGAGTGTGGGAGCCATAGGGACTGAGCTTTATCATGCAGTGACATCATCCTGATCCCACTGAAAGGCTAAATACTCCCTCAAAAGACAGGGCCATCCATTTCCTGAAACTGAGCAGGAGAGCGCATGCCCTGTGAGCTGTGGATACAGCACGCACATTGCCCCTCCTGGACAGGCACTCCGGTCAGCCTACCTGCCCCGACAGCTACCCTGGCCTGTGACCTGTCACACGACTGAGTTTCTGAGTATGGCAAAGCTGTGTGTATGAACAACAGAAGTTTCCCAGGCCGTGAATCAGGGCTGTTGGACACAGTGAGCCTTTGAATGGGCAGGCATCCATGTTTGGGTGCCAGCAGGGCAGGCTGGATTCCAGGTTCCATGACTGGTGCCAGTCTTGTGGGCCAGCCCTGGACTGACAAAGCTCGTCTAGTGTCCGTTTTTGTGATTCTGACCCACCCTCCATCTTGTGCTATCTATGTTGCCTGGTGGCCTCACCATGAGTGACCAGAGGACCAGTGTCCCTGGGCACATGCTGATAGTGGTGGGGGCAGGTGGATAGCCTGTGTAGTGGGGTTTTGAGCCTTCCCTGTGGGCAGTGGCTGGTGCCTTGCTGTGTGGCAAGAGCAGCCAAGAGGTCCAGGGAGGACTATAGCTTGACCACACTGTGGCCTTCAGCCAGTCATTTCCTGGCTTCTATTTTATCATCTATAGAATGGGCCACCAAGGAACTTCAGGGCCCATGAGACAGATATGGGACAAGTGATAGGGGTGGGGTCCTTGAAGAAAGGGCCTGGAGCTGCCAGGCCAGGGGTGTGAACCAGCTAAAATGATGGAGGGAGTCAGAATCCCCTGGGATTGTCAAGGAAGCAAGTGGAGGGCCCACAGGATCACCAGTGGTACAACCTGGGCGGACCCTGGGGGAGACTGTAAGTGAAGGTGCCTCCATCCCCCACCCCTCCTGCTGCAGGTTGGCTTCCTGAAGATCCTGCACAGGTATGAAATTACCTTCACTCTACCCCCAGTGCACAGGCTGAGCAAGGACGTCCGAGAGACACCTGTCCCCAGCCTGCACCTCAAGCTCCTCAGCGTCATGCCCATCCCAGAAGGTGCGTCCCCTGCTTGGGGTGCTGGAAGCTTGCCCTCCTCCAGCAGAGCCTGGGTGTGAGCAGGAGTGACAGCATGGGTACTTCCTTCCCCCATCAGGGGCTGATGGGTAGCTCAGAAACCAGGAGACACGATGCCTCTTTATGGGCCTGCTGTGTGGCAACATGGCAGGTCCCATGCCCCAGCCCTCACTCCTGGACAGACGTCTGTGGGCTCACACAATTGACCTATGTCTGCTCACCGCCTGATGGTTACTTCAAGGGGATGGTGGGAGCCACTGAGGAACTGCTCTGGGCCTCTAGCCCTTCCTTTGCCAGGGGAAACCTACTGGAACCTCAGGAACTTTGGGCAGCTGCCTCCCAGCCCCCACCAGACCTGAAGTTGCTTTTCCATACCCTGCCACCTTCAGCACCCCTCTTCCCAAAGGCTAGCGAATCAGTTTCACCATTTACAGAAACCCCAGCTTCAGTTTCATGTCCCCCCTACTTCCACTTCATAATTTTGCCCTTAAGTGGGTTGAGCAAGCCTCCTCAGGTCTTTGCCTCTTGCCATCTGATCTGCTCAGTCCCTGCCCTGCTCCTCCCTCCCTCCCCCATCACCCTCTCTCCCTGCCTGTGATTTTGGGGAATCCCACCTCTTGCAAGCATGAGTTTTGACTTCTGGCCTACATGTAGAGCTCATTGAAGAATGGCAAGTTCCAGAAGCCTGTGTACCCAGCCCTGGGGGCAGGGGTGGAGGGGTTTGGGCCATCCTTGCTCCTCTAGAGGTCTTGGTGGTGGGTGGGGACCAGTGAGTGCTGGGGGGCAGGAGGCCACAGAGGTGCTGATCGCCCCGGGCAGGTTACAGCGTCAAGTGTGAGTACTCAGCGCACAAGGAGGGCGTCCTCAAGGAGGAGATGCTGCTAGCCTGTGAAGGTGGCTCCGACACCTGCGTGCGCGTGATCGTGCAGGCGCGCGTCATGGGTGAGAGCTTGAGGCCCAGGTCTGGCTAGAGGAGGGAGGCACCAGCTTGGCTACAAGGAGTTTCCACCCTCCTTGAGTCTGAAAAAGGGATCCTTGTTTTGGCCCATTCCCAGTCTCCTTGGTGGGTGCCTTTCTCCCCATCCTCTAGCAGAGCTGGGAGGGAAGGTAGAGGAGTCCCCTTGGAGTAGGTGGGGCTAGGGTCCACCCTGGCATACTGACTTCTTGCCTGTCTTGCAGACCGACACCACGGCACACCCATGCTGCTAGACGGCGTCAGGTGCGTGGGTGCTGAGCTAGAATACGACTCCGAGCATAGTGACTGGCGCGGCTTCGACTGAGGCCCTCGGCACCACCTGCCTTGGGGCCCTCGGCCTTAAACCCAGCCTCATCCCCCAGATGCTGCATGACGGTGCGGCTTCCTCCCCCTTCCCCAGGGTGGGTGTGCAGGCGGAGGGTCCACGGGCCTCTACGCTAGAGCCTTGCCCATGCCTCTCACCTCATTTGTGCCACCTCCCTGCCCCTCCAACGTTCTCTTCTCCCACTTTCTCCTGTGTGCCTCAGCCTCCTGCTGGAAGAAATGGATTGAGCCCCCAAGGAGGCCATCTGTGGAGGGCCAGGGGAGGGTTGTACCCCCCCCCCCCCCAGCCATAAGGGCTCTAGTCAGAGCCTAGGAGAGCAAGGAGCTGGCTCTGTGGTGGAGCTGCCCTATTACTACTGCTGCTGTCTCGCTTTAGCCACCTCTCTTGTCTACTCTGTTTTTTCCACTTTTGTCCATGGTGAGGAGGAGGGAGATGCAGTTCCCAATCCCTACCCCCTAGGTCTGTGTTGTTTTTAAATGACTGGTTGGGATAAAATCCTGAAGAAATAAAACTTCCAGTGGATACTAGAAGCCAGCAGGGTTTTTGTTCTCCAGGGCCCTGAGAATGCCCAGTCCTTGCAGATGGGCCAAGGAACAGTTTTGGCTACTTACTCTTTTTGGAAGCAGGGTTACTTTGTGGTATTATAGCACCTAGCCCCCAAAAAGGTATGTGCACGTTGGTGGCATTTTAGGCCTGCCAAGATGAGAGTCTGCACACGGAGGGGCCTTCCATCCAGGTCACAGAGATGTCTTATGGAATGGGGTGTTCAGTTTGGGAGGCTTGACCAGAGGCAGCAGCACTCCTTTCTAATCAATTCCCAGCCCCATGCACAGCTGAAAACCTCCCTTTGTAGAACCTAGCTACCCTAACCCTTCCACTACTCCACTATTGGAGTCCCCCCTTGTGAGGTACCAGAAGGGTATGGTTTCACCTTGAGCTTTATTGTCACCTTAGGGTTCTCAGGCAGGTGGGGCTGCTGCATGTCATGGAAGGGCAGGTACACTAAATTGATGGCAGAGCTGGGACCAAGTGCTCGTTTTGTCCTCCCTACTCTCCTCCCTCTCCATGGCTGGATAAATACATGGGTCATGCCCAAGCTGCCCCTGGGGCCTTCTCAGATAGAAAGGAAAGCCCCCCTCAGCATGTTATCCCACATCCCCCTCACCCGTACCCTTCTCATAGCCTGCTACTGCCCTTTCTACAATTAACATTCATACTTGGGTGGTCAGCACCACACCCAGGAAGGTCCTGCTTCTTCTGTCCCTCTCCTGTCAGCTCCAGTCCTTGTCCTGCCTGGCTCCCTATGCAGGCTGAGCCAGTCAGTCAGTGCACTCTGCCCTTTGGCTCCAGACCCTGCACAACCTCCTCCCTCTTGCTGCCCTGCCTGCAGCTGTACCCCCACCCTCACCCCCCGACTCCCACCCTGGCCCCTAGTTCAGACCAAGGGTCAAGCCTTCTGATGCAGTCTGCTTTCAGGACCACGTGCTCCCTATGGGGATGCCTTTGTAAACCTTTTAAGTCTCCTTGACCTCGGTCCTTGGAAGTGCCCTTCAGCCTTTCAGTCAGAGGGCTGAGGCCCAATCCCAAAGCCTGAGTTTCTGGATGTGTCCCCACCCATTCCTCCTGCGACCTCATCTCCCCGGGCAGGATGGTGGGGAACAGGGTGGATTTATCTGCCCGAGACCTGGGCCAAGAGTTCTGTTGGGCTGGGGCCCGGGGGTGGGAGGGTGATGGCACTGCGCCCTCAATTGGAAAGAAAGTCGATGGCGGCGCGCACGGAGCGATTGGTGCT
>NW_011494635.1:13045394-13049395 GCF_000754665.1 Bison bison bison
GCCAAACTGCATGGCAGCGCGGATCTCGCGGCGGCCGGGGGGCGCTCCGGCGGCGTCAGGGCCTCCCTCGGCTGGCTCAAGCTCGAGGCTGAGCGCGCCACACTTGCGCACTCCTGGGTCGGTGATGAAGCGCGCGTCCTCCGCGGCGCAGCAGTACAGGTTGATGAGCACTCGCCGCTGTCCTGGGCGCGCTGGGCAGTAGCTGCGCCGCACCTCCTCGCCCAGGGCCACCGATTGTTCGGCGGCCACGAAGCGCTCAAAAACATCGGTGCACCAGCGGCGACCGTCGCGAACCAGCAGCTTGTCAGGCGGGTGAACACCAGCCACGAAGCGGTTGAGCACGCCCACACCGTATGTGAGCGGCGATCTACGCACCCGAACCACTCCTGGCGCCTGCCCAAAAAGCACTGCGCCTTTGAGGATGGTGAGGGCTACGTCGTGCGGAACCACCACACGCAGGCCACGGGCGCCCAGAGCTGCCTGCACCGCGTGCTGCAGCATAGCCGACTCGGCGAAGCCGCCCACCAGGAACAGCAGTTTGACACCCTGCACCTCAGGGCGCTCCAGCAGTGCTTCTGCGGGGACGGGTGGGGGAGGGGGTAAGGAGGACGTACGGGGAGTGGGCCACTGAGGCTACCGCTGCGCAGCCACTGGCGCTTCCCTTCTGCCCTCCTGTATGCCTGGGGCAACGAGAAACTAGCCATTTCACTATAAAACCTTAGCCTGGCTTGGATGAAGGAAAACACAGAGCACTTTCATGAGGGACTCTGCCAGCCTCATAGCCTCTGCTTCCTCAACACTATCTCGCTTTCCCACTACACTGTGGAGGGCTTGAGTAAGGGTGTGAATTTACACGTATTAAATGCCTACTGCGTGCAAGACATTGTGCTCACTTTCTAGATACTTAGACTCGTTTAAATCACTGTGATAACAGTGAAGTGGTCCATAACAGTTTGGGAGGGACCTAATACTACCTGGGGAGTCAGCCACTAGAGTTTCTTTAACCTGGCAAGACTACACATCGTCCTATTTCTTAATCCCCACGGCACTACATCCTCCAGGTATTCCCGATGATTCTGGGTCTCATTCCAGTGTATGGATTTGGGGAGGTTTCCAGGTACTAATCGGGGGAAATACTCTTGCATATGGGTGTGTATGCTAAGGTGAATGAATGACCCAAGCTTAGGCGCTCACCTATGTGCTGGATGATCCCGCTGACGGTGGGCTGAAAGAGTTCGTTCATGGCCTCACAAGTCATCCTGAGCATCCCATGTGAGGACCACTTCACGAAGTTCACGCTGTAGATGGTGAAGGAGGCACAGGCCCATGGGTCAGGGTCCAGGTCCTACCTCTATTCCAGGCCAAAATACCTGGGCACATTCTGTATTGTGCCAACCACACTTCTAGGGGCTTTAGACTCAAGTCTGTTCCAGGTCCAGACATGAGGTCCCAGGAGAGGAGCCTCCTTTTGCCTCAAGCAGAGGAACACAGACCGGTTGGTTGGCAGGTGTGTGTGTGCGTGTGTGTGTGTGTGTATGTGAGAGTAGGTAAGGCTGTGGGGAATATAAGATAGATTTTGGCCTTTCCGGAGAAGGCAGTGGCAGCCCACTCCAGTATTCTTGCCTGGAGAATCCCAGGGATGGGGGAGCCTGGTGGGCTGCCGTTCATGGGGTCGCACGGAGTTGGACATGACTGAAGCGACTTAGCAACAGTATGGGCCTTTCCCTGGGGGCTCAGGATTCTCTTGCCTCAGTTTGGGCTGCAGATTTCAGCTGGGGTCCTCATGCCCCTCCCCCTGCCTCCACCTGGGCTGGCATGACTTGTGCCTGGGCCAGATCAAGTGGATCCCCTGCCTCCTGGGGCCCGCACCTTCCCCTGTAGGGCGGTGCCCCGCTCACCTGCTCTTGCGCAGGGCCGTCTCCACATTGTGGCCTCCCTGCTTACGGTAGAAGTCAATGAAGGAGAACGGTAGGGAGATGTTGAGCGCCCCTGTACGGTGCGGGCCTGCAGTGCGTTTGCGGGCCTCGAAGGCTATAGTCAGATCCACCCAGGCTGCTGGACGTTGCCTTTTGAAGGTGGTGATGAAGTCCTCACCGAAGATGCGGCCCAGCAGCTGCTCGAAAGCCAGGTCCACGCCCACCGCACCACAGGGGCCGCCTGGCATCCAGCAGAGAAGGAAGAGGGCAACAGTGCTCATTCCGCTGCCAGGAGGTGTTGGCAGGGCAAGGGCGCTCTGGGTACCAAGGGTGCTGCCTGGCTACTCACCAGACGCCTTGTAGAGCTCCTTGAGGGTGCCATGGGGCTGCTCCAGCTGGTGCACAGTCAGGTCCACTGTGCCTCCCCCACAGTCTGCCACCACATAGCGATCTCCTGTGGGGGCAAGCATGAGCACACACTTGTGGCAGTTTAGCTCTGGACCCTCTGGAGACTCAACCAGCCTTCAGCCCTGCCCCAGGTCCTGACCCCTGTCTGCAGGGCTGTGGGGGTTACGTTGAAAGGGGCTTCAGGTCACCGGGTAGGGGCACAAGGTGTGAGGGAAAATGATTCCAGGTTCTGCAGCTCCACCTGCAGAGCATCCCCTGGAGGAAGGGGGTTTAGTGGCATGGCTGTGAGTGGGGGTGGGAGTGCAGGCGATGGTGAGGGGACTACCAGCTTAGGTACAGTTGATGGAGTTGGAAGGGGCAGGGTTCCTAGAGGCTGGAGCTGACTTCGGGAATGTTTTCCCACCTTCAGTATCTGGTATTCCACAGGGCCCAAGGAATATCCCTCCATTGCCCTTCCCTCCCCACCTGCTTGCAGATCAGCCCACAGCTCTCCAACACCCGACTCCACCAGGAATGTCCGGCTGTGGCGGGATCTTCGAAGCTGCTCTCGGGCTGAGTGTTGAGGGACAGCAGGACAGTCAGGTCAGGAGGCTGCAAGACCTTGCCTTAATATAGAGGGGCTCAGGCCATGGCAAAATCAGAATTAGGCAGGTCTAGAGGAACTGGGGAGGAGGGGAGAGCCTGAGACCTGTCCCTATCATAGAAGGTTGACACAGCAGTCTCAGTGCCTAGTCCTGGCAGCAGGAGCCTGGGGCTGGTGGGGGTGGGGGGACAGCTGACATGCCAGGAGGGGAGGGAAAACTGATCAGTGCTGTTTAAGGGAAAGCTGAAGACCTCCACCTTCAGCTCAGAGTACCTTTGTCAGTAACCCCAGCACCTCTTCCTAGGGTAGGCTGTCACCACCCCTACCACCCCTAGCCCCACCCCCACTCCCCACCTCAGATTCAGGGTTGGATTGAGTCCTCCCATCCTCAGACAGTGCTACTCCAGGGCACGGCATAGTCTTCAGCGCCTGCCTCCAAGGCCACCACTAGGCAGCACCCCTGGGGTTGGCTCACCCTGACGGAAGCTGGAGTCAATGGAGCGGCGTTCGCCCAGGCACCCTCTGCCTGGAGCTCGGCTACTCAGATCCACGAGCTGGTGCAGACGCAGCTTGCGGCAGTAGACAGAGGCAGCCTCAGGCTCCAGGGCGATGAGTAATTGCTCTGCATCCTCTCTCGACACCAGTCCAGCCTGAGGATGGTGGTTGGCAGGGTTGGGGAGCATCATGGACCAGGCATCACACTGAAATGGCACCTCAGTGCAGGCAACCAAGGCTTGTGGGGCTCCTATCTCCTCCCCATTATACCGCAGCCACGCTAGGCCTCTCAAGGCCCTTCCATGCTGCACAGATTTGGAGCTGTCTCAGAGCCACCCTATGACCAGGCTTGGGGTGGAAGGGATGGCTGTAGCCAAGGATGCCATGGGGTTGCCCAGCAGGGAGGGACCTTAGACTGAATGAAAACCTAGAGCACCTGGGATCTGCCCCAGGCTGCCCAAGGTGGCCTGGGCTGCAGGAAGGTCCCCTTCATAAGTCCTGGGTTAGCAGCTGACCACTGGCTGAGGGGGTTAGTGGAGACTCCAGAACAGTGTATTAGGGGGTATAATGGCCAGACCATCAATCAGAAGGGATGGTGG
>NW_011494635.1:13049495-13055251 GCF_000754665.1 Bison bison bison
GTCCCCTTTAGCTTACTGAACTCCCTTTCTTCACTGGTAATGGACAGTGGCCATGGGCTTCCCCACTCTCTTGAGAACTTTGTTCTCAAGGAATATGATATAGAAGAAAAGACACTTTAACAGTGAAATTTCAGGCACCAAGGCAAGCAAGCTAGGGGGGAAAAACACTTTCTATTACTTCCTGCATCAGGACAGGGGATCCCCATAGGAAGTACTTTATGGTTTTGTGGGATTTCTCTGATTCTGACCAGGTGGGGGGATGGGTGGGTATCAAGACTTCTTGCCCAGGGCCAGCCCTTTCTGAACTGACAGCCAGGGAACAGTGTGGGAGGAAGCAGGGTGGGTAAACCAGCAGGGGGCTACTGGGGTAGGGGCGTTTGTTTTCGCTGGGTGTGGCCATGCTTTCATTCTGGTCTCTGGAAGGGGGATGGATGCCCACTGGCCTTGCGGTTAGCTCCTTCCAGAGACAAGTGAGGGCACCTGCGGATTTGACACCTAGGAAAAGGTATGTTTCTGGGGGGTTGGAGGTTCTGGTATCTTCCAGGGGAGGGTGCACTGGAATTCCTGAGACTGCTTTTGGAAATCCTCGGGTATCCCCCCAAGGCCCCAGTTTCAGGGGCAGGATCAAACAATGAGTCCCCCTCCAACCTTCCCATCTCCACTGGGGGCGGGGGGGTGCCTGAGCTGCAGTCTCCCTTTCTCCAGAACTTTGGGCCTCTCTTATGTTAGGAAGATCAGCAAACATTGGCCAAAATCACCTCCCTTCATAGTTTCATAGTCTTATTTCCTCTGCTCAAGAACTTAAACTGGTTGGGGCTGAGGTAAAAATACTGATGCTGGCTGAAGTGGATGTTCTTGGCGTCCTGCCCAGCTACTGTCAGTGTTACCTGCCATCAGCTCCCCGCTGCCCCTTCTCTGGAGAACTGCCTTCAACTGAATGGGAACTACTCACTTGGGGAGGGCTTACTCCAACCAGTTACCAATGACAGACTGATAAGGATGGACAAAAAGCCACCCCTCTTGCCTCCCTGTGGCTAACACTAGGGTACAGTCTCCCTCCAGAGCTCTCCGTGGGGTCAGGCTGAGGCTGGACTCCAGGTGAGACCAGTCCCCGTGCAGCTGTTTCTCCTGTCCTGCTTTCCTCACTCCCCTTTCACCTGAGAGTCCTTCTTCAATACACCACATGCACAAGAATTCCCATCTTGGACTCTGCTTCTAGGAAACCTGCATTAAGACCCTGGTTAAGCTGGCCTGGGCTGTCCCTGGTCCCTCAGCTCTCTGTTCCTACAGGCCCACCCCCTCTCTTGGTGGCAACAACCCTCCAAAATGCCCAGCAGGGTGGGGCTGGCAGTCTTTACACGATGGCTCTGTGGTCCCAAGGGTGGTGTATGAATGAGGGTGTGGAGCCACGCCCGGGGCCCTTCTGAGCAACATCCACAACTCTGCCTGCGTGTTCTCACCAGGTAGGCAGCCTCCCGCATGAACTGCTTGGCTGGTTGTTTCCAGATGGCAGGTACAGTCAACACCCAGCGCACAGTGTCCTTCTCCAGCAGCGACGGGCACTGCTCACTCAGCTCCTGGAGCACGACGGGGCAGTGAAGGCAAGGGCTGGCTTGGTCTGAGGGGCGTGTCTTTATAGGAGCTGAAGGAGCTAATCAGGCCTGAGGAACTTCCCAGCTGACTTGGGGGAATCCTAACACCCCCTTTCCCACCACCACCCACCTCCCCAACCCCTGACGCAGGGCTACCAGATAGGAAGGCAGAGGACTGGAAAAGATGACTTCTGTCTTCTGACAGTGGCTACTCAGTGGATGGGCTGAGGGGAAAGGATGGGCCTGGGGGTTGTCCACCCCAGTAAGCAGAGATAGGGTCACAGCGCACCTGAAGGGCATGCTCCTTGAAGAAGCGCAAGGCATGAGCGAACACCTCCAGGGCAGGCATTTTCTTTCCGTTTACTGCTTCTAGCTGGGTCTTCAAAGTGAGATCCTGGCAGGGACATAGGGCAACTCTGTAGGAGGGCACAGCTCTCCATTTCCTGACAACCTTATATTTAACCCCATTTCCTGTGCTCCCCTCTTTGGTACTGTTCCACTCTGGCTCTAATCTTACATCAACTCTTCTCCCCAGCCCTTCCCTTTACCCTATCATACCCCATGGTCATGCCTCCATCCCTTATGTTCAAACTCCTCCTCCAGGCCCCCCTCACCTTTTAGCTTTGCCCACCCTCCATGAGGCCTCCCTCCCTGCTTTTCCTCCCAGCCCTGCCTTCCTGGCTGGAGCTGGGCCCTGAGCCAGAATGTGACTCACAGTGGTACTGTGGATCTTCATCTTGAACTTCTCGAAGTAGAGCCAGTCACGAGCCTCCTCAGGGTCCAGATCGTGGTAATAATCGCGGGCTGTATAGCCAAAGCTGTGAAAGGCACCCTCTGGGGTCAGCAGCAGGCAGGTAGGGGTCTTCTGGTGGGCCACACCTGGGTCCCCCCCTTCCCATTTCCTGTGGAGGCAGAAGGCTGTCAGTGTGGTCAGCAGTAATCTTCCCTTCATGGGGTTGGGTGCTGGCTCTGGGACCAGCTGTGGGACTTGGGGCAGCTCACTTGGCTTCCTAGGCTCCATATGTAAAATGGGAATAATAATGGTACCTACCTTTTAGGGTTCTTGTGAATATGGTGCTTGGCATCCACTTAAATCTCCATAAATGTTGCTCATTGGATCATCTCTATCCATGGAGCCATGGGTCCCATTCGACATCCTCAGCTTCTGCTCCCTCCCATGAAGTACACCATTTGACTTCACCTCCCTGTCCTTTTAACAAGTAGCAGCAAGCCATCATCCATCTGCCTTGTCTGGCCTTCTGATGAGTCTCTCTAGGACCCTAGCAGAGGCCTTCTCCCAGCTGGCTGGTTGCCCTCCTCTAGGTCATGTTCCACAGAGCTAAGCTCTATGATCATTCCTGTCTGGCCCACCTCAGCAGCTACACCCCAGCTGACTGCACCTTCAACAGGCCCCCAAAACCTGAGATTCCAAACTTCCCTGTATGCAATCATCATCTGGACCTCCACCCACAACTCACTGCCCAGGTCATTGGCCTGGCAAATCCTTCCTCCCCTTCCTCTGCCTTTTCTGATGCCCTGACTCCTCTAGGCCAAGCTCACCATTGCATCCATTTGGGGGAAGGAACTAGGAATCCAGGGAGAAGGAAGAGCATGTGCAAGTTTACAGAGGTGTCAAAGAGTGGGGAGAACTAGCTATAAAGTTGGCTCAAAGCAGCAATGTTAAGATCAACTAAGGAGTATCAAATGTCATATCAGAATTCTGTCTTGGTGGGTTTTAAGGGAGTGAAGAAGCATGACCACATTTGCCTTTAGAAATGTCTTTGGTCCCCATGTAGCAACAGAGTGGAGGAGAGGGAGGGTGGAGAAGGAAAACCAGGGAGGATATTGCAGTCATTCAAGTGAGAGAGGGTGGGGCTGAACTCAGGGGTGCGACTGGGGGAGAGAAGTAGATGGGTATTACAGAGATATCAGGGAGATAGACATGATGGGGCTTGGTGGCTAGTGGGAGTGGGAAGGGCTTGGGAGGAGGCCAGAATGTCCCCCAGTCACTCCTGTGACTATTATCGCCATAGTATCCCTTCTTGTGTCCTCAGCCCTAGCAACAGGCCCAGCGTGGCCTCAGCTGTGTGTGCTGACAAGCTGGGATGCCGTTCAGCTCCTAGAAAGCTCTAAGGTCCTAGGGCCTTTGTGGCCTCAGATGGATGTGGAGGGAGCAGAGAAAGGGGAAGGACAGTCCACATTCATGCAGGTCAAGTCCCCTGTATCTTTGGGGCAGTGACCCTTGGCTGTCTTTCCATATAGCCTCCCAGACCCTGGTGAAGCCTGCTGATCCTCCATCCCAGTCTGAGTTGGAAGCTTTGGCATCTTCCACCTACAGGCTACAGTCTCACTAAGATACATTCAAAGGATCAGGGTCTTGAGGCCTGAAGGGAGGTATCTAACAAACGTTTTGTTCAAACAAAACTCAACAAACTTCATCAGAATGGATTTTTTCAAACAGCTCTTTCATGACAACTGTGTGACTTGTCAATTCAGCTAACCTCCCTAGTATTTCATTTGAGATGTTGAACCTAGGACTGCCTCAAGGAACCTACTACATAGAAATTCCAGCACAAGTTTCCAAGGAAGAGTATTCATTGCAACACTTTTTCTAGTGGTGAAAATTTAGAAGGAAAAACCCTCAAAACTATCAATAGAAGAATGAATAAATTATGATATATCCGAACTGTGGAATACTATGCAACAATGAAAAGAAAATGGTGGCTCTCTCCATATTCACATGAAACATCTACAAAATAGTGCTGAAAGCTTAAAGCAAGTTGTGTGTTTTATTTTAAAACCACATATTTGTGCATACATGTGTGTCCCTATGACTAGCCCAGAAAAAATAATAAAAAATTTAAAATAAAAAATGAAGCCCAACATTTTCTTGCAGAGGTCAAAGAGCTGCCCCAACTGGGGCTGAGGGCCCAGACCTGGGTCCCATCCTCCAATCTTCTGTCCCAGTAGGGATCCCAGACTAGGGCTGGAAAGCTTCTGCGAAGACCCCATGTCTCCTTAGTGACAGTACTTCTGGGACTAGGTCTCTCCCAGGGTGTAGGACTCCCTGCAACCAATCTCCCAGTCCAGCCACTCTCACCTCATCATGTGGATGGCTTCAGGGTCACTGGCAAAGCTGAAGGCATAGCCACTGGATGTGGTGCCAAAGTCGATAGCCACTACCACGGAGAAGGGGGCCTGCTGAGGGCCTCGGGCCTCGGGCTTCTGCAAGTGCAAGAGCTAGTCAGGGAGCAGCCAGAGGGCTAGGCTGACTGTGCGTCGAAGTCCTCCCCACCCCTGGCTGTGGTCCAGACTAGCCCTGGCCCACCGCTACCTACTTCCTGCCTGATTTCTCTCCCCTCCTAAGCTCCAGACTGAGCCCTTGAGATGCTAACTGCTCAGAAAGCCCAGGGCCTCTCAGGTAGCCCCATGAAGTTTTGAGCTCAAGTTCCTACTTCCCTGCCCTTCTGCCTGAGCTGCCTTAGCCCCACCCCCATCTTACATCACTTCCAGCCTGGGCCCAGCTGGAAGCAGCTCTGCTGCTCTGAGCAGCTCCACAGCACATGGACCTGTGTATATGAGACCCTCCTGCTCTTGTGGCCACAGTGAAATAGCCCTACTGTCCAGGTTTGTGGCAGAGAAGAGAACCCCATGCATGTGCCTCAGAGGGGTCCTTACCTTCTCCCAGGCTAGCCTGGGCTCCCTGAGAACAAAGGGGTCCCCAGGTTGGATCACTAGGGTGAGGCCACCCCGGGTAGGGTGACTTAGGGAATTTGGGGGTGATGGTTATGTCTTAGATATTTCAAGCTAGCAGTTAGCAAACTATTTTTTAGCCATGTGTCTCCTCTTCCCTAGATATATCTTTTAATAAGGCGGGGCTGTGGTTGACAGGAGGGGAAGCAAGTCTGGGAGGCCCAGTGCTCTGAGGACCTACCAAACTAGTTGCTCAGAAGTACACCTGCCCAGGCAGGCTAGTTGCAGTGGTTCCTAGATGTCATCCTGGAGGGGGCTCATCTCAGTAAAACTGTCACTGCTATAGTCCAAGGTTACCTAAGGCTGACCCATCTGGGGAGAACATGAGTGTACAGGGGCAGGAGGCATGGTGGTACTCCCAGCCCAGACCTACGGGCTCTTCTAGACATCAGTGCAACCCTCCCCACCACC
>NW_011494635.1:13055412-13061383 GCF_000754665.1 Bison bison bison
AGAGTAAGGGGCTGGTGGCTAGGTCCCAGGTGTGGGGGTTCCCCATCAGTCACTGCCGGGCCAAGGTGAGCGGTACCCTGCTGGGGAAGAAGGACTAGGGAGGGAAGGTAGGAAGGACAGGACTGAGGTGGGGGTGGGGGATACCTGGGCTCGGGGCCCATTATCAGTTAGAGGCGACCTATTCCTGAAGGGTGACTCATACTTCACCTAGGGACTCACTGTCTTCCTCAGCACCCATCAGACACGGTGGGGAAGGGGAGGGATAGAGAAGCATCGTGGGGGTGGGCAGGACTGAGTCCAAAGATAGAAGGGCAGGAGAGAGGGGCAGGTGAGCTCCTGGGTGAGGATGGATAAACCAGAAGAGGTGGGGGAACTACAGACCTGAGTGGGAGGTGGAGCAACTCCCCTCTCCATAAGTTCAGCCTCATGTTCTAATCAGGACCTGGGGGAATTGCCTCTCCTACCAACCCTCTGCCCCCAAGGGTCATGGACAGGCCCAGCCCTGCCCTGAGCAGCCCTGAGCCAAGAGGTGTCTAACCACAGGAGGAAGACAGATTCCAAGCTCCCGTTCCCCACAACATGCACAGACCTGAAGCCAGCATTTGTGGGGAGGAGGCCCCCTTGAGACCCTCTCAGAGGCCCAGGATGGAGCTGGACCTTTGGTGGAAGGAAGCAGTGCAGCTCCCAGAAGGCAACTGGCTTGGAGGCTCAAGCAGTTCAGGAGGCAGGAGAGCCTGCCTGGCTGGACATCCCCCAGGTGTGGGCTGGTGGCTCAACACCACCACACTGGGCTTTGCTGAGGCCCCTGTGCAGAGCACTGGGGCTGCCCTGGGATCTGTGTGTGGGGACAGGAGGCTGGCCAGGGAGATTGGTGGGGTCTGGCATTTAGACACACTGGCAAATCAAACAGGCCTGTCTAGCTTTAGGCTGAGCCAGGGCTGGGGCCTCGACTCCCTCAGCCACAGCCATGGGGCCCTGACAAGTCCCAGGCCACCCTGGCCTTGGGTACCCTGGTAACATATGTGAGGGGCGGGGCATGAAGGGAACTCTAGGAAGTGCCTGCACAGGGCTGGCATCTGTCTTGCAGTGCTGGAGGGGCAAGGACATGGTGGTCACACTTCCAGAGGCCCTTTTTCTTAGCCGGCCGGTGCAGGCTTGGGCCAAGCTGCTGTGGCTTGAGCCTGGGAAGGGAGGCAGGAAGGAAGGCCCAGCCCACCAGGTCTTTGTGAGTGGACTTCCTGAGGCGTGTCTGTCCTGCCGCCTGGCCTCCCACCCCTGCACAAAACCCAGAGCCTGCTCCCAGACCAGGCCAGACGTGCATGCACAGAGTTCTGTGCAGATATACACACACCCTCACTTAAGACCCTGTGCCCAGAGACCTGCCCTTAGGCAGACAGGCAGGGACACACACTCACACTCACATACTACACACACACCCTGCACAAAACACATGCACACCCATACAGCCCTGTGCACACAGACCTACCCTGCATACACATACATGTAGACACTTGGGCGTCCCGTGAACAGGCTTGCAGAGTGTGCACACGCACACACACACACACACACTCACATACATACTCCTGTTGCACTAACCGGTCCCATGCACACACACTCACAGAACGGCTCTCAGAAGCCTCTGCTGAGAGAGGCACATGGACAGACTAGGGGTTGGTCTGAGTGCTGGGGTGACAGGGGTAATGGGCCTAGATCGAGGTGAGGGGGCAGGTCTTACCAATGTACAGCCCCTGTAGGTCCATCTCCGGGACAGCCAGCATCTTTGCAGGCCCTGTAGCTGTGAACAAGAATGGACAAGCAGAATGGCATTTATTTGCTCCTTTGTTTCCTTACTGAATAATTATTTACTTTCAGCTGGAGTCCACTGAAGCAAGTCCCAGACATCATGTTGCTTGACCTATAAATTCTTTAACATGTCTCTCCAACAGATAACGGATTTTTTTTTTTAATAGATACGGAATTTTAAAAGGACACTGCCACAACACCACTATCATGTCCAATAAAATCAACAGTAATTCCTTAATCTCATCCAGTGATCAAGCCCACAGTCCTAGCTTGTCTCAAAAATGTTTTGCTTTTGGTTTTTTTTTGGCTGCACCACCTGGCTTGCAGAATTTTAGTTCCCCGAGCAGGGACTGAACCAGGGCCTGCTGCAGTGGAAGCACGGAGTCCTAACCACTGGACTGAAGGGAAGTCCCTCAGAAATGTCTTTTTTTTTAACAATTGCTTTGTTGGAACCAGGACGCTCCTAAGTGTTTTCAGGTGCCTATTCTCTGCCAGATGCTGTGGGACATCAGTGACCCAGAGAGACACTGTTCCTGTCCTGGGGGCCCATAGCCTGGTGGATAAATCGTTCATAATCAGATAATCATGTACCTGAATCTGAGATTACAAATGGTGCTATGACAGATACAAGCAGGGCAGAAAGGGTAGCATGGCAAAGCTGAAGAGAGGGGTTGGGCGAGGCTTACTGTGCAGGCAGATCCTGGTGGTCTCAATTTTAAATCTGGTTTTTTATGAGGGACAAGAGCAAATCCTGAAGGGCTTGAAGTGGCAAAGTGGAGACAGGCGCATGACTAAATCTGTTTTAAAAATCCCACCTGGCTGCATGGAAGTATGGACTGCAGCAGGGCAACATGAAACAGGAGCCAACAGTGCTCCAGGCAACAGATGCTGACTATCTTGAGATATAAGTGCACACATTTAAGTTAGAAGTTAAAATCAACTGACAGAAGTTGGCTGGATTGGACATGGGAGATTAGGAAGAAGGTGTTCTTCTTGGACTGACTGTCCAAGCAAGGAGATGGATGGTCAGATGGAGAATACTGGAGCAGGGCAAGCTGGCAGGGGGAAAGGGGCAGTGTTCCGGGTACAGTTTTTGAAACTGCTGAAAAAACAGACCAAGGAGTCAGGTGACATATGACCTAGAGGTGAGGGAGAATTCCGAGGTGGAGATTTGTGTTTGGAGTCATTGTCACAGGAGGTTTGGTGGAGAGTAGTGTGGGCGAAGGGAAGGGAGGAGAAGCTCTGAATAAAGGTTAACAGGAGGAAGGTTGGCTGGCCAGGGAGACAGGGATGCCTGCTATGGTTTCATGAAGATCTCGATAAAAGAAGGCCGCGAAGCTAGATCCTTCAGAGATTTTTAGATGAGACGGGGAAACACCAGATTTAATGTTTTAAAGGTCCAGGGCATTTTGGTGGAATGAAGGAGTGGGGTGGGAGTTTGGTAGGCAAGGAGGGAGCAGAGGATGAGAGAACAGAGCTAGCACTTCCGGCTAGTGCAGCTGAGATCAGGAGGTGATGTGCATATTACCTGGAAGAAAATAAAGCTTGAGGAGGGAAGGACAGGATTTTGTTTTCTAAGATGAGAGGAACTTGAGCTTCTGTCCGCCAGCTCCCAAGAGCTGATTCTGTGCATCTCTTCTCGATTTTGCATTTATTGACATCACATTGATAGTTTGAAATCAGCCATGGTGATTATACCATACAAGTTGGCAAACTGCAAATCAGGTTTTTCTCCCTCTTGGGGAGCAGACTGAAAAACATTTACCAACAAAGGCTGGATGAAGGCCACAGGAGAGATGATGGCAGCCGTATTTATAAGTTGTTTCAATTCATCAGTGAAAACATTGAACATTTCTTCCAGCCAGGTTCTACAGCTAAGTGCTGGGGAAACACTGCTCAATGAGTGGCTTTTCTCAACCAAGGATATTGTATTTGGAGCAGAAACAATCTAGAATAACCAAGAAAAAAAGACTCAGGGTTGTCATTCTAAGTTGATTCCTTGTCCAAACCATCGTCTGTAATTACCCCAGCTCTTATCTCTGAGCCTGTGATACACTGAGTGCTCTGATACTCAGGGCTGACAAGGGCCTATTAGGCACCTTAAGGACACCTGGCTGGAGTGCATCCTGTTGCCTGTCCGTGCCTCAGTGCCCTTTCCTGTAAAACAGATCATGCAGGGGCTTGTGAGGATCAAGTCCAAGGATGGAAGGCGGTTGATAAAAAGGCAGATGTGAGCAGTGTTCTTTCCCTTCATGATATGGATTCTGAAGTTTCTCTTGTCAGAATTTTTGGTCTTATTGAGACTTTTATTAGTCATTCTGAGTTCTTTAGAGAAGGAGGGAGGCCCTGAATCAATTTGTGTTAAAAAAGGAGGATCCTGCTGATTCTCTGAGAGGTGGAGGTAGAAGCAGGTGGCAGCCACACAAGCATGCATACATGCCCCATATTTCTTTGGGACATCCTTACCGTGCATACACACCCATTTACCGGAAACATTTAGGGAGAATGCTGATCATGGGACTCAGGACAACCTCCACTCCCAAAAGCTACATCTGGGCACGGTCTGCAGCTGGAAATGGGGGGAGGTAGAACCCTGCCCCAGGGGTCCACTAATTTCAGACTGGCCATGCTTATGGGTTTGAGAATAATTGAATGGGCCAGTTTGACTTACGTAGAAAGTAACCATTTCCTGGCTATAAGAGCAGGCTAAACCCTGGCCCCAGACTGACCCCTGCCCTACCCACACACAGACAATCCCACCTCCGGTCTGTCCCTTAACTTCACCCATGGACTGACCTATAACTCTTGGCCTCATATTGACCTCTGATCTTCAGCTTTACCCTGACCCAACAGGCCTGACTGGGGACTAGGACAGGGTGTGGCTGAGTAGGGAGTTGAAACCAGAGATTCCCAACCCACAGTGTTCCCCAGACTACAAAAGCCTAGGACTTTCTGTCCAATGGAGAGAAATCTCCAAGGATCTTTTCCTCAGTTGGGCGTGATGAGGCTGGGTCCTTATATCCCTTCCCATCCCCCACCAGAGCACTTGGACATGTGGTGTTGCTGGATTTCAGGGCTCCACACATACCCATCTTCTGCCCATGAAGGCAAAGAGCCCACCCAACTTTACAGCTCACCTCCATACCCCCACAGGCCTTTTCCCTGCACCCTGCCTCTTCTATCCACTGCTGTCTCTCATCATCCTGCCATTCAGCAAACAAAGAGAAGCCACAGGCATTTTTCCCAAATCAGAGATTGAGCCAACCTGGGCCCAAGGGACAGATCAGAAATGGCACCCAAAGGGCTGCCCCCACCTGTCTCTGGAGAGGCGCCCTCAAGTTGAGGGACCAGAGAGAGGCTGTGGGGTGAGGAAGCTGCCTTTTCTGGGGCTGGGGCAGGGAGCGACAGAAAAAGCCTCCTGCATCCCCTCCCTGTCCTCCGCTTTTCTTTCCATACATCCTGCCCCACCCCCATGGGTCCCCATCAAGGGAGCAGCCAGTTCATAAACAACCTCTGTCCCCCACAGCCTAGGCCCTAAGCCCCTCCCACCCTCTCCTGCGGTCCCTCATCACCTCTCTTACCTTCTGGGGATCCAGGGCTGCCTTCACTCTCACAGGGAGTCCATATTTTAGAGCTTCCTCCCTCCCCTTCCCTCTCCCCCATACAAGCTAGCTTTGCCTCCTGGCTCCACCGCCCCCACACGGAGCCCAGACCCCACTCCAACTGGACCCCCACTCTGGCCTCACAGAGAGAAACCAGAGGTCCCTGTTCACGAGGCCAGCCCACAGTCTGGCACTGTGGCACCCCAGCCACTCTTGAACTTTTGAGACCATAGGCCCTAGGAACTCCCCCTGCAGGCACCCCCAAAGTACACACATATTTAACCCCGGGGTCTCCACCTTCTGGCCTAAGCACCGTGTCCCTCCACAAACTTGCTCCTCTGGAGCAGCCCCCAGCCCCACAGCCCCGACATAGAAGTCTCTCAAGCCCCGCTCTGTCCCTCCCCTCCGATCCCCACCCTCACCAGTGTAGGGTCCCAAAGCCCGGATGGGAGCCCTCAGTCGCTGCCCCAGTTGCCTTCCTGAACCCCAGAGCCCTGCTGGAGACGGGGGCTTGCAGCTCTGTCCCAGTCCCGTTCTCCAGGGTCAGGAAGTTTGTGGTGGGGTCT
>NW_011494635.1:13061710-13062990 GCF_000754665.1 Bison bison bison
GCGCCTCCCACTTCCCAGCCACCCGGGGGGCCGTGAGGGAAGAAGGTTGAGGAGGCAAGGTAGAGGGTAGAAGAGAGGAATTTCAGAGCCCCCCTAGGCCTCCTGCAGCCGGGCTGCCGACGGGCCCTCTGCCCACCTCAAGGCCACCATGGGCCAGCTAGAAAGCCCACCTGCCTAGAGGGAGGGCCCTGCCCCAGACCCTCAGAGCCCCTTCACCCAGACACCTACCCCCGCACCACATCCCCACCAAGATCCCTAGCTTGGCCTCCAAGGATCAGAGAAAAGAGGCCAACCTGAGGGTGAGCACAGGCCTTCCAGCCCAGACCGGGCCCTGGCTCTGTCCTTGCTGAAGTCTGGGGCAGGGAGGGAAGCATTCTCAGTCTGGGTCCGCCCTCCTAGCGAAGGGAGCACTCAGAACTCATTCTGCTTCGACAAGGAGCACATAGCCCCTTTCCTGTGAGGGCCCGTGGCCTTCTTTCTAACCTAGCCTTCTGTCCTAGCCCATGCTTTCATGAGGATCTGGGGACCTGGCCTCCAAATAGAAGACTGACAAAGTGGAGATCTGGGTGTTAGGCCCTTCTAAGGCAGCTAACTTCCCATGCCGCACCCCCCCACACCTCTTGGTTCTGGTAGGACCTGGGCCTGGCCCATTTCCTTCTGCCCACTGTGCCCCAACAGAGGCTTAGGCTGGCATGAGTGGAGTAGGGCCAAGGGTTCCTTCTTAGCTTGTCTCTCTGTGCTAGGGGGGCTGGCCTCTTGTTTGTTCCCTCAGCCCCCTCCTCAAAGAAGGCTCCCATAGTTCTTTAGGCATCAGTTGCCACCACCCACCCCAAACCTTGACATGGCCTATTTTCCCTCCCTGGAATATTTTCTTTCCTCCTCTCTGTGCATCTAAAAGGCTCCTCAGCTAAGGTATCATCTCTTCTAAACTTTCGGCCCTTATTGTCAGGGCCACTGCTCTAGAGGGCTCCCTGCAAAGAGGTTGGGGTTGAGGGGCGTGCAGCACCAAACAATTTTTGATGTTAGCACTGGGCCAGTAAGCCAGCAAGGTGTTCAATCAGCAGCCTCCACTGGCTGCTCCAAATGTGTCTGTAAGAGTGGTGACTGCAGCCATGAAATTAAGAGACGCTTACTCCTTGGAAGGAAAGTTATGACCAACCTAGATAGCATATTCAAAAGCAGAGACATTACTTTGCCAACAAAGGTTCGTCTAGTCAAGGCTATGGTTTTTCCTGTGGTCATGTATGGATGTGAGAGTTGGACTGTGAAGAAGGCTGAGC
>NW_011494635.1:13063118-13064251 GCF_000754665.1 Bison bison bison
CAAGGAGATTCAACCAGTCCATTCTGAAGGAGATCAGCCCTGGGATTTCTTTGGAAGGAATGATGCTAAAGCTGAAACTCCAGTACTTTGGCCACCTCATTCGAAGAGTTGACTCAATGGAAAAGACTCTGATGCTGGGAGGGTTTGGGGGCAGGAGGAGAAGGGGACTACAGAGGATGAGATGGCTGGATGGCATCACTGACTCAATGGATGTGAGTTTGAGTGAACTCCGGAAGTTGGTGATGGACAGGGAGGCCTGGCGTGCTGCGATTCACGGGGTCGCAAAGAGTCGGACACGACTGAGCGACTGATCTGATCTGATCTGATCTGTTGGTGTGTCTGTGTGTGTGTGTGCGTCTATGAGTATGAGTGTTTCTTTGTGTGTCTATGAGTGTGTATATATATGTGTCCATATGTGAGTATGTCTCTTGGGATGTCTGTGTGACTGTGTCTGTGCCTGTGTGTCTGTATATATTATATATGGGCATGTCTGTGTCTTACTTCTTTTTGTGTATGTATTTGTCATATTTGTCTGTTTGTGAGTGTGTGACAAGTATGTGATGGGGGCTGGGAGGTCTTCATCTCATTGCAAAGGCTGAGAAAAGCCAAGGAGGGTTGAAGTGTGGCTGTGCATTAGGGGGAAGGGGCAAAGGGTCTAGCCCCTTAAACACATCCTGCTTCTTGTTTTTCTTTTTCCTCTGTTCTAGGTGTTCCTCCACCCTCACCCCTAGCTTCACAGGCTGGCTCATTCCTGAGGGCTATGGCGGCAGGCTTTGAGCAGGAGTGGAGAATCGTTGGGGGGAGGTCCCTAGCTCCTGGTGCCCTTCTGCTTAGCAGCCTTCTGTTCCCCACTATTTTAGGCCCCTCAGGTGTTGCAGTCCCACCCTTGGGCAGCTTCCAGTCAGACACAAGAGAAGGATGGCAAACAATCCCAGTGAATCCTTGCCCACTGGGAGATTCAATTCAATTGCCACCAGAAGATTTGGACCAAGATAGGCATTGATGAGGGTCCCACAGAGCCCCCAAGGGACGTCTCTGAGCCCTTGCATTCCCTCCTCTCCCCTCCAGTGCCATGGAGATGCACTCAGTGACCTCACTGGCTTCCTGCTTCTCCCTGGGGGGGGAGGAAGGGG
>NW_011494635.1:13064351-13069073 GCF_000754665.1 Bison bison bison
AGGAAGGGGGAAGGATCCGCTCAGGAGCAGCCTCTCTCCAGGCCTTGCCTCCCTCCTCTGGCCTGCGCTCAGGATCTCCCTCTATTCATTCTGTTCCTAGCCCTGCCCCTCCAATTCATCTCTTTCTTGCAACTAGAGGAGACTTTCAAAAGTGCAAATCTGATTCCACTGCTTCACCATTCCTACACCATCCCTTACCTACAGGAGAAAAGCCAGTGATCCAAGGCTTGGACTGCTGTTGGCTGATCTCTCAAGCTCCCCTTTCCAGCCCTTAAAGTCCAACCCCATCTGCTGCCCTTCAAGCCCAGCTTGCCTTCTCTGCTTCCAAACCTGGGCCAGCCCCCAGCCTGCTCTGCTCAGCAGGCAGCACCCTTCCTCCCTTGGGCTCTTTGGGAAAAACTGGCCCCTGGGAAAGTTTTGTGGGTGATGTGTCTGCTCAAAGAGCCCCCAGACGTGGCCACACCAATCTCAGGTGGCCTTGGCCTGCAATGGCTTGGAGCAGGGTTCCCAGCGAGAGACTGGGCTGGGTTGCGGCGGTGAAAGCACCAGTTCCTAGCCACTAGGTCAGTGGCCAGTGACAAGGGCCCTGGCGCTTCGGCTTTGCAGAAAAGAATTCCCACAAAGACAGAAAGTAACAAAGCAAGTAAAGTATTTATTATGAGAAAAAAGAGTGATACACGGGCAGACTTAAAGGGAGAGTCCCTGAGTTGTGCCCTCGTGATAGTTTGAATTACTTTTATGGGGTATTTCTTCCCAGTTCCCTTTGGCCAATCATGTTGATTTACCTGGGTCACAGTCTATATTTGGGATATCTCAGGATCCTCCCATGTGTGCCCACTCATCTCTTAGCCTATATGGATTTTACTGAAAAGACATATGGTAGCCTGGCATTAGTTAGCATTATTCCCTTTTGACCTCCAAGGAGCTTTTCTATGTATGTATGGTCCAGGAAGTCTCCAGACTTTGAGAATGAGAAATATGTGGTCTGGGCAGGACCCAGTGAAGTGAAAGTCATTCAGTCACATCTAACTCTTTGCAAACCCATGGACTTAGCCCTCTAGGCTCCTCTGACCATGGAAATCTCCAGGCAAGAATACTGGAGTGGGTAGCTAGTCTCTTCTCTAGGGAATCTTCCCAACCCAGGAGTTGAGCTCGGGGTCTCTTGCATTGCAGGCAGATTCTTTACTGTCCGAGCCACCACCAGAGAGGGCCTAAGCAGGGGCCAGTCTCCTCCCTTAATTGTCCTTTGGACTTTCAGTCAACAGGGAATGAATCTCCAATTGCTTTACCCTGGCAGGGGCCCATCTACCTTCTGCCTCAATACCAAGTGGTTTTTAGGAAAACTCTGGGTTTGGAAGACAAGAGCAAGGCTCCTCTTGTCTGGTGTCTGACACACACACCAGCAGGCAGTTTTAGGGCAGAGGGCATGTCTGCCTGTCTTTAGGACATGTCATTCCCCACCTACGCTTATGTGTACTGAGGGGCTGTGGAGAGAACTTCTCCCTTTTGCCCAAGTCTGGCTGCTTGCTCCACCCTAGAGCAAGGCAGACAGACACATCACAGATGCACCACACACACACATGCACACACAGCACATACCACATATACCAGGGGGAAGGAAGGTGTTCCTGCCTTGGGAGGAGAAGGTGGGCAGAGGTTGTTTTTTTTTTTTTCTCATCAGTAGCCTGTTAACTGCACATCGTGGTATGCTGGTGCTACCTGCCATTTATTCTGCCACAACACCCTTGGTGGGGAAGGACTCTCCATCCTCATTCTACGGAGGAGAAAGCTGAGGCTTAGAGAAAAAAGGACATTGTCCAGTTCAGACCCCTGTTGATTCAGGGCACAGACTGATTCAGTGGGCTGTCTCAGAGTTTGTGCTGTTGCCAATGCCACATGTTGCAAGAGACTGATGAAGGATAGATGGTATCTGGGCACTCAGAGTCAGGCTTCCTGAATAGCTGTCCAGTCCTGCCTGCCCCTCCCTGGGGATGGAAGGTGGGTGGCTCCTGGGACAGAGGCCTCTGGAGTGTTCCTCTACAAGATTCCTGAGGTGTGAGCTTCCTTCCAGGAATGACTTTGCCTGCCCCACCCAGCTGGACTTCCTCTCTGTGGCCCGCTGCCTCCATCTGCATCATTTCCCTTTTGGAAATGGGAGCATGGGAGGCCCAGTGTGTTCCTATCTCAGTCCTGGTGGTGCCCGGCCTCTGCTGTTGCATGGGCAGCTGGCACTCTCTCCTACATAAAAAGAGAGCCCTGGGGTTCTCCCTTCATGCTGAGCCTCCCTAATACCCTGCCCTAAATGACCCCCAAGGCACCAGAATTGGCCCGGTCTCCCAGAACTCTGCACTGACAGGGCTCAACTTGCAGCCCCTTCTCCAGCATGATGTCATTAGGGCTCCAAACGGGGACCTTGGAAAGACTTCTTGGAGGGGGTCTGTGTCCTGAAGGATGACTGAGAGAGTTCTTGATTTGGAGAAGCAGGGAGGGCCTTCCAAGGGGAGGACACTGCAAACAAAAGCGTGGAGGGTGGGGTGAGCAGAAGGGGATCGGCAGATTCAGCGCTGGATGGGCTGGGTGTGTGTGTCCCTGGTGCTTTCGAGTACACAGAGACCTCTCTTGTCTCCTTCCCAGCAGGCACCTTTGTTCTTTGCTCAGGAACCTCAACCCTGCTTGCTCCACTTGGACGTCTTCTGTTTGGGATCTTTGACCACTGGGAGTTCAGCTTCAGTGCACAACCCTTTCTCTGCTCACCCCTTCACTTTCCTTGAGTGACACCTCCCCTTGTCGACCCCTGCCCCATAGAATAGCCTCTCTGCTAGAGTATAGGGGTATAGAAAAGGACCAAGACTCTAAGGGAAAAAAAGATGTTGAGGGAGAGAGAATACTTTCATTTCAGCTGTGTCAAGTTGGAGGGAATGCCATAGGCAGTGCCGGTGCATTCTCCAGGTGAGTTCTCTCCAAGTATGTCCTTGCCCTATTACCTAGTCTCCTTTTCTTCATAATAGAATCTTCTTTTTTCAGCCATGCACATGCCCCAGCATTAAGAATAGATCTCCCAGCCTTTTTTGCTGCTAGATGTGGCCTTGTGACTAAGTTTTTACTAACGAGATAAAAGCAAACATGTTCCATGGCACCTTCCAGCCTTTCAACATTGCTGCTGGCTCTGCACTGTCCATGTTCCTTATCCTGCTTTTCTCCATCTTGCCTGGAATGTTGATGGGATGATGGAGCTCTAACCATCATGTTGGACTGTAAGGTTGAGAGTCACACCCCGGTGATAGCAGAAGACAACTGGCAAGGAGACTGGCACTCAACAGTAGGCCGTGCCCACCCAGGGCTGTGTACTTGCAGACGTTTCAGTGTGAAAGAAGGAAACTCTTTTGTTTAGGACCTTGTATTTTCAGTCTATAGAGCTGGACTATAAAGAAAGCTGAGCACCGAAGAATTGATGCTTTTGAACTGTGGTGTTGGAGAAGACTCTTGAGAGTCCCTTGGACTGCAAGGAGATCCAACCAGTCCATCGTAAAGGAGATCAGTCCTGGGGTGGAGGGGAGGGACTGATGTTGAAGCTGAAACTCCAATACTTTGGCCACCTGATGCAAAGAGCTGACTCATTTGAAAAGACCCTGATGCTGGGAAAGATTGAAGGCAAGAGGAGAAGTGGATGACAGAGGATGAGATGGTTGGATAGCATCACCAACTCGATGGACATGAGTCTGAGCAAGTTCCAGGAGTTGGTGATGGGCAGGGAGGCCTGGTGTGCTGCAGTCCATGGGGCTGCAGAGAGTCAGACATGACTGAGCAACTGAACTGAACTGATTTTCAAACTCTGTTACTCATAGCAGAATGTAATTCTATCTGATTTGACCCCAAGGAAAAATGTTGACTAGGCAGTGGATAATGGATCTGGAGCACAGAGTTTGGAGTTGAGGGTAGAAAGTTGGCAGTCATTCTCATGGAGATATGAACTGAAGCCACCAGAGTGATGAGATCACCCAGGCAGAAGTATGCTGCGTGGAAGAGCCAACGAGGCCTTCCCAGGAGGCAGTCCGCCCCCTTCTTGCCCAGAATGACTGTCCTGGCTCTGTTGCTCGGTTTCATCCACCGTCTTCCAACACAGATGTCATTGCATGAGGAGGGTTCTGCCTCCTCAGCAGATTTCTTGGCTTTTATGATGCAGAATCTGGATGGCAGGAGGCTGAGGGAAGACAAGAAATGTATGAACTAGGATTAGGGGAAATTGTTTTGAAGAGTTTTTGGAGAGATAATTTTAAGAGCAGCTATGGTGTGTGGGGCAAAGTGGATTGGAGAAGGAAAAAAAGCGGTTTTATAATGTGTTGTTGTGAAAACCCCTTTTGTGGTGTTCAAGGAAACACACAACTTGAAATGTGTTGAAACTACTTTTTAGTTGCTAGACTGGGCCTCATCTGTTATAGCATCACCTGAGACTGGTCCACCTGGATGATGGCTTGAGAAGCACCACCCAAGTAATAGAAGTCCATTAAAGTGGTGTAAGTAAAGGAGAAGCTCACGTCACAGACACAGGGGTTTGTATATTATAGAATCTGGGGGCAGAGGCATGCAGTTGGGCTCCACAAGGGCCTGGAACTAGGAACTGGAAATAAGCCAACAGCAGAGAGCTATCGCCGTGGCCACTTTCCTCCTTCTGCTGCTCCCTGTATATCTGCTCAATTCTTCCCTTGCAGCAGACTGTCTTTT
>NW_011494635.1:13069220-13084455 GCF_000754665.1 Bison bison bison
ATCAGATCAGATCAGTCGCTCAGTCGTGTCCGACTCTTTGCGACCCCATGAATTGCAGCATGCCAGGCCTCCCTGTCCATCACCAACTCCCGGAGTTCACTGAGACTCACGTCCATCGAGCCAGTGATGCCATCCAGCCATCTCATCCTCTGTCGTCCCCTTCTCCTCCTGCCCTCAATCCCTCCCAGCATCAGAGTCTTTTCCAATGAGTCAACTCTTCGAATGAGGTGGCCAAAGTACTGGAGTTTCAGCTTTAGCATCATTCCTTCCAAAGAAATCCCAGGGCTGATCTCATAGTTTACATTAAATCTCACTCTTTATGTTGTGCATCTGTGGGTTTTGCCAAATACATAATATCACATATTCACCATTACAGTTTCACAGAGTAGTTTCACTGCCCTAAAAATTCCCTGTGCTTTACCTATTCTTCTGCTGAACACCTCGTGACCACTGACCTTTTTACTATCTATAGTTTTGCCTCTTTCAGAAAGTCAAATAGTAGGAATCATACAACATGTAGCCTTTTCAGTTTGGCTTCTCTCACTTAGTAATATGTATTTAAGATTCCTTCATGTTCTTTCATGGATTGACAGCTCATTTCTTTTTTGTACTGAATAATGTTATTCCATTTTACATATGTAACACAGTTTATTTAGCCATTCACCCACTGAAGGACAGCTTGGTTGCTTTGGCAATTATAAATAAAGCGTCTATAAACATTTGTGTACTGGGGTTTGTGTAGACATAAGTTTTCAACTTAATTGGGGATATATCTAGAAGTGTGACTATAGATCATATGGTAAGACTATGTTTAGCTTTGAAGAAGCCACCAAACTATATTCCAAAGTGGCTGTACCATTTTTGCATTCCCACCAGCAGTGCGTGGGAGTTGTTGTTGCTCCACATCTTTGTCAGCATTTGGTGTTGTCAGTGTTCTGGATTTTCACCATTCTAACAGTTAAGTGGTGGTATCTCATTGTTGTTTTAATTTGCAATACCACACATGTTGTTTTAATTTGCAATACCCCAATGACACGTGATGTTCGGCATCTTTTCCTATGCTTATTTGCCATCTATGTCTTCTTTGGCGAAGTATCTGTTCAGATGTTTTGCCCATTTTTATTTATTAATTTTTTTATTTTTATTTTTGGGGCTATGCCTCACAGAACATGGGGTCTTAGTTCCCTGGCCAGGGATCAAACCCAGGCCACCTGCATTGGGAGCCCGAAGTCTTAACCGATGGACCACCAGAGAATTCCCTGCCCATTTCTAAATGGAGTTGTTTGATTTCTTCCTCTTTTTAAAAGGATTTATTTATGATTTTTGTGTTTTTGGTTGTGGTGGGTCTTTGTTGCTGAATGCGGGCTTTCTCTAGTTGTGATGTGTGGTGGGCTTCTCATTGCGGTGGTTTCTCTTGCTGCAAAGCACAGTCTCTAGGCACACGAGCTTCAGTAGTTGCGGTCCATGAGCTCAGTAGCTGTGGCTCACAGACTCTAGAGCACTGGCTCAGTAGAGTGGAGCACTGGCTTAGTTGCTCCTGGGCATGTAGTTCATCCCAGACCAGGGATCTACAGGTGTCTCCTGTATTGCAAGGCAGATTCTTTACCAACGGGCCACCAGGGAACCTGTTTGATTTTTTATTGTTGAGTTTTAAGAGTTCTTTTTATATTTTAAATACAATCTTTTATCAGATGATATGTTTGCAAAACATATGTTTTGCAAAGATATGTTTTGCAAACATATCTGATAAAACATATCTATATCTGTGCTTATCTTTTCATTTTCTCAATGGATTGCCTTTTCTTTATGTCTTTTTTTCCTTCATGCATGTGATCATTCCACAGCTCCTGAATTTATTTGCCTTCAATTCAGCTACAAGCAGGTGACAAATAGGGTCTCTTAGTCCCAGTTCCAGATTTTTGGGAGAGACTGTTATTTGACCAGTTTGGTGAAGTGGAAAATTAATTATGGCTGGATGGTGTGGTGACTTTAAGGTAGCTGGAAGGGGATCTGAGAAATGTAACTTTAGCTTTCTAGCCTTTCCTCTGCAGTACAGGAAAATAAACCAGAAGGAGGTGGGAGGGGAGTGGGAACCCTCCACGTAAATACAGGAAATAAAGCCTGGTGGGTGGTTGGCAGGCTGCTGCTATGATGCAATAATCGTAGGTAAAGAAACTCATCCAATATAGAAGGAGACAAATCGAACAGCAAAATTTCCCACAATCAGTTCCAATCCTCAGAACTTTTTCCATTTTTAGATATTCCAGAGTTTTAACATCATAGTTTGAAATAGTATGCTTTACCTTGGTTTCTCAATTTAGTAAATCAGAGAACATCTAATAATGCCTCATCATTAAAGCAAGAATTTAAATCACACTATCTCTCATCTCTCCATGTCTGCTTTCTCAATTGTGTTAGCTATATTATTACTGCAGTCTTATTTTTTGTGTTATTCAAGTTTTAAATACTCTGTGTTTAAAACTTAGTTCCTTTCTCATCAACTTCGGACAGAATTTCTTGAGCCCTGCCCTCTAAGCCATCTGCCATCTTCCTTCCCCACCTCATTCTGATTTCTGGTGGTTTTGTCGTTGCATTTCCATGGTCAAATTTTGTAATACTTCTGTATTATAATTAAATCTTCCACTCTTTATCTTTAAATTGAAAACCAACCAATTTTATGATTATATAACCATTATTTACTGCAGAATTAAGTAATAAGATAACTCTGCTGAGAAGGAAATGTATTGCCATTTCCTCCACCCTGTGCTGCTTGAGGCAGAATATTTGCTGCCTCAAATGTTAAGGTTAAGCAGATTCTCTTTTGTTACACTCCACTAATTGCTCAAAATCATGCCTCAGATGTGTTTGCTTCATATTTTATTCCTGGAATAGATTTTGTTGTTTCTGTTTTTCTAATTGCCTTTTTTTTCCCCTCTCTCTCTCTTTCTGAGGGAAGAAACAGATGTTGTCTCCATTACGTTACCACAGTCTATTGGCCATAATCACTGTCCCATGCCAGATCCTTCGTCTGGGTAGTGAGATGTGGTAGCTGTTGTTGAGTTTATCCAGCATTCCATTCACCTCTTCTTTCTTTTGGTGAACTGCTGCTCCCCACTCCAATGGTGTGACTTGGAGTTTTTTCCCCAGTTGCAGTACCTTCAAGGGGGGGCTGTACCCAATGCCTGGCAGTTTACCTTTATGGTGACTGATGAGGGTTGAACACACAACTAATGTGGAATAACTGGAGTCCAATGGGACTTGATAAGTGGCTACTGAGCATGAGAGGCAGCTCACGCTTCAGGTAAGGCTTGACCTCTAGCTTACCTCTAGCTTCAGGTAAGGCTTGACCCAGGAACTCTAATGATGTCATCAAGGGCCCAGAGTCACTATATATCTTTCTTCTGCTCTCAGTGTTTTCATCATTCCCTGGCTTCTCATGGTGGTCTGCCAGGAGCAACATGTTTATCTCATGTAGCAAATGTGGGGGTTGGGGGGGTCAATCTCATCCAATTCACAGAACTTGAGAATATAGGTGGGAAATCAGTATTTTTTTTTTAATCAAAAAGAGAATGAATTCATTTTGTACACTCAAACCACAGATGTTCACACTCTTTTGATTGAATTTCTTTTTATTTCAGTGATTCTAGCTTAAATTTACAAGTATTATTTCTTGCTTTATTTTCACAGCTTCCCCTTTTTAGTTTATAAATGTAATAGCAATAGAATCTTTTTATAAATTTTCTTCTGTTCCTTATCTATTTCCTCTGGGATCAGTTTTTCACCTTTTATTTAATTTATTAAAGAGGCAGAATAGTTGAATGATTCAGAGTATAATGCAATAAACAGGCTGCCTGGATTCAGATTCTATCTCTCTGCCCTTTACTAGCTAGGTAAGCCTCAGCCAAGTTATGTTGCCTTTTTGTGACTCAGTTTCCCAGAAAATGGATAATAATAGCACCTAACTCAGAGGGTTGTTACATGAGTTGCATGCATGCATGCTAAGTTGATTCAGTCCTGTCCGACTCTTTGCGACCCTATGAACTGTAGTCCGCCAGGCTCCTCTGTCTATGGAGATTCTCCAGGCAAGAGTATTGGAGTGGGTTGTCATGCTCTCCTCCAGGGAATCTTCCCAACACAGGCCAGGGATTGAGCCTGTTTGTCTTACATCTCCATTGGCAGGTTCTTTACCACTAACGCCGCCTGGGAAGCCTCGTCACATGCATACTGAACGTAAAATGCTTAGACCATGGACAGGTCCACAATAAGCCCTGAAAAGGTATTTACTATTCTTTTCTTTGTTTTTCCCCCCCCCATTATCTCCTTTCACTAAGAATAATGACAAGGAAACAAGAATTCTTACAGTCAAATACACTTCTGCTCCCTCTTATTGATATTTTTATGACAACTGCTAGGTAGTACAGAATACATTCAGTTGGTTCCACCCAGATGTGTGTCCATTTTATGACCACTTTAATGATCCAATTACAAGTTCATTAAGATGGGTATATGTGTAGATAAATATAGTGGATACATATATTTATATATGGCCCATATCTGGATAAGGGTTTGGGAAGGTGCAAGACCTTAAAATTATACATGCTCAAAATGGGCTCTTTGCCTAGTGCTATTCTTTGTTAATCCTTCTCCTTTTGTTGGTTTTTCTCAGTTGTCTGGTAATACTTGGTAATACAGTTCATCTTTATGACCAAAGGGCAGGACTGATCGGTATTGGCATTGATGTAGGGTATTTCCCCTGCTCTGGTGAGTAAGCAGTGGGCAGGGCGATGGGGAGTGATCCATTTGCCACTCACCATCCAACTTTAAGGGATGAGGTCTACCGTGGTGGGTCCACTCCTGCTTCTGTGCCTGCTTGCTCCTTTGGGGCAGCTTTCTCTCCGGAAGGCTTTGACTATACTTTCCCCTGCTCCCATCTGTGCCTTATTGCAACCTACCCTTCTATCTTCCAGAAGTAAATAAAAATCCCTGGACAGTTGATCCTGCACCTCCAGCCACCAGTCCTCAGGCCTTTGATGGATTTGCTTCCTTTTCCCTTTCCTCACTGTGCTTTTGATGGTATTTGAAGGACTAGGAGTGGTAGGGAGATGTTTTCAGCCCACCATCTTGAACTTGAAGTTGGTGTAGTGGTTTAAATGTTTCTAACTCCATCCAGTTCTGCACGTATGGGGTCCTTTGGGGCCTGCAGTTGTTCACACTGGATGTCCAGACCCTGCACAGGAAGGAAAAAGGGAGAGATAACTTGGGTCTTCTAATTTTCTTGTGAAGCCTCTATGGGCCTGTTGACCTCCAAGCCAGGCTCTCAGACTTGGTGGCTGTTTGGGGAGGGAAGGTGGCCCTTCAGTTTCCCTAAGAACTCCAGAGACTTCACACTCTCAGGGAGCAGAAGTGAGTGAGTACAAGGTGCATGTCCTGGGGAGGAGAGCCAGAGGGACAGACGGCAGGCTTGGAGGGGTGCTTAAAAGAGTGAAAATCCAGGGTGTGTGCTGAGAGTGGACGTCATCTTGGGGGGAGTGGAGCACAGCCTTCAGTCACTCCCACTCTGCACTCACAGAGCTCTTCCGACAGCCCAGGCCCTGTCAGAAGCTTTTCATACAAGCTCTTGGGAGGCTCCGGGCTCTGCGTGGTTTGAGTGACTTCTCCATGATTGCATAGCTGCTGAAGGATATGTTATGGATTTGAACTCAGATCCATACAGGGTCCTGGATCCCAACTACTGGGTTACATGACTGCCGCCTGCCCCAAAGCTGACCAGAGCAAGGTCTGGAGGATCTCTCACGGGTCACTTGGGCTGAGCTGTCCACACCTCGGATGTTGCAGTTGGGTCTCAAAGGAGAAAAGCAAGGAAGCAGAGAATTCTGGCGCCCTCTGGGGGAGATAGGAGGCTCTGCAGAGTTGCAGCGGTGGAGGTGGTCGGGGCCTGGGCCTGGGATCCAACTAGGTCCAAGAAATAAATGATTGAATTAGGGCACTGATTGTTCTATATGAGAGCAGGACTTTACCTCCCCAACTCCCTAGTAAACAGCCCCCAATATTTACCTGGGCACATCATCTATAGGAATAAAGACATAAGGCTATGTGTCTAATTTCTGGCTAGTGCAACCTAAGCAGAAATGAAGTGCACAATGTAAGGAATTAGCTTTAAATGAAGGGGCATGACCTGCCTTGTTCCTTCCTCCATCCTACTTTCTGGAATACAGATATAATGATGAGCTCAAGCAGCCATTTTGAACCAAGAGTGAAAACAAACCACTGAAGAGGGCAGAGTAAAAAATGAAAGAAAGTGGAGTCTCTCAGTCGTTTCCGACTCTTTCCAACTCTTTCCAACCCCAGGGACTGTAGCCTACCAGGCTCATCCATCCATGGGATTTTCCAGTACTGAAGTGGGTTGCCATTTCCTTCTCCAGAGGATCTTCCCGACCCAGGAATCAAGCCTGTGTCTCCCGCATTGTAGGCAGACGCTTTACCATCTGAGCCAGCTAATTTCAGAATGATCATGAAGTTGCCCATCAGCCTTGGATGCCAACACTTTACTTGAAGGAGAGGGAAATACACTTCTATTTTATTTAAATCACTGTTACTTTCCGTTTCCTGTACTTTTAGCCAAGCTTTTTTCTTTTCACTTAAAAAATTAAGCTTGTTCGTGCCAGAACAAAAGTAAAATGCATTATCAAAATTTTACTAAGCCTGCAGCATAAGCCATGAAATAAATTCACTTAATAGCCATTTGTTTATGAATAAATGGATTTTTGAATAGAATTTAATTTCATATTCAAGATTTTATATCTCAAGTATTGTCACTAAAAAAATACTGTTTGGTGTCTTTACTCGTGTTCTTTCCCAATTCTGGTGTGTTCTATTGTTTTAGAATCTACCATTCTTAGGATAGTCTGTGATGTGATATGTTTAATTATGAAGTGGGATTTTTATGATTACTTTATGTCTTTTCATTGCTTGATAGATAATTCATTTTTCCGAAGAAAACTGCATGGTCTCATGTGCTACAGTTTATTTATCCATTCATCTACTGAAGGATATTCTGGTTGCTACTAACTTAAGGCAGTTGTGAATAACACTACTACAGATAGCTGTGTGCAGGTTTCAGTCCAGTTCTATGAATGCCAAGGGGCAAAACTGCTGGATTGTATGGTAAGAGTATGCTTTGTTTTATACAGTTTGTTTTTAGACAGTTTGGAAGCCAAGCTGTCTTCCAAAATGGCTGCGGTAGGGACCACTGTGCTTTCCCACCAGTGACACACGAGAGTTCTGCTGCTCCGTATATTTACCAGTACCTGGTGCTGTCAGTGTCCTGGATTTGGCCATTTTAATAGGTATGTAGTGGTGTCTCTTTTTGGCCTTTCATACTGTTCATGGGGTTCTCAAGACAAGAATGCTGGTGTGGTTTGTCATTCCCTCCTCCAGTGGACCATGTTTTGTCAGGACTCTCCACTATGACTGTCCATCTTGGGTGGTCCTGCACAGCATGGCTCATAACTACAATGAGTTATGCAAGTCCCTTTGCCATGACAAGCCTGGGACCCACGAAGGGGTGCTGCAGTCCATGGTATCTCAAAGAATCAGACACAACTAAACTACTGAACAACAACAACAAAGGCTTGGACTGTGTGGATCACAATGAACTGTGGAAAATTCTTACGAGATGGGAATACCAGACTACCTTAACTCTGTCCTGGGAAATGTGTATGCGGGTCAAGAAGCAACTGTTAGAACCAGACAGGAAACAACTGACTGGTTCACAGTTGGGAAAGGAGTACAACAAGGCTTTATATTGTCACTCAGCTTATTTAACTTCATGCAAAATGCAGAGTACATCATGTATAATGCCAGGTGGGATGAATCACAAGCTGGAATCAAGATTGCTGGGAGAAATATCAATAACCTCAAATATGCAGATGACACCACCCTTATGGCAGAAAGTGAAGAGGAACTAAAGAGCCTCTTGATGAGGATAAAAGAGGAGAGTGAAAAAGCTGGCTTAAAACTCAACATTCAAAAAACAAAGACTATGGCATCCAGTCCCATCACTTCATGGGAAATTGAAGGGGAAAAAATGCAAACTGTGAGAGATTTTGTTTTCTTGGACTCTAAAATCACTGCAGATGGTGACTGCAACCATGAAATTAAAAGACGCTTGCTCCTTGGAAGGAGAGCTATGACAAACCTAGACAGCATGTTAAAAAGCAGAGGCAGCACTTTGCAGACAAATGTCCATCTAGTCAAAGCTAAGATTTTTCCAATAGTCGTGTATGGATGTGAGAGTTGGACCATAAAAAAGGCTAAGTGCCAAAGAATTGATGCTTTCAAATTGTGATGCTGGAGAAGACTCTTGAGAGGCTCTTGGACTGCAAGGAGTTCAAACCAGTCAATCCTAAAGAAATCAACCCTAAGTATCCATTGGAAGGGCTAATGCTGAAGCTCGAATACTTTGGCCACCTGATGTGAAAAGCTGATTCATTGGAAAAGATCCTGATGCTGGGAAAGATTGAGGGCAGGAAGAGAGGGGGTCAATGGAGAATGAGATGGTTGGATAGCATCACTGACGCAATGGACATAAGTTTGAGCAAACTCTGGGAGACAGTGAAGGACAGGGAAACCTGGCATGCTACGGTCCAGGGGTGCAAAGAGTCGGACACAACTTAGTGATAGAACAGAACAGAACAGTGGTATCTCACTGTGGGAGTTTTTTGTTTGTTAATTTGTCTGTTTTTGGTGGAGACACATGGTCTGTGGGGTCTCAGTTTCCTGGCCAGGGATTGAACCTTAGCCCTTGGCAGTGAAAGTGCAAAGTCCTAACCAGTGGACCAGCAGGGAAGTCCCATCGTTCTTGCTTTGATTTGCATTTCTCTGATGACACTGATGTGGAGCATCTGTTCAGATGCTTATTTTCCATCTGTATATCTCTTTGTTAGTTGCCCAGTTGTATCTGACTTTTTGCAACTCCATGGACTGTAGCCCGCCAAGGTCCTCTGTCCACAGAATTCTTAAGGCAAGAATACTGGAGTGGGTAGCTATTTCCTTCTCCAGGGGATCTTCACAACCCAGGGATGGAACCCAGGACTCCTTCATCACAGGAAGCTTTTTTACCACTAGCGCCACCTGGGAAGCCCATATATCTCTTTGGTAGTAGTAGTGTTAGTCAGTCCTGTCCGACCCTTTGCGACCCCATGGACTGTAGTCCACCAGGCTCCTCCGTCCATGGGATTCTCCAGGCAAGAATACTGGAGTGGGTTGCAATTCCCTTCTCCAGGGCATCTTCCCGACCCAGGAATTGAACCCAGGTCTCTTGAATTGCAGGCAGATTCTTTACCATCTGAACTATGGGGAAGCCCTTTATACAAAAAGAAATATATCTCTTTGATGAGGTCTTAATTTTTTATACAAAGAGAAATTTATCTCTTTGGTGAGGTCTTATTTTTCTGTAGTCAAAAAATTTTATCTTTGACAAATATCCCACATCCCCATGTCTGGATTCTCACATCTGGAATGAGAATAACAGTGCCTACCTCACAGAACGTTTGTGAAAGTTAAAAATACATGTAACGGTGAGACCTATTGAGAAACTACCAAAGAATTTTTTATTTTAAAATTGTTTTGGCAACGATTGACTTGGAAAACACAGAAAGGTAATGTTCCTTAACCAGGCAAAGCAGACAAGTCTTTGTCCTCCTTACCCTAAGGAAAGGTCATCTGTGCTGTTGAGACTTAGGCCTTGTATCCTTTACTCTTGTAGCTAACGCGCAACCACAGGATTCTCAGTGGATTCCAGCAATAGATACGTAGATCTGAGCAGGTTGGCTGGCTGGAGGCGCGGACTGTGGGTTTGGTCCAGGTCTGCTCCACGTGTCTCTCATCCTCTTCGGACTCACAGGTTAGCTGGTGCTTTTGCTTGGCAATGGCAGAAATCTAAGACAGCAAGGCCAGCTATGCAAGTCCACTTCACTACTCTGTTTGTGCTGTGTTCACTCACATCTATCGGCTAGAGTAAGTTACATGGCTAAGTCCAAAATCAAGGGGTGAAGGAGAATGCTTTACCCACCATGGCGCTGTGGGAGAGATATGTGTAGTCTGGAATGGACTGAGGGATTGGGGCTGATAAGCCACACTCACACAGTCCTAGAATTAGGGGGTCCCTGGGCCCATAAGTCTTATGTTGGTGTTGGAGAAGGAAGCAATGAGATTGCTTCAAAACATGTCAAAACAGGAAATGACCAGGACTTCCCTGGTGGTTAAGACTCCAGCTACCAAATCAGGGGGCCCGGGTTTATTCCTTGGTCAGGAAGCTAGATTCCACATGCTGCAACAAAGATCAAAGATCCCTCTCGCTAAGACATGGTGCAGCCAAATAAATAGATACATTTTTTTAAAGAGGTACACAGGGCTACAAAGAGGACAGAGTGATAGAGTTCAGTCTCTCTGGGCCTGAGGACCTCGGGGTAGAATGTCAGGAGACATCTGTTTTGGGCCACTGAGACCTGAGATCCTGGGTCCCTCCTGATTCAAGGTTTCATGTCGCTTTTGATCTGCATGTGTGGGTTTGCCCACAGGGTATAGACAGCCTGATCTGGCTGGGCTCCCCACCACAGCAGATAGGCTAGGGTTGAGCTGAATTACATTTGGGTTGTGAAACTAATGTATTGTCACTTGTATCCAAGATTGTTTGGAGCAATTAACATCTGCCCTATACCCTAAGTGCCTGACACATGAAGTAAAGTGAAGTGAAAGTAGCCCGCCAGGCTCTTCTGTCCATGGGATTCTCCAGGCAAGAGTACTGGAGTGGGTAGCCGTTCCCTTCTCCAGGGGATCTTCCCAACCCAGGTCTCCCGCATTACAGGCAGATTCTTCACCGTATGAGCCAACAGGGAAGCCTGAGAATATTGGAATGGGTAGCCCATCCCTTCTGTAGCAGATCTTTCCAACCCAGGAATTGAACCAGGGTCTCCTGCATTGCAGGCGGGTTCTTTACCAGTTTAGCTACCAGGGAAGCCCTGGCACATAGTGGAGGCTCAATAAAATGGGCTCTGGTATCATGACAGCATCACAACCATGGCAAGATCTTCCCTCTTCTGCTTTAGCAGGGGTGGGGGTGCTGCTGAAATCCCATGGGGACACATGGCAGGAGGGACAGTGGGGAAGGGAAGAGGGATTAGAAATACTCTTCTAGATTGAGACTGGGGCCTCTGTGTCCCTCACATCTAGAGCCTGCTTCTCAGAGGTTTGTCTCCAGAGTAGCCAGGTACAAGGGGGTACAGGGAAGGTCACAAAGGACTTGGAAAATCAACACCTTGGTCTGGGTGCCTCGTCATGCTTCCCTACCCCAGGATGGACTTGTCTCCTCTGTTGTCAGGAGGAAAACAGTGTGCAGAACTCTCCCTTCCTCCTCTCTCAGATTCCCTAAAAAGGCCAAGGGGTCCCCAAAGAGAGGAGTATGGCCATGGCTGGTGACCAGGACCCCTAAGTTCCCACTTTGCCTGAGAGGAGGCCCTCTCTCAGGCAAGGGGCCCAAGGTCCCACATCTGCTTGCTCAAGTCCCAGAGTCGCAGGCCTTGCAGGGGTCGTCCTCTGCCTGAGAGGTCTTTCCGGTCTTGATGTTGTGCAAGACTGGCCTTCCTCTCTGACTAGCTTCCAGGGCAGGCAGTGGAGCTGAGGCTTTGGGAAAAGAGGAAGGAACCTCGAGCTGGGTCTCCTTTCCCAGAGAGACAGCGGCACTTCGAGCTCCTGGCCCTCCACACATCCTCCTCACCCGCGGTTCACCAACCCTGCAGCCCCGTCCCTCTGTGGAGCAGGTACTCCCATCCCCGGGCCTAGAGGATGAGCTGAGGCTTGGGAGCAGGGCTGGATTGGGATTTGGGGGAGAACACCTGGGTGTCCAAGCCCAAGACAAAGATACGCTCATAACCCAAAGCCTTGCACAACTCCAAAGTTTCCCCAACTCACATCCCAACCCCCATCTAACCCTGACTCCTGTCCCGCCCAGCCTTGATACTTATTCCACCCCTACCTCACCCTCCGTTGCATCCCATCCCCAACCATTTAGTAACCATCATCTCCATCCAGCCCCAGGCCTGACTGGCACCCTCACCCAACCCCATCACTCTCTCTTCCACGCCAACACTAAAACGCAGCCTAACCATCACTTTCACCCCAAACCAACTGCAGCCCGACCCTCCCCTTCCCTGCAGTTCTCTTCATACATTACCACTTCATTCATCCGAGCGAAGTCCCCCCTGCACCGACCAGCATAGCTTGGTGGAATGGGCATTCGGGCTAAGAGCATTTACAGCCAGATTAAGGAGAGAAATGTGACGCTTCTACTACTTTTTCAAAGCCGATAGACTTCATTTATGGATAATGTGGTTTTCCGAGTTAAATGGCCTATGTTTGGGACTTTCCATTATTATGAAGATAATGTATTCCTGGAGTCGCCCATCTGAACTTGCTTTCTGACCTGTTGAGCAGAGCCCTGAAGCTGGCTTGGTCACCCCCTTTCCCTCCTTCTCCAACTTGAATAGGGAAGTTTGGAGAAGCTCTGGTACTGGGAAATAGAAACTGAATCCTGAACCCAAGCACAGCTGCCTGCAGTGAAACTGCCTTTGCCCTTTCTTCCCCAGGCCAAACTTGGCCTCTGGGATCAGAAATCAGGGACTTGTGGCCCTAGTAACCCTCCCAGATGTCCTAGGACACTTGGTCTCATATTTACCCACTCACTTGCTCTAACACAGAGAGCAAACATGGGTGTCCCCCATGTGCCATACACCCCAACCCAGTGCTGAGGCAGCGTCTATCAGTTCAGAGGAGTGGGACTGTAAACCCTGTCTTCAGAAGGTGCAAGGCTTGGAGATTCCAGGATGAACCCTGGAACCGTGCTCTCCCGAATGGTCATTGCCTGAGGGCTACAGTGCTTCCTGTCCCCAGTATAGCCACCCCCTTCCCAGGAGCTGCAATCATCTGTCTACCATCAGGAGGTGCTAGGTGCCCACCAGGACACCCCACTCAGCCCAAGCCCTAGGGGCACCTCCCTGTCAGCACCAGGCTTTTAACTGGGACAGGAGCTCCCTTCCTGGAGTTCTTCATGCCCTTCTTTTTTTTCCGGGAAAGTTCTCTGGGCTGAGGCTGGTCTTTGGGGTAGAACAAGCTGAGCAATAAGCTGGACTCTGGTGGGACTGACCCCTTGGTTATTGGGGCTGGGCTAAGTATAGGTGACATCTACAGGCTGTGACTTTGGGTGGTTCTAGAAAGGGTCCTCTCAAAAAGCCCTGCTCCATTCTGGGGTCAGTGTGTCTAAAATCCCACCATTCCTCCTGTAGCTTCAGCGTTTCTCTTTCCAGGGCCCCAAATGGGAACCGCAGGGGAGCTGGGGACAGTGTGAACACTGGTGGTGTCCCAGCTGTAGAGGAGCTGACCCTGATGCTCAGTGTGGCCCAGGGCCACATCTGCCCCCAAACATGGCCAGCAGGCTGCTGTTCAGCCCAGCTTCCAGGACACCGCAGCCAGGTCGTGTGGCCCAGCCTGGGCCAGCGTGACCAAGGACCAGGTGTGGAGGGTGTGGGCACATCTTCCAGGGAGAGGAGCAGCACTAGGACTGCCCCAGAGACTGAGGACTGGCCACGGGCCCCAGCAAATGACCAGACCTGCCTGTAGGAGCGGCCTAGCCAGGGGCCCCAGTCTCCTGAGGAACAGGGCTCTGCCTGTTCTTTCCACAGTTTTGCCTTCTCTGTGCTCCCTCTGAGGACATCCCTCCTCTCTTCACACTTGGCTAGTCATCCTCACAGGCAATTCAGAACCTCTCCAGGCTCTGTTCAGCCTCTCCCCAGGAGTGCCCTCTGGTAGCCACCAGAATCAGCTGGGCCCCATCCCTGAGACAGATGGACTTGGGACCGGAAGATATCATGAGTTTCCTGTCCCCGCTTCCAGGTTCCCCAGGCCCTTCCCCTCACTCTGCAGGGTCAGCATTTAGGGCCAAGGAAGATTGCAAAGTTGACAATATGGGTTTTGTATGTGTATGTGGTAAAGTTTACTGTTCTAACTATTTTTTAAGTATGAAATTCAGTGGCATTAAGTACGTTCATACTACTGTGTAGCCATCATTACTGTCTATTTCCAGAATTTTTCATCATCCAAAATAGAGACTCTGTACCTATTAAACATTAACTCCTCCATCCCTCCTCTCTCCAGGCCCTGGTAACTTCTATTCTACTTTCTACGAACTTGCCTATTCTACGTATCTCATAAAAGTGGATTCATATAATATTTGCCCTTTTGTGCTTAGCTTATTTCATGTGTCAGAATTTCATTTCTTCCTATGTTGCTGCTAAGTCGCTTCAGTCGTGTCCGACTCTGTGCGACCCCATAGACGGCAGCCCACCAGGCTCCCCTGTCCCTGGGATTCTCCAGGCAAGAACACTGGAGTGGGTTGCCATTTCCTTCTCCAATGCATGAAAGTGAAAAGTGAAAGTGAAGACGCTCAGTCATATGTGACTCTTCGTGACCCCATGGACTGCAGCCTGCCAGGCTCCTCCATCCACGGGATTTTCCAGGCAGGAGTGCTGGAGTGGGGTGCCATTGCCTTCTCCGTTTCTGTTGTATGGATATATCACATTCATCTGTTGATGGACACTTGGGTTGCTTCTACTTTTTGGCTATTATGAATAATGCTGCTGTGAACACGTGTGCAAATATCTATTTAAGGCCCTATTTTTTATTGTTTTGGGTATATACCTAGGGGTAAAGTTGCTAGGTCATATGGTAATCTGTGTCTGACTTTTTGAGGAAACACAAAACTTTCCAAAGGGGCTGCACCATTTCACATTTCTACTAACAGTACATGAGTCTTCCAATTTCTCCACAGCCTCGTCAACATTTGTTATTTTCTGGTTTTGTTTGTTTGTTTACAGTGTGAAGCGGTAGCTCATTGTGGTTTTGATTTGCCTTTCTCTAATGACTACTGATTTTAGTTTTATGAATGTTGAGCTTTAAGCCAACTTTTTCACTCTCCTCTTTCACTTTCATCAAGAGGCTTTTTAGTTCCTCTTCACTTTCTGCCATAAGGGTGGTGTCATCTGCATATCTGAGGTTATTGATATTTCTCCGGGCAATCTTGATTCCAGCTTGTGCTTCCTCCAGCCCGGTGTTTCTCATGATGTACTCTGCATAGAAGTTAAATAAGCAGGGTGACAATATACAGCCTTGATGTACTCCTTTT
>NW_011494635.1:13084555-13084876 GCF_000754665.1 Bison bison bison
TGCTTCCTGACCTGCATATAGGTTTCTCAAGAGGCAGGTCAGGTAGTCTGGTATTCCCATCTCTTGAAGAATTTTCCACAGTTTATTGTGATCCACACAGTCAAAGGCTTTGGCATAGTCAATAAAACAGAAATAGATGTTGTTTTGGAACTCTCTTCCTTTTTCCATGATCCAGCGGATGTTGGCAATTTGATCTCTGGTTCCTCTGCCTTTTCTAAAACCAGCTTGAACATCTGGAAGTTCACGGTTCATGTATTGCTGAAGCCTGGCTTGGAGAATTTTGAGCATTACTTTACTAGCATGTGAGATGAGTGCAATTGT
>NW_011494635.1:13084976-13095449 GCF_000754665.1 Bison bison bison
CTTTGGGATTGGAATGAAAACTGATCTTTTCCAGTCCTGTGGCCACTGCTGAGTTTTCCAAATTTGCTGGCATATTGAGTGCAGCACTTTCACAGCATCATCTTCCAGGATTTGAAATATCTTTTTTGTACAAAAACGTGAAGATCTTTTTTGCACAGTTCTTCTGTGTATTCTTGCCACCTCTTCTTAATATCTTCTGGTTCTGTTAGGTCCATACCATTTCTGTCCTTTATTGAGCCCATCTATTTCATGGAAAATAGATGGGGAAACAGTGGAAACAGTGTCAGACTTTATTCTTTTAGGCTCCAAAATCACTGCAGATGGTGATTGCAGCCATGAAATTAAAAGACGCTTACTCCTTGGAAGGAAAGTTATGACCAACCTAGATAGCATATTAAAAGCAGAGACATTACTTTGTCAACAAAGGTTCGTCTACTCAAGGCTTCTGGTCACGTATGGATATGAGAGTTGGACTGAGCGCCGAAGAATTGATGCTTTTGAACTGTGGTGTTGGAGAAGACTCTTGAGAGTCCCTTCGACTGCAAGGAGATCCAACCAGTCCATTCTAAAGAAGATCAGTCCTGGGTGTTCTTTGGAAGGACTGATGCTAAAGCTGAAACTCCAGTACTTTGGCCACCTCATGCGAAGAGTTGACTCATTGGAAAAGACTCTGATGCTGGGAGGGATTGGGGGCAGGAGGAAAAGGGGACGACAGAGGATGAGATGGCTGGATGGCAACACTGACTCGATGGACGTGAGTTTGAGTGAACTCCGGGAGTTGGTGATGGACAGGGAGGACTGGCTTGCTGCAATTCATGGGGTCGCAAAGAGTCGGACACGATTGAGCGACTGAACTGAACTGAATGACTACTGATGTTGAGTATCTTCTCATGGGCTTGTTGACCATTTGTATATCATCTTTGGAGAAATGTCTATACAAGCTTTCAGCACATTTTTTCAAATTTAAGTTGTTTTGGGGAGGGGTTGTTGTTAAATTATAGGAGTTCTTTATATATTCCAGAGGTTAATCCCTTATCAGCTATATGATTTGCAAGTATTTTCCTCCAATTCTGTGGGTTGAGTTTTCACTCTCTGGATAGTATCCTTTGATGCAAAAAACATTTTGCATTTTGATCAAGTTCAATTTATTTTTTCTTTTGTTGCTCTGCGTTTGGTTTCATGCTTAAGAAATCATTGCCTGCTACTAGGTCATGAAGATTTTCACCTGTTTTCTTCTAACAATTTTATGGTTTCAGAGGCACTCTATGATGAAGGGCCTGCCTTCTTGTGCATGGCATACAGTAGGCATTTATCTCTTGTTTGTGAGCTATATGCCACACAGGGTTCTTGTGTCCCCTGTCACACCAAACTTGCCCTGCCATGAAGTCTAAACCCTCAAGGACGACACTCTTCTCTTGCCCACTGCTGCAGGGGGTGAGGGGCTCTGCACTGCTGCAGGACACATGTCCTCAGTCCCAAGTCCTGAGAAATGGGTGCTCACAGCTACAAAGAACAAGGTAAATACAGAAATGGCCCTAGGGTGGCTAGAGACCCCAAAGGGAAAGTTTCAGCTAGAAGCCACTTTGAAGACTGAATAAGATTTCAACAGGCAAAGATCATTTGTGGTGAAGCCAGAGCTGGATAGCTGGAGAGCTTGTGGATAGACAGTACCGGCCCCAGGGTGGGAACTGGTCGCAGGGGGAGCATTAAATGGAGGCAGAGCTGGCAGTAGGAAAGGAAGGCCTTTCAGGGATGTAGGGGAGCCACATGTCATGGGCAATGGGGAGCCATAGTAGGTTTTTGAGTAAGGGAGGACTCTTGAAGGCTGCAGTTTTCTAAGTGCTCAAATTCCAGTATGGTCTACAGCTGGTAAGACTGGTGGTAGGGAGACAAATTTCAAGTAAGAAACCATCATTTATGCTGGATGCCTTGGAATAAGTCATTGTGCCTCTCTGGGCTGCAGTTGCTGGTGACTTGGGTGTCAGGGAGGGGGCAAGGAAGTGGGGGAAATAGAGAAACAGCTGTTCATCTTTGAAGAGGCTGGGAAAGCAGAACTTAGGGTGGGGCCAAGCGACAGACAGGATTTTCTGGGGCCACCAAGTGAAGGCATTCCTGGACACAGCCTGAGCTGGGAACATGGGCTCCTGGATGCCAGCTGGCAGCTGCCCTGCCCTCTCACTGGGTTGGCCAGCATAGTGTGTGGGGAAACAGGCCTGGGATCCCAGCAGGCTCTGAGACTGAGGTTCCCTAGGAGATCCCTGTGTGCCCAGCACAGTGCTCCCCGACCTCATAGGCAACAGAACCAGCGTGACAACCTGCTATGGACTTCCTGCTCCAGCTCCTCCTCCTGGCCTTACCCATCCCAGCAGGTAAGCTTTGCTGGCCTTTTCCTTCTTACAGGGCCTGGCTGCGGCAAGTCCAGCTTCTGTTGGCCTGGGCAGACTGAACCGTGTCTGGTCACAGGTTTAGCTGCTGAGATTGAAGGAGGGCATGAGGAGGCGGTGACAGGGAACAGGGACCCTCTCTGGGGTGCCCAGAGGGGTTGCATTGCTGGGGGCAGGTCAGGGCAGGATTTGAGAGTGCATCTGGAACACCTTCTGGGGGGCAGAACGTGACCCCAGGCCTGCATTACAATCTTTCTTGTCCTGCCTCTCCCTCAGACCTGATCTCGTGGGGCGTCTCCAGTCCCGAGACCATGAAGGGTATGAAGGGGTCCTGCCTCGTCATCCCCTGCACCTTCAGCTTCCCTGCCAGTGTGAATGTGCCCGATGGCATCACAACCATCTGGTACTATGACTACTCAGGCAGACGGCAGGTAGTGAGTCACTCCACAAAGCCCCAGCTGGTGGAGGCCCGCTTCCAAGGCCGTGCCCAGATGGTGGGGAATCCTGAGCTCAGGGTGTGCAACCTGCTGCTGAAGGACCTGCAGCCTGAGGATTCAGGCTCCTACAACTTCCGCTTCGAGATCAGCGAGGGCAACCGCTGGGTAGATGTCAAAGGCACAGCAGTCACTGTGACAGGTGAGAGCAAGGTCACCGACTGGAAGGGACTCCAGACTGCTCTTGGCCCCACTGGCTCACAGCTCCAACCCTGGTCCTAAACCCAAACCCAAACCCAGCCCTAATCTTGGCTGCAGTTCCAGCCCATCCCCGTGCCCCCTAGCATTCGCCCCCAGTGAACCCCTGGCTTTCTCCTTCCCCTTGAAGTCCCCTGCCCCAGGCTGAGGTCTCCAGGGCAGGTGGTCTCAGGTACGGTGAAGGGGAGCCCCCAGCCTCCTGTCTTTGTCCTCAGAGGAGCTCATCATGCCCACCGTTGCCTCTCCGGCTGAGCTGCATGAGGGCATGGAGGTGGACTTCAACTGCTCCACTCCGTACGCGTGCCTGCAGGAGCCAGTCACCCTTCGGTGGCAAGGCCAGGACCCTGCCCGCTCCACCACCTCCACACTCCAGAAGCTTGAGCCCACGGGCATCCACCACCAGGAGACCCTCCACATGGCCCTGTCCTGGCAGGACCATGGCCGGACCTTGAGCTGCCAGCTCTCGGCAGCCAACCATAAGACTCAGCGTGAGATTCACCTCCAAGTGCAGTGTGAGTGAACGTGGCAGGCAGGGTGGGTAGCACATCCTTGTTACTGAGCTCACACACATCTGTGGTTCCCCAGTGGAAACCATCCCTTTCTGGCCTGCAGAAATAGTCAGGCTGTGCTTGGACCTCCAGAGTGGAGCAGGTGGAAAGACTGCTAAGCCCCAAGAGCAGTATTGAAAGGCTCCCTCCAACCTCCAGTCCCTGAAGCTAGGCTGGGCAGGGAAGGGGAGACTCAGCCGGAGAACTGGGGGTTGGCCAGTAGGGGCCCTGGGATTTAGACCAGCTCTGGAGGATGAGGAGGCGGAGAGGGTTCACCCCTTTCCTGCCACTCACACTCAATGACCAGGGTAACACTTGGACATGGCAAAGAGACAGTGGGAGGAATTCCAAGTTTTCACTTGATTATGCATCTTCCCATCACAGTAAAGACGGGCAGCCTGTTCTAGAACAACTGCCATACATAGGCATCAGGCTGCTGGCTTCACCACTGACTAGATGAGCAAACTTGGGACAAGTTACTCGCCTCTCAGAGCCTCTGTTTTCTCACTACCTCTCTGTAGTGGAGGTAATAATAAATACGTTTTATCTCACAGGCTTGTTATGAAAATTAAAAGCATGAAAAAATATTAGCTTCTATTATTTTCATAGTTACATAGATTAAGGACTTGAAAATACTAGTGAATAGTGAAGTCGCTTAGTTGTGTCCGACTCTTTGCGATCCCATGGGCAGTAGCCAACCAAGCTCCTCCGTCCATGGGATTTTCCAGGCAAGAATACTGGAGTGGGTTGCCATTTCCTTCTCCAGGGGATCTTCCCGACCCAGGGATAGAACCCGGGTCTCCCTCATTGTAGGCAGATGCTTTACCGTCTGAGCCACCAGGAAAATACTAGCTTTTTTTTTTTTTTGCAACACTGCATGGCTTGTTTTGGCGGGAGGAGAAGGGGACGGCAGAGGACGGGATAGTTGGATGGCATCACCGACACAGAGAACATGAGTTTGAGTAAACTGTAGGAGTTGGTGATGGACAGAGAGGCCTGGCGTGCTGCAGTCCACGGAGTCACAAAGAGTCAGACACGACTGAGCAACTGAACTGAACTGAACTGCATGGCTTGTGGGATTTCAGTTCCCTGACTAGGGACTGAACCTGGGTCACAGCAGTGAAAGCCCAGAGTCCTAACTACTAGGCAATTTTCAGGGAACTCCTGAAAATATTAGCTTTTATTAGCATAGTTACATAGAGAGAGGCTTGAGAACAAGATTTAAAGAAATGCAGTTTCTTTGTATCGTTAGCATCTCCCAGCAAATGAGTTAACCATTCTCAGCGAGAATTTGACTCTGCCTTTAGCCCTTGTGTTAGATGGTTTGTCCCTTGCCAGCAGCTGCCACAAGCCACCAAAGCAAGCAGTGTGCCCATGGCCCTCAGATAGAAGAGATGGCGATGGACATGTCATGGGGCAGAAAGCCACTGAAGGCAGTGTAGGCTGAATGCTATGCCAAGCATCAAGGCATCAGGCTGTCAGTAGACAAGGACAAGAGCAGGCTTCCTCACAATGTGAGGCCAGTGCCTGCTGTGGACAGGGGACTGATGGGAGTTCTGGTTTATCTGGGTGGGCTTCCTTAGGGCAGAGTGTTGAAAGGGGAGTGGAAAAATGCCCCTGCCTTCCCTGGGCACCATACTCGACAACCCCTGTCATGCCTTGCAGATGCCCCCAAGGGTGTAGAAATCCTCCTCAGCCCCTCGGGGCGGAACATCCTTCCAGGGGATCTGGTCACACTCATCTGCCAGGTGAACAGCAGTCACCCTCAGGTCAGTTCTGTGCAGTGGGTCAAGGATGGGACGCACCTCAAAAACCGGAGTCGTGTACTACAGTTGCCCCGGGCAGCCTGGGCTGATGCTGGCGTCTACACCTGTGAAGCTGGGAATGGCGTGGGCTCTTCGGTCTCACCTCCTGTCAGCCTCCACATCTTCAGTGAGTCCTGGGTGAGCCTGGGTCTTGACCAGAGTGTAGGGAGGCATCCAGGCCATGAGGGCTGAGGGAAACGAGGCCAAGGTGCCTCCTGGGATGCCTGTGTGAAGTTCCAGCTTGGCTTCTGACCAGATGGCAAACCTCCCTGGCAGTGAACAGGGCAAAGAAATGCATGGCCAGCCCAGGAGGCTCCTCCTCAGAGGGGTGTGATGTACAGCGCGCAGAGGTTTAGGCTGCAACCCTGGGGGGTGGGGCCTGAAGTCGCCTGAGTAGCCCTTAGTGTGCTCTATGCTGCCCCCCAGTGGCTGCGGTCCAGGTGAGCCCAGCAGGCTCGATTCTGGAGAACCAGACTGTGACGCTGGCCTGCAACACACCGAAAGAAGCGCCCAGGGAGCTGCGCTACGCATGGTACAAAAACCACGAGCTGATGAAGGCCACCCACAGTCGCATCCTCCAGCTGCACTCAGTCACCAGGGCCGATACAGGCTTCTACTTCTGTGAGGTGCAGAATGCCCAGGGCAGAGAGCGCTCTGACCCAGTCAGCGTGGTGGTCCGCCGTAAGTGGTGGGGACGAGGGCACTGGAGCTGGGAGCCAGGCCAAAGATTAGAGCCTCTGCAGGAGGGTTGGGGTTCTGGGCCGGCGTGCCCTTGAGCTCACATCTGGGCAAGGCTTTGAACCCCCCAGACCTCAGTGTCCTATTTTAAACAACTTTTTATTTCGAAATAAGTTCAAACTTAAAAGTTGCAAGAAAAAACAAAGAATTATCATATACCTTAACCTCGATTCCCATTTTTTAACATTTGATTTTCTTTCTAACTATATATTATATTTGTGTGTATATATGTACTCACACACATATACATATGCATATACACATGCACATATATGTGTGCACGCTTGCACACATTTTTGCTACATATACACTCTATTCACATGTGTATTTACATATGCCCTCTATATGTATACATGCACACATTATCTATCTATCCATTTATATTCTTCAGGCATAATGGCCCTTTACTCCTTGATTTCTCAGCATGTATTTCCTAGGGTCATTCTCATGCATAACCACAGTACAATTATATGTAGTCAAGAAACTTAACATTCATACAAGATCATTATATAATTTACAATCCATGTTTAAATTTTACCAGTTGGCCCAATAATGTCCTTTATGGTAATTTTTTTTTCTGGTTTAGGATTCAGTTCAGGATCTTGCATTGCATTAAGTTGTCAAATCTCTTTATTCTCCTTTCTTCAGCCTTCCCTTGTCTTCCTTGACACTGAACCCTGACCAGCACAGGTCAGTTGTTTTGTGATATTCTCACCTTGCATTGGTCTGAATGGAGCAGACCAAGCCCATGCACCTGGGCAGAGACACCACGGACATGATTCTGTGTCTGTCTCCCCGTGTCACCTCAAGAGGCACATGGGGTCAGTTTGTCTCATTGCTGGGAGTGTGGACTTTGATCATTTGCTGCAGCGCTGTCCTCTGCCAGCTTTCTTTACCAGTTTTCCCACCATTAAAGTGGGGTCTCTGGATCCCCACTCTCAGGGTGACTACAAGGATTGACTAGGATGAACTAGGATGACAGAGTGATTTGCCCAGTCTGGGGACAAATAGGAGCTGCTGGGGTCACTAACTTTTCCCAGGGCATCATGGGACAAAGTAGGTGCAGGGGTCAGAGGCAGGAATGCACCTGTTGAGGGTAACAGGCCTGTCCCTCATCTCCGTACAGACCCACCCCTCACCCCACACCTAACTGCCTTCCTGGAGACGCAGGAGGGACTGGTGGGCATCCTCCAGTGCTCTGTGGTCAGTGAGCCCCTGGCTACTCTGGTGTTGTCACATGAGGGCCTCGTCCTCGCCTCAACTTCCGGAGAGGGTGACCAGAGCCCACGCTTCAGTGTCTACTCTGCCCCAAACTCCCTGCGCCTGGAGATTCGAGACCTGGGGCCAACGGACAGTGGGGAGTACATGTGCTCAGCCACCAATTCCCTTGGGAATTCATCCTCCACCCTGGACTTCCATGCCAATGGTAAGATGGTCCCACTGGGGCTGGTAGAAGGAGCCTGAGGAGGAGGCCTGCTCTGGCCTCTTCCTCCTGAGAACCAACAGGGCTCAACTGAAGGCCTGACCTAGCTGGCTAGAAAAAAAATCACATCAAAGATCTGAGCTATACAGTCATCCCAGTCCCAGAGTTTCCCCATAAGTCAAAGCAAAACGAGAAAAGTGGCAGATTGAGTTATTCCTTTTGTATCCATTCTGACTCTGAACTTACAGGGTTTTTCAATGCACATTCATTTGTTTTTTATTTACTGAACATTTGGGGCAGACTCTGTGGTAGGAGTCAGATGCAGAAGCCCAAATAGAGAGGCTGAGTCTCAGTGCACATGTTGCCCTTCCCTCCTTCTGAGGCAGACATAGCTAATTGATCAAGCCAGGTTTTTGACAGAGGCCTAGGATCTGGCCCAGAATCCTGCTCAACCATGCTGCAGCCAGGTACCAATAGATCTGAATTGGCATTCAAGGTCAAACCCTTCTGATCATCAAGAGATTCACAGAGCTGATGCCATGATGCTCAGACCTCCTGAGAATTGAGTTGGGAGAAGCCCAGGAGGGCTTCCTGCTGTGGGTGGCACGGAGCCGCAGACATGCATGGGAGCTGAGCTTTCTTCTCTCCTTCTCTGCTAGTGGCCCGCCTCCTCATCAGCCCAGCAGCAGAAGTGGCAGAAGGGCAGGCGGTAACACTTAGCTGTAGGAGCAGCCTGAGCCCAATGCCTGACACCCGCTTCTCCTGGTACCGGAATGGGGCCCTGCTTCTTGAGGGGCCCAGCAGCAGCCTCCTGCTCCCTGTGGTCTCCAGCACTGATGCCGGCTCATACCACTGTCGGGCCCAGGATGGCCATGGCACCAGCGGGCTCTCCTCACCTGCTGTCCTCACCGTCCTCTGTGAGTAGCCTTCCCTCCAGCCCCTGCCTGCTGTGGGAAGATCAGTCACCAGAGCCCATCAGCCCCCTCCTCCAGGACCTCCTGACTCTGTCCTGGCCAGAGTCCCGATAGAAGGCAGCCACGAACCTGGTCACCATGGCCCTGACCGACCTATGGAGACCGAGTCTGGGGCATCCCATTTCCCCCTCCCAGTCCCATTATAGCTCTGCCTCTAGCCTCAGACCCATCATGGACACCATGTCCAAGCTTTATCCTCTGCAGCTGGGCCCTGGGACACTCTACTCCTATATATGTAGACACGCTCCATAGGCGGCACCCTCACAGGTACAGACACAAAGGCAGAGCCTCCCCACACAGGCCTGCATCTCGTCAAGGGTGGATGCTCCTGAGCAGCTGACCAACATTCAGGACACACTCAGCTTCCAGCACGGCTTCCCTAACATGTGCAGGACGCATGTCCAGGGACTGTCAGGAAGAGCGGTCACCTCCTGGGGGTTTTCTAGTGTTCAGGGTGAGATCACCTGGGGGTCTTGGTCCCACTCTTCAAAAATTTCTAGGAGGAGGGCAATTTAGGCATTATCTGTTCTCATGGGAGCTGGCTTGGAGATCAGAGATAAAAGACAGGCAGGGTCTTAGGGGATGGGGTGTGAAGAGAGGAAGCAGACAGTAAAACAACCAGGGATTGCTCTGTAGGTACCCTGCCCAGGAGCACAGGGCTGTTATGCAAGGTGGCTGCTAGCCCATACAGTTCTGGCAATGGCAACTCACTCCAGTATTCTTGCCTGGAGAATCCCAGGGACGGCGGAGCCCGGGCTGCCGTCTATGGGGTCTCACAGAGTCAGACATGGCTGAAGCAACTTAAGCAGCAGCAGCAAGCTAGAAAAAGGCCCTTCTTCCTCTGGGAAGACTCAGTCCAGCGCTAAGGCATAGTTTAGCACACGGGCATGGGCTGAGGTCCTGCCACCCAGGTCCGGTGGTCCTTGTATAATGCGCAGTCTGCACAGCTGTTTGCGGCAGCTCCAGGTTCATGCCTTTGCTCAGTGTGTTCTGGGAGCCTAGCTAGCTTTGACTGCACCTGTGGGAGCCTGGCAGAGGCTGTGGGATAGTGCCCATACTCTTCTCTCTCCAGATGCCCCACGCCGGCCCACGTTCACTGCCCAGCTGGACCCTGACACCGCCGGAGCCGGTCAACGAGGCCTCCTGTTGTGCCGTGTGGACAGCGACCCCCCGGCCCAGCTGCGGCTGTTCCACAGGGGTCACGTGGTGGCCTCTCCCCTGCCATCAGGGGGCAGCTGTAGCGCCTGCGGGAGCTGTTCCCCACGCACAAAGGTTACCAGAGCCCCCAACCTGTTGCGGGTAGAGATCCAAGACCCGGTGCTGGAGGACGAGGGCGTGTACCTCTGCGAGGCCAGCAACGCCCTGGGCAACGCCTCTGCCTCAGCAAACTTCAATGCCCAGGGTGAGGCAGGGCAGGGAGCAGGTCGCCTGGGGTCAGGGGCTGGTACTCGGGACCCTATTCATTTGCAATCCCCAGCTCCGAGGAGGGTCAGTTGGGCGAAACCACCTCCTGTCAACAGAGGGAGTTTGGTTTCCTCCCCTTTCCCCATGGGCACCCAGAGGGGCTTCTTCCCACCTGCTCCAGACAGGGAGACAGGACCACTCACCCTGGGAACTAGGGGGAAGCCGTCAGGGTTGAGGCCCGTCTCAGTAAGCCTGTGCTGCCTGCTCTCCAGCCACCGTCCTGGTCATCACACCGTCACACACGTTGCAGGAAGGCACTGGAGCCAACCTGACTTGCAGAGTGAGCCGGGAAGCTGGCGGCCCTGCCAACTTCACCTGGTTCCGAGATGGGGCCCTGTGGGCCCAGGGCCCCCTAGAGACCCTGACGCTGCTGCCTGTGGCCAGAACAGATGCCGCCCTGTATGCCTGCCGCATCCTCACCGAGGCCGGTGCCCAGCTCTCCACC
>NW_011494635.1:13095557-13097107 GCF_000754665.1 Bison bison bison
CTGCAAGTGCTCTGTGGGTGATAGGCAAGGAGATTTGGGCCCTTGGAGGGTGGAGGGGGTGGTCTGGGGCAAACAGGGCTGCGGTTGAGTTTGAGGAGGCAAGAACATGGCTTGGGTGTGGGCGCGTGCAGGCCTAGACTGAGTGGAGGAGGACAGCCTGGCAGCTGAAAGATGGTGAGCTGGGTAGGGGCTGGCCTGAGCTCCCCACTGTCTCTACAGACCCTCCAGACCCTCCAAAGCTGTCTGCTCTCCTGGATGTGGACCAGGGCCACACAGCTGTGTTTGTCTGCACTGTGGACAGTCGCCCTCCTGCCCAGCTGGCACTGTTCCACGGCGAGCACCTCTTGGCCACCAGCCCAGGGCCCCAGCTTCCATCCCGTGGCCACCTCCAGGCCAAAACCACAGCCAACTTCCTGCAGCTAGAGGTCCAAGACTTGAGCCTTAAGGACTCTGGCAGCTACCGCTGTGAGGCCAACAATGCCCTGGGATCAGCTAACACTTCCCTTTTCTTCCAGGTCCGAGGTGAGTGTCCTCTGTAGCTGTGGTGCGTCCAAGTGTCCTGGGGGCCACTCTGCATATTTATGTAGCGATGTGTAATAAATGGGCTTCCCAGGTGGTGCTAGTGCTAAAGAACCCCCGTGCCGATGCAAGAGATGCAAAAGATACAGGTTTGATTCCTGGGCCCGGAAGATCCTCTAGAGGAGGAAATGGCAACCCACTCCAGTATTCTTGCCTGGAGAATCCCATGGACAGAGGAGCCTGGCAGGCTACAGACCATGGGGTCGCAGAGTTGGACACAACAGAAGCAACTTAGCACGCATATGGAATATGTAATGTATGTGTTAAGTCACTCAGTCATATTGGACTCTGTTACCATGGGGTCTGTCCATGGGGTCGCTAAGAGTCGGACATGACTGAGCGACTTCACTTTCACTTTTCACTTTCGTGCATTGGAGAAGGAAATGGCAGCCCACTCCAGTGTTCTTGCCTGGAGAATCCCAGGGATTGGGGAGCCTGGTGGGCTGCCGTCTATGGGGTCGCACAGAGTCGGACACGACTGAAGCGACTTAGCAGCAGCAGCAGCAGCAGTGCCACTTGGGAAGCCCCATATAATGCACACATGATCACATTTGTATGTACATTGTTGGTTGCTGTTTAGTTGCTAAGTTGTGTCTGACTATACATATATATATATATATGAATATATCCATATTCTTCATTTATCTATCTGTATATATTCTTCTGTAATAATCCTGCCTAAGTGAATAAGCCAGAAAAGAACAAAGTTAATATCAATAATGCTGAAAAAAAAAACTTTTTTTTTCCTCCCATAATGACAAACATCAATTTTTGAACATTTTCCCTGGAACTTTTTTCTGTATCTCCTCTTTATCATACCCTTTTCACAGGCAGAGAAATTGAAGGTCAGAGATTTAGGGGCTTGCTCATGGTCACATGACGAGGAGGGGGCCCTGCTAGCTCTGGATGAATTCAATGCTGGTCTCTGGCACAGTCTGAGCTCTCAATCACCACTATAGCTGTCCCTCCTT
>NW_011494635.1:13097207-13109696 GCF_000754665.1 Bison bison bison
TGTCCCTCCTTCTTACTCCCTCACTCTGCTCTCTTCCTGCCTCAAACCTGGGGGAAACGAGAGACAGCCCTTTGCCTGGTCTTCCGTTCCTGCGCTCTCATGACTTGGAAGTTGGGTGAGGAGATGGGCTAGAGAGAGCTGCTAATTTCCGCTTCCAGGCTGTTGGTCACCATGCTGAGGTCAGCTCATGATCAGGACAGTGGTCCCTGGTTGGACCTAAATCCCTACCACTTCTGTGCTGTATGGGGTCAAAACAACATCTGTCAAGAGCTAGCACGTGCAGGGGCTGTGCATGGCACTAGGGTCGGACCCAGGTGAGGCTCTCCCTGTGGTAGGTGAGATATGACTGCCAAAGCAAAACCACAACTCAAGGTGATGGGCAGTGAATGCCAGGTCAGAACCAGGGCAAGGGAGTCAGGCACAGGCGAGGAAGAGGCGTGAAGCTGCAGTGGGGCCCTCAGCAGTGGTCTGGGTGAGCAGTGGCTCTGGCACATGTGGTTGGGTCTTGCTGTCCTCATGTGTACACAAACACAGTCCCAGATGTGGAAGGCCCTCACCTGCTCTTGGTTTCTCCCTGCAGGAGCCTGGGTCCAGGTATCACCATCACCTGAGCTCCGGGAGGGCCAGGCTGTGGTCCTGAGCTGCCAAGTACCCACAGGAGTCCTGGAGGGGACCTCATACCGTTGGTACCGAGATGGCCAGCCCCTCCAGGAGTTCACCTCAGCCACAATCCGTTTTGCAGCCATAACTTTGAGCCAAGCTGGGGCCTACCATTGCCAAGCCCAGGCTCCCGGCTCAGCCACCACGAACCTGGCAGCCCCGGTCAGCCTCCATGTGTCTTGTAAGCGCTTTGATCCATTCATGTTTCTTGGGGAAGGAGGGAGCCAAGGGCATGACTGGGGAAGGGGATATTGAGCCCTGGTTCTGGACTCTACTTCTGAGAGAGTCTTAGATGAGGGACCACCTGCTCGGGCCCTGACCATTGTCTGCCTCATGTAGATGCCCCTCGCCAGGCCACACTCACTACCCTCATGGACACAGGCCCTGGGCGACTGGGCCTCCTCCTGTGCCGTGTGAACAGTGACCCTCCAGCCCATCTACGACTGCTTCACGGGGACCGCCTCGTGACCTCTACCCTGCAAGGAGTGGGGGAGCTTGCGGGGAGCTCTCCCCGGCTACAGGTGGCTGTGGCCCCCAACACGCTGCGCCTGGAGATTCACAATGCAGTGCTGGAGGATGAAGGCGTCTATACCTGCGAGGCCACCAACGCCCTAGGCCAGGCCTTGGCCTCAGCCACCTTTGATGCCCAAGGTCAGAATGGGGGTGTGAGTGTGTGTGTAGGTGGCTCTTTTAAGAGAAGAGGAGGTTGGAGAAGGTTCTGGAAGCCTGAGACACGGGCAGGAGGGCTGAACACAGGACAGTGCACTCCCACTCTTCTTAAGGGCAGCAATCTCCAAACTTGGTTTTCACTGAAGAACCTTTTTTAAAAACAGAATTTTACACAGACGCCCAGGGGATAAAACTCATCAGACAGGGGTCACTCAAGGAGAAACCACAGCAGGGCTTTTGAGGCCTGTGTTCGCCCAGGTGCCCTCCAACAGGGTCAGGGAGGGCTCAGGGCACTCCAGGGAGAACTCTGCTGGGAACCACCTGACAGATGATGAACTGTTTCCCAAGCTCCATCTCTGAGCCCCACTTACAGGTGGGTCACCTGTGCCTCCCAGAGGCTGAGAGGCTTCCCACCCTACAGGTGGCTTGCTTTACACAGCCTTCGGTATTCCCTGGTGTCCCTGTGCCCTCTTCTCTCTCCAGCTGTGAGTGTGCAGGTGTGGCCCAAAGCCACTGTGCAGGAGGGGCAGCTGGTGAACCTCACCTGCCTTGTATGGACCACTCTGACCCAGCTCACCTACACATGGTACCAAGATGGGCAGCAGCGCCCAGATGCTGCCCAGTCCATCGCCCTCCCCAATGTCACGGTCGTGGACGCCACCTCCTACAGCTGCGGCGTGTTGATCCCTGGCCAGACGCTCCATCGCTCTAGGCCTGTCACCTTGGATGTCCTCTGTGAGTCTGGTTGGATGCAGGGTGGAGCTGGGAGGGATGACAACAGCTTGCGGGGATCAAGGCATGGCCGAGTCCCACAGTCATCTACCCCAGGAACTCAGTACCAAGCTGGCTAGTGATGGACAAGGAGCATTAGAGCTGGGGGACACGGGCAGAGGAGCAATGCTGCAGGTTGGGCAAGTGGAGGCCACTGGGGGCAGGGAGCCAAAGCCTTCCTGTTTTGAATGCCACCTGCAAACTGGCCTCCTTACCGGTGTGGGCGCTGAACTCCGTCTCTGCCTTTCTGCATTATAGATGCACCCCGCAGCCTGCGCCTGACCTATCTCCTGGAGAGCCGTGGCGGGCAGCTTGCCCTGGTGCTGTGCACCGTGGACAGCCGTCCACCTGCTCAGCTGGTCCTCAGCCATGCTGGCCACCTCCTGGCCTCCTCGACCACAGCCTCAGTCCCCAACACCCTGCAGCTGGAGCTGTGGGAGCCCGGGCCCAGCGATGAGGGTCTCTACAGCTGCTCAGCCCACAGTCCTCTGGGTCAGGTCAACACAACCTTAGAGCTGCGGCTAGAGGGTGAGGCAGGGCCTAGCCAGGGGGGGATCAGCTATGGTGTCTTGCCGGACCCAGCTGACCCTGTCTTCTTGGTACAGTTGTGCAGGTGACCCTGGCTCCATCAGCCGCTGTGCCCGAGGGAGCCCCTATCACAGTGAGCTGTGAAGACCCTGCTGCCCGCCCACCCACCCTCTATGCCTGGTACCACAATAGCCGTTGGCTGCAGGAGGGGCCAGAGGCCTCTCTCTCCTTCCCGGTGGTTACACGGGCTCACGCAGGAGCCTATACCTGTCAGGTCCGGGATGCCCAGGGTACACGCAGCTCCCGGCCCACAGCGCTGCATGTCCTCTGTAAGCAAGGGTCCTTGCCTGGGGGTGCCTAGGGTGAGTGGAGGGTGCTTCTGGGCCCTAGTCTGGGTGGGCACAAGACTGCACAGGACTGAACCTGGGAATGGACACTTGGGGAAAGACATAGCGGATGAGGGAAGATTCCTTAGGGTCCTCTGAACCCTGCCTGGAGGAATCTGCCCACAGGATTCCTGAAGCTGTCACTCCCCAGAAATGACCATTTCCCCAGAGGCTTCAGCCTCACCAATGCCAGGCAGGTGGGCAATGGATAGCACAGGGTTTCCAAGCAAGACCCTCAACTCCGCCCTGCTCTACCATCCAGATGCCCCCCGGGACGCCACTGTGTCCTCCTTCTGGGACTCAAGGAGCAGCCCCATGGCTGTGGTACAGTGCACCGTGGACAGTGAGCCACCTGCCGAGCTGGCCCTGGCCCGCAATGGCAAAGTTCTGGCCACCAGCAACGGCATCCCTGGCTTGGCAGTGGAGACGGGCCATGTCCAGGTGGCCCGCAATGCCCTGCGGCTGCGAGTGCAAGCTGTGCCCTCAGGGGACGAGGACACCTACGTCTGCACGGCTCGCAACTTGCTGGGCTCAGTCAGCACCACCTTTGGGCAGCTGCAGGCAGAAGGTGAGCCGGCCAGGAGGCAGGAGGGGCGCTGTTGCTGTGGGGTCTGAGTCTGTGTGAGGGGTGGGGCTCCCACAAGAAGAAGCTGGCTGGCCTGACTTGATGGGGAGGAACAGTGCCCACTGGAGGCGGGTTGCTCAGCCTGAGGGGATAAACGGCCTGGCTTTCGGAGAGCTCCCTACAGGAGAGGTGGGTGGAGATATGGCAACAACTCAAGGGGAGCATGGGTGGGGGGGAGACATAACCTTGCCCTCAGAGAGCCCAAACTGTGGGTGGGAGAACAGACCTGCCCTGGGGAAACTGGGAATGGGAGACTGATCCAATCTTATCTTCAGGGAGCTCAGTTTGAGGGACAAGGTGCAGCCCCATCCTTGGGGCATTCAATCTGAGGGCAAGACAGCCTCATCCATCAAAAAGCCTGAGTTGATGAGAGAGGGAGGCACCGCTTTGCCCCAGAAGTCCCCAGGGCAAGGAGAGGTAACCCTGATGGCAGTCTGATGGGGGAGACACAGTCCCACCTTTGGGATCCAGATCCCATATTATGCACAGAGGACAAGCCAGAGGCTGCAGCTCCCACAGGCCTGCAGACCCCAACCGCGTCTGGTCCTGCAGGTGTGCATGTGGTGGCCGAGCCAGGGCTAGATGTGCCCGAGGGCGCAGCACTGAACTTGAGTTGTCAGCTCCCTGGTGGCCCTGGGCTCATGGGCAACTCCACCTTCACTTGGTTCTGGAATGGCCGGCGACTACACACGGAGCCTGTGCCCACCGTCGCCTTCACCCACGTGGCCCGCGACCAAGCTGGGATGTACCACTGCCAGGCTGAGCTCCCCACTGGGGCCACCGCCTCTGCTCCAGTTACCCTCCGGGTGCTCTGTGAGTGTCACATCCTTGACATCTTCCCCCCGCCTCAGTCTCCCCACATCTCACATGCCTGTTTCAGGTCTTCCTCCTCTTCTGTCTGCAAAATCCAAGGACTTCACAGCAATGGAGTCCTGGGTCAGAGAATTCCCACTGACTGATGTGTGATCTTATGCCTCCCTGCCTTGGTTTCCTTATCTATAAAATGTCAGTCCCCTCTCCTTGTGAGGAGTGCAGGAGGTAGAGCATGCAGAATGCCTGGTGCACAGTAAGTCCTCATCAACCCTAGCCCCTTATTTTATTCTTCACAAGGGCCCACACTGTATTAGTCAGCTATTGCTGTGTAACAAGCCAGCCCAAAACCTAGTGCTTAAAGCGACAGCTGCTTTTTATTTGCTCACAAGTCTGCAGGTCAGAAATTTGGGCTGGGCTAGCGCTTCTGCTGGCCTTACATCATGTGGCTGCAATTTCACCTTCTCGGCTGGCAAATGGCGTGGGCTGTCGGTTGGGCCTCGTGTGTCCAGCATGCTGGCCTGGGCTTCCACTTGGTTGTTTTCCAAGGAGAGCAGAAGCTGCAAGGCCCATTGAGGTCTAGCCCTGAAGTCACACAAAGGCACTTCTGCCTTCAAAGGGAGTCACAGATTTAAAGAGTGAGGAAACAGGCTCTGCCTCTTAATGGAAGGAGCAGCAGTCGCCTTGCATGGGATACAAGGAGGGGAGGAATTGTGTAGTTGTTTCTGCAGTCACCACACTCCCTGTCTTCCTACAGATCCCCCCAAGACACCCACGATGACGGTTTTTGTGGAGCCTGAGGGTGGCATCCAAGGCATTCTGGACTGCCGAGTAGACAGCGAGCCCCTGGCCAGCCTGACCCTCCACCTTGGCAGTCGGCTGGTGGCCTCTAGCCAGTCCAAGGTTGCTCCTGCCAAGCCACACATCCATGTCTCAGTCACCCCCAATGCCTTGAGGGTGGTCATAGAGGAGCTGAGGCCCAGTGACCAGGGGGAATATGTGTGCTCCGCCTCTAATTCCCTGGGCTCTGCCTCTGCTGCCACCTACTTTGGAACCAGAGGTGAGACCCCCCGCCCTATCTCCTAGGCTGCGCTGCACAAAGGCCCGGCTCTCAGATCCAGAGGCTTCCTTCTGAGGTCTTTCCTGAATCCCTTCTGCTTGTCTAGTCTAGACTGATTGCTTGAAACTCCTTCGCATGGGGAAATTTCCAAGAGAAAGTAGAACTTAAAATAGGTTTCATCTTGGGGGCGTCAGCTTGGGAGGGAGAATCAGAGGCCTGGAGCCACAGCCACACCCTAAGCCTCACCTCGTGTTACAGCCCTGCACCGCCTGCAGCTGTTCCAGCAGCTCCTCTGGGTCCTGGGACTGCTTGCTGGCCTTCTCTTCCTTCTGCTGGGCCTGGGGGCCTACTACACCTGGAGGTGAGTCTGCAGCTAGAAGGTGAACAGAGTAACCTCATCCTTCCCCCATGTCCCTCCTACCAAATTCACAAGCTCCATACTTTCTAGCCTGTCCCTCTCCTTCCCCCTGCTCCAAATTTGAGAAGCCTAAAATTGTCTCTAAATCTATCTTCCTATAGTTTTCTTCTTTCCTTGTCTCTGCTCTCTCACTGCTGAAGAAGGACTGGGGAGGAGGAAAGATCAAGTAGCCTATTCTCCACAAATCTCCCCCACTGTTCTGTGTATCGAGCAGGGTGTAAGCTTACGGGGTGGGGGGATGGAACGGGGGCAGGCCGGGGAGGAGAGAGGCTCTCTGAGTCCACTCTTGTCCTTGCAGAAGGAGGAATTTTCATAAGCTGAGAGAGGGTGAAAATTCAGTGGAGATGGCTTCTCAGAAGGAAACCATGCAGGTATCCATGCACCATGTGGGCACATGCAGACACAGTACTTGGCTAGCCTGCACTGTGGGACTGGCACCGAGAGATTATTCTCATTTATAGGACAGTGCTTGGGGCTAGGGGAGATTGGAGAGAGAGCACAGAGACCCAGCACCCCCTAGAAGATAGTGGGGGCCACATTCTGAGTAGGGCAGAGCAGACATGGGCTTGCTGCATGGCTGCCTGAATAACTGGAGCAGACATTCTGAACTGAGCAGCATCGCCTCTACTTCCAGGACCCCACCTGGGTTTTAGGGTCTCTCTTGCTCACTCCTGATTCTGCCCATCACCTTTGCAGGGGTGAAAGCCTGTTTCCCCTCCCCTGTGGTGTGTCCCTTTCTGTAGATAATCCATTTGGTGGGCCAGGGCTCCCAGCCACATTTTCAGCCATGCACATTCTCTCCAATCCCCTGGGGACTTGGAGGACTGCCCTCCAGAGCTAGAGGTCGGGTGATGAATGCTCCCAGAGTCCTCCAGTGACCAGTTTTCTCAGTGGGAAGCTCATTGATCCTGATGCAGCCACATCTTGGACCTCATGCTGGACTCTGCCCCTGAGCTGACCTGTGGCATTTCCTGCCTTTAGGAGGAGGAAGTCACCAGAATCTGTGATGACTCGGACCCTGTGAACAATGCAGCGTTGGGTCCTGACTCCCTCTGAAAACATCTCTGTGGCATCTGACTTTCTATGACCTGGCTCCAACCCCCAAGAAAAATGGGTGGTGAGAGGTGGTGGTGAACCTCAATCTACCCATAAGGGTGTTGACTCTGGGCAACTCTGAAGAGAAATGAATTGATCACGTTGTCTATTTCTCTTTCTCTCTTCTCTGGATCTCATCTCTCTATTTATCTTCCAAAGTACTACCTCTTCACATCTTCTTCCTCCAAGCTCACTGTGGACTTCTGGGATGGATTAGAATAGAAGAAGAGCTTTCTATATCATTACAAGCTGGTCATGGCACCCTATAGTGACTAGAATATAAGCTAGGCTGCTCTAAAAAGACCAAATACAGTAACTTCAACATGAAAGAATTTGATTTTTCTCTCTCATACTAGTCTGGGTATATTATGGTGGTTTAAGATGTTGGAGCTCTGGATCCTTCTCTTTTGTTTTTCTTCGTCCCTAAAATGTTGCTTTTGATTGTGAAGTTCACAATGATCCCATTGGGCTCATACTCCTTCCAGCAAGAAGAAGTGGAATGAAAGGCACACTCATTCCCATTGTGGATACAACCCAGAAGTTCTGGCTGGAATTTGGTTATATGGCTACTCCAAGCTGCAAGGGATTTTGGGAAATGTAGTTTTTATTATATTTCCAAAGGACTCCCAACTATGGACTCATCCCTGAGACTTTGAGAACACTGATGAGAAGGCTGCCAGCGGGCCATATTCTGTCTCAGTGCCCATCTACTGAAGGCCAGGGTATGTCCCTGTCCTTTCTGGTCATGAGTCCTGGAGGAGGTAGTGCCTCTCACACATTAAGACTGAGAAAGTCAAGGATTTGTGGTCCCTAGGGAGAGGGAATGCCAGGCAGTTGAGTTGCCTGAACAGGCATCTTGTGCCAGGTCTAGCCCTTGAAAGAAGAGGCGGCCCCATTTACACTCCCCACCCCCAGAGAGTGTGGGGAACAGACATCGTATCAGCATCCTTGTTTCTGCTCCAAGTGCATTCCTGCCACGATCAAGCGAGCTCACGTCCTCTTCCTGGAAGTGTGTGCACCAGGGGTTACTAAGACAAACAAGGGTCACTAAGAAAGAATAACGTGCCCCTAGGGAAGTCAGTGCCTGAGGGGAACCAGTTTCGGGGGGCTAGTGACTCCTTTGGTATCCTGGTGACACATGGTGGGAGGAGCACGGGGCTCACCACTCTGGGATTTGAGTTGAGAAATGTGGAGAGAAGTGGGAAGTTGGCATAGGAGCTAACAGGTTGGGAAGAGATTGAAGGCCAGGTGAGCTTCGTGCAGCCATACATGGACCCTTCTGGTTCCAGGTCCCATTCTTATTAGTGCCCAATTGCCAGGCTCTTCCTGGGGCTATCAAACATGTCCTCCCAATAAACATCCATCCTGTGACATAACTGGAATGAATCTTTTTCTTGAAAGCCAACTGCTGGACTGGAACACAGAGGATTAGAATGTGAGTGGTGTTTATTCTGGAAGACTGTCTGCTGAAGGCAGCAGTGGGTGCAAAGTACATAACATTTACCACAAACTACCTTACACTCAAGCAATTCATGCTCCTTCCTGCTCCTTGAGGCTCTGGGCACTGCTCACCTCTGCTCCCATGACCAGCACTGTGCTTGGCATGCTGTGGGCAAGCACTTGGTAAGGGGTATTTTTTCTACATTACTATTAAGTAGAAACTGTGGGTTAAAATGGGACAGGGAGAGAGCAAGCCAAATGCAGCCGAGTATTCCCTGGTGGCTCAGGTAAAGAATCTGCGTGCAATGCAGGAGACTTGGGTTTGATCCCTGGGTTGGGAAGATGCCCTGGAGACGGGAATGGCAACCCACTCCAGTATTCTTGCCTGGAGAATTCCATGGACAGAGGAGCCTGTCATGCTACAGTCCATGGGGTCACACAGAGTGTCACACAACCGAGCACGCACGCAGCTAGCAAGGAAGAGAGGGTGAGGGGAGGACCACGAGTAGACACAGGAAGGATGGCTCCTGGGGGATTTGGGAACATTTGACCTGGAGTCTTCATCTGCTTCTGTGCACCTCCAAGTGGGTGTAGGTCCACCAGGGATTGGAAGAGTCTCAGAGAGGTTAGTTGTGTCCACCCCCGGTGGTCTGAGCCTCCTCAAGACTTTTGAAATAACGTTTAATTCAAGCGTAGCACACATAGAAAAGTGCACACATTTTAAACGTACAGCTCAATGACTTTTCACAAAGTGAATATACCCATGCAACCAGCCCCCAGAGTCTCCTTTGTGTCCAAAGTCGCAAGTCCCCAAAGCTAACTAGAAAAAGACACCTCTCTTTTCTCCCGTTCAGGGAGGATTTGGGGAAGAGGTTTTGCAAGAGAATGTGGATCCCGAGAGAGGGCAAATCAGGAAGTTACAAGTCCTTTTCCATAGGAGGAGGGGTTGATGGCTATCTAGCCTGTCTACACTGGAGCACCCAGCATAACCAAAGTGATCTATGTCTGTACTAGGTCTGGTTTCCCAAGACAAGGTTTCATGTGCAAGTGACCTATTAAGGATGTGTTCCCAGGGGAGACCAGGAAAGGGGTGGAGGAAGCAGGACAGGCAAAGGGAGGAAGGTAAGGACACACAGCATTTTTTTATAACGTCTCAAAACTAAGAACCACCCTAAGGTCCAGCAACAGTAGTGTCAATGAAGACAGCACGTGGTGATAGTGCACAACTGAATGCTACTCCGCAGTGAGTATAACGGAGCTGAAGTCATACACCCAAGGCTGGATACATCTCACAAACTGGGGGGAAAGTTTTCAACTCATACTCCAGACAAAGGGTTCATCTCCCTTATATAGAGAGTTCCTTCAAGTTGTTAAGAGAAAGACCTCAATAGAAAAATGAGCTGGAAATATGAATAGGCAATTCAGGGGAAAAGACATACAAACTGTTCTTAAATGTGTGAATAAATATTCAACCTGACTCATAAGACAAAATGGAAATGAAGACTCCATTTTCACTTGCAGACTAGCAAATATCATATCAATAAAGTCTTGATAACTGTGTTGGAAAGGCTGTAGGAAAATGAGCACCCCAGATGCAACTGTAAACTGGTACAAATCGGAGGGCAGCTTAACTCTATCTGCCCAAATAACAAGAGCACATATCTTTTGACCCAGAAATCCTGCTTGTAGGAAATCATCTCACAAATGAATGTGTGTATCAAACTATCCACTACAGCATTGTTTGTAAGATCAAGGGATTGGAAACCATTTATATGCCCAAGAGGAGACTATGAATAAATGACATCATTTAACTATTAAAACTAATGTAGATTTTAGCCATTAGAATGGCTAAAATTTTAAAGGTGGACCAACACTGAAGTGTTGGTGAGGATATAAAAAACTCTGACACATTGCTTGTGGGATTGTAAAATGGTACAGGTACTTTGGAGAATAGCTTCTTTAAAAAATTAAACATGCCTTTTACTGTATGACCTTTCAATTGCACTTCTGGGTATTTACAGGTGAGAAATGAAACATGTTCATATAAAGACTTACACAGCAATTTGTGGCAGCTGTATTTAGAAGAATCCAAACTGGAAAAGAACCCAAATGCCTATCTGGAGAATAGAGAAACGTGCTTCCCTCATACCATGGAACACGCTCAGTACTACAAAAGAGCAAATTACTGCTAGAAAACAACGTAAATGAATCTCATACGCAGAGATGGGAGGAAACCAGACACAAAAGAGTACATGCTTGGTGATTCTACTTGTTTGAGGTTCTAGAATAAGTAAATCTATAGATAGAAAGTTTATCAGTGGTTGCTTGGGGTTAGGAGTGGGGGAGAGACTGACTGGGAAGTCAGTCAGTCAGTTCAGTCGCTCAGTCGCAACTCTGCGACCCCGTAGACTGCAGCACGCCAGGCCTCCTTGTCCATCACCAACTCCTGGAGTTTACCCAAACTCATGTCCATTGAGTCAGTGATGCCATCCAACCATCTCATCCTCTGTCGTCCCCTTCTCCTCCTGCCCTCAATCTTTCCCAGCATCAGGGTCTTTTCAAATGAGTCACTTCTTTGCATAGGTGAACAAAGTATTGGAGTTTCAGCTTCAGCATCAGTCCTTCCAGTGAATATTCAGGACTGATTCTCTTTAGGATGGATTGGTTGGATCTCCTTGCTGTCCAAGGGACTCTCAAGAGTCTTCTCCAACAATTCTTCTGCGCTCAACTTTCTTTATAGTCCAACTCTCACATTCATACATGACTACTGGAAAAGCCATAGCTTTAACTATATGCACCTTTTTTTGTAAAGTAATGTCTCTGCTTTTTAATATGTTGTCTAGGTTGGTCATAACTTTTCTTCCAAGGAGTAAGCGTCTTTTAATTTCATGGTTGCAGTCACCATCTGCAGTGATTTTGGAACCCCCCAAAATAAAGTCTGTCACTGTTTCCCCTGTTTCCCCATCTATTTGCCATGAAGTGAGTTCTGGATGCCATGGTCTTAGTTTTCTGAATGTTGAGCTTTAAGCCAACTTTTTCACTCTCCTCTTTCACTTTCATCAAGAGGCTCTTTAGTTCTTCTTTACTTTCTGTCATAAGGGTGGTATCATCTGCATATCTGTTATTGACTGTGAAGAGGCACAGGGAAATTATTTGGGGGTGATGGAAATGTTCTATCTAGACTGTGGAAGTGAAGACACAGGTATATAAAGTTATCAAAACTCATCTAACTGTACGCTTAAAATAAGTGCATTTTTATTGCATGTAATAATGTTAATTTTAAAATCCAAAGTAATAATAATAGAATAGTAGTAATAATCATAAGAATACTGTTGATGTGGACTTCCCTGGCAGTCCAGTTCCTAAGACTCCCCACTTCCACTGCAGGGGGCACGGGGGTTCCATCCCTGGTCAGGAACTAAGATCCCATGTGCTGCCGCAGCATGGCCACTCTCTCCTCCTCCCTCAAAAAAAAAAAACAAAAAACAACTAGTGTTAATGAGATCTCTGATAAGAAGAATATTCAAGGCATATAAATTGGGGGAAAAAAGATGCAAAAAATGTTTAAAAAGAGGGGAAAAAATGTTTGTATTGTCTTGGACACACAGTAAAATAATCAAAAAACCTATACAAGAAGGTAATAATAGCTTTCTGTTGGAGGGATGTAGTCTGAGAGGATCGCTGTTCCCTGTACTTCCCACCATAACTTCTTGATGTTTGAATCAGACCAGCATAGGTTACCCGCCCCACTGTAACTCTTACTAGCTGAATTTTGAATTCTTGAAAACAATACATTTGCTTGGAAGTTAACATTCCTCGCTATCAGAACACATGCTACTCCCTATCCAAATTCATTACTCAGTAAACAAACTTTTTAAAACAAGAAGCAAATGTTAACGAGGCCCAAAGGATCCCCCACGTGCGGGAGTCTACGGCTTTGTGCCATTCTTCGCGCCCTGCCCGCCTCCCCACCCCCATCTGCCACCACCGGACACACAGGCCTGCCCCACTCTCCGCCCGCCCGCCC
>NW_011494635.1:13109796-13110336 GCF_000754665.1 Bison bison bison
CTGCTGCCTTGTCTGTGCGGCCAGGGAACCCCAGGCCCGGGGCTTCCACTAGTCCAGCCTCCACCCGCGCGCCTCGGCGGGCAGGGGCTGGGGGCCCTGTAGCACAGAGGTTAGCTTGGGGCCGTGGCCGCACCTGCCCGTCGCGGTCACCCGGGCCTCCCTTCTCTTAGAGGCCGCCAGTCTCTCACCTGGGCAACTCTGGGCAGGACTGGTGGCAAGGTGAGGACTAAGGTCGGCCCCGAGAGACTACGGAGGAGGGCGCTTCTCGAGCAGACCCGAGCAGCCACAGGCGGCCCCTCACACTGTCCCTGCTTCCCTGCTCGGGTCCCCAAAAGCCCTTCTTGGGGGTCCCTGCCCCATCTCACTTCCCATCCCCACGAGTAGGGGGCCCTCTGAGACCTAAGCTGCGGGTCGGCTCGGGAGGGTCTCCCAAAGTGGTGGTGGGGGGCGGGGAGTGGCGCACAGATTCTCGCCCCTGTCCCTCCAAGCTCTAGGGGCATGGATCTGGCTCCCCGAGGGCACACGCCGCCGGCCTAGGGT
>NW_011494635.1:13110469-13114730 GCF_000754665.1 Bison bison bison
GCCGGCTGTACAGGGCGTGGGTCGGCGGCGATCCAGCGGGGGTGGAGCCGGGAGCCGGGAGCCGCAGCGACGACGCTGGGCGCTCAGAGCTATGCGTCCGGGGTCTCGGAGAGCTCGAGGGTCGCCCACGTGGGGGCTGCTGCTGCTACTGGGCCTACCGTGGCCTGTGTGGGGGACGAAGGAGTTTCAAGGTGAGTGGGAGTTCCCCCCACAGGGTCGGGCGAGGCACTGTCGGGATGGAGGTTCAGAAATCCCCGGGAATCCCGCGGGCCAGGAGGACAGGCCCTGGGGAGGGTTTGGGAAAGTCTCCGCAGGAATTGCCCAGGGGCTTTCACCTGTAGTTGGGCAGACCTCTCGCCCAATCTTCCACACTCTTCCCAGACGCCCTGTGCCAATAGTTAAGCAGAGTGGCAGGGCCCCTTCCCCTCTGAGTAGCGGCTCAGCAGCCCCAAGCCCCTCTGGATTCTCTGCTCTTGCCCATCTACCAGTGTGAAGGTCCCTGGACCTCCATTTCTTAGGGTTCAGCGGGCCTCGGTCCTCCAGGAAGCCCCAGACCACTGGTGCCCTGGAGTCAGTCCCTGCTGCAGCCTCACACTAAGGGGCCAGCTGTGGCCTCCACACTCCTGCATCAGCCCATGTTCACTGCCTCATCCCCCGGCTCTGGGGCAGTGTGTATATTGTTTATACTGTTGCCTTGTTTGGTTAGATAGCAACTGCTTCAGACAGATGGTGCCTGATAGAAGGGCCCTGAGGGAAGTCTCTAGCTCTGTCTCTTCTCAGAGTGACCCCTCCAAACTCTCTTCGAGATGGGGTTGACAAAAATATCTCCTGTGCATCAAGTGCCTGACCGGGTGGGGGGGGGGGGCAGGAAGGGCAGGGCAGCCTGGTGGCAGTGGGTTCCAGAGCACTGTGCAGGGTGTCACAGTGAGGGGCACAGGGCTAGGATCCTGCTGTGTTCTGGGATGTGCATGGGGAGGGACAACAGCCCTCAGGCCTTTGGGAATGGTCCACAGGCATTCCAGCGGTCCTTCTTCAGCCTGAGGTCTGGGGATGATGAAGGAACCCCTGGGAGGAATGAAGAGGGGCTCTATGCTCCCCAACACCACACTGACTCCTCTGTTTCCACTCCCTTCCACCTAGTCACCACCGTTCCATCTCTGCCTCCTTGCCTCCATCAAGGTACCAATGGCCAGTGTGTGTGCGCAGGGCCAGGAAAGAACTCCCAACCCACACTCACACGTGCACACCTTCCCCTCTGCACCTTGGGAAGCCCAGGGCCAGTTGGATCTAGTTAAATCCTCTCTGGCCTGAGACCCCCACAGTGGCTCCCATACATGCACTCAGACCCCGCCCTGCACTAGCCCTTAAGCCTCCATTCCAAGGCCCTGCACCTCCCTACCCCCACCCCATCTCCTTAATGGCAACTGCTGATCCACTCAAGGAGGACTTGGCAGAGGAGACTTCCTGGAGCTGCTGCTATCCCAGGTCTTTGATGATGGGGTCTAGAGGAGAAGATGGAGGAGAAAGGAGTTGAGGTGGCCTGGAAGGAGCTGAGCCACTTCCACAGGCAGCCATCTCAGCCTGATCAGCACTGGGGACAGGGCTGGGGGATGGGTGTTGGGGAGAGGTCAGTTCTGGGAGCTACGCTTCCCCAGGGACTGAGTGCCAGAGGAGCAGGAAGGTTGCCTGCAAGGTCTGGGCAGCCTAAGGTCTGATTCCTTCAGGGCGGGTGTGGGTGTGGTGAGAGTTTCTGGGGCTCACTAGGGAGGACTGGGAGCATTCCAGGGGAGCATTCCAGGCGCCTTCTGAGTAATGCTTGGCTCCTAGAGCCCCCTTAAGCATTCCCAGCCTGGGAGCACTCAGGCTCTGACTCCAAAACAACCCCATCCCCGCCCCCCTCCACAAAGGGGGCTTCTGGGCCAGGGTCCCTGGAAGCCCTGCCCCTAGCACAAAACCACAGGGGAAGCTCTGGGCAACATCTGGTTGTTGTTTTTCTCAGATGGTGGCAGGAAAACAGGCCTCCTCTCTTCACATATTTCTCACCATAAAAGCATTTGCTGCCCCACCTAAAAATACCCAAAGCTGCCTCCCATTTCCTTTACCCTCTGTTTTGGGGGCCTTGGTCTCTTCCTGGTGATCTTTGATTCCCGTTTTCCCCTCCCAAGGTCATTAGAGCTCCCGAGTACCCAGCTGAGTTGTTCTTCCCAGACTCCTCTCTCTTCTGCCTCCCTGGCAGCTCCTGGGTTCCAAGGATGCCCCATGGGTAGTCACCCTTCTCCAGGCTAAACCTTTGAGTATTGAAGATGAAGTGTACTGTTCCTGCCTGCTGACATCCTCTGACTCTATCCCTGTGTTGTCTCCAACTTCCCTCTGTCCCTCAGCTCCCTCTTACCCTGTGCTCTGTCCTCACCCCAGGAAACAGCCTTGGAAAGCCAGTCATTCTGCATTGGAGCCTAGATGGACGACCCCAGCGCATGGTCACCCTGGAGGAGCCGGTCAGTGCCAGACCATCCCTTCCCATGTAGAGGCCGAGTCTCTTGGCCCCTTTGCCCCTCCCCAGATTTCAGCATGGCAGTTTTGCTAGGGTCCCTAGATTCCCAGAGTCCTTTAGGCCCCTCCCCAAAGGTTTGGCAGGTCGGGGTGGGAGACTTCCAGATGGAGAGAGGATTCACACATGGAAGTCATTTTCCAGTTTCCTCTCCCCCACCTCCTCCTTAACCCTCTCTTTCCAGTATTATTCAGGCCACCCCCACCCCATCAGGCAGAGGTGGAGCCAGAGTTTGTGGGGCCTAAAGTTTTTCAGGGACCTTTTAAAGAAAACACCAACATATCTTCCTTTTGCAAAGTGACACTGGATGCGTTGCTGTCCTCACCAGGACCCTGTCATTTAGGGACCTGAAACGTCAACCTCACTGACTCATGCAGGATCTACTTCCCCTTAGATGCAAGTCCACCCTGTTTTGTTTCTTGTGGATGCTCTACCTCAGTCTCCTCCCAATGGTCATCCATCACACACTTCCAGAATAACCTTGTCCCCATCTGTATGTGCCGCACTGCTGTGCTGCGCAGAGCCCAGCATCCTTGGTATGCCCATTTCACAGAGGGGCAGACTGAGGCCCAGAAAACTTGGCGAAACTGCTCAAGGTCACGCAGCTCTTTAATCCATAAGCCTGAGACCTGCTAAGGTCTGAAAAACTTCAAACATTGGCCAATGTCTCCCATGCCTTGAGAGGCTATTCATCCTGAATTATCAGGAGAGGACAACCCAGTGTCCAAGCCTGCAAGGAAGAAGGCAGAAGAGCACTGCCATGAAGGGCAGGGCACCCCCAGGCCCAGCACCTCTCAATCTAGGGCCCTCCCTGGGTCCCCCAGACCCTCAGGGCCTCAATCCAAGTGGTCAGCATGGTGCTGGCCTGAGATTTGAGACTGTTCCTCACATGCTGGGGCCAGCCTGACTGTAGACCTCCTTCTGGGCCTGGCCTGGGTTGTGACCGAACAGGAGGGGAATGCCAGAGGGGCTTTGCTTTCCCCACTGTCTCTGTCCCTGGGAAGCCTGCCAAGATGAGGACAGCAGACAGCGTGGCAGGGAGTCGTGTCCTTGAGGCAGGGAACACCTACATTTCAGGTTGGAGGTGGAGTGCATGGTGAGGGGTAGGGTCCCCGGAGGGGGAGAAATGAGGACAGCGGGGCCACAGAGAACAGAAAGAGGGATGGGAGTGGGGCAAGGGATGCTTTCCAGCTGGACTGCCTCCTGTCCCCGCGCAGACCTTTCTCCATAAAGCAAGTGGCATTCCGGCCACATGAGCTCATGCTGGCGGCACAGGGGTGGGGGTGAGGGGCTTTAGGCTTGGGGAAGGGACTATTTGCTCCCCACCTGCAGAGGAAGGGCCCCCCCAACAAGACTCTGAGCCTCTTGGCCTGAAGCCCAGGACAGTGCATTGTGGGATAAAAGGGAAGGGCCAGCATTCCAAAGACATAGCCGCTCTTCAGGAGGCTCCCAGCTCGCTCCAACTCTGGGCCCCCAGCCAGGCTGAGTGGACAAAGCGGGGCAGATGGGGTACTCCCGCAGGGTGGAAGCAGCAAAGGTAGGCGGAAGGAGAGATGGACAGGCTGGCCCCAGGCTCACCCTCCTGACATCTAGCCAAGAAGAAAGCCAGTGTTTTTCTCTTGGCCTGGGTTGTGGGTCAGTGTTTACATTTCAAGCTCAGGGAAGCAGGTGTGAGGTGAGCCTGCTAGGGGTGTAGGCAAATTTGGTGGCGGG
>NW_011494635.1:13114983-13118176 GCF_000754665.1 Bison bison bison
CTAAGTCTGAATCCTACAGGGAGTGAAAGGAGAGGTTGTGAGGAGGCCCAAACCGTGGCTACCCCACTCTCCAGCATCAACAGCTTCAGGACCGCACTGTCCTCCCTGCATAGAGGGAGCCTTCTGGGCATGAAAAAGGAGGGAATGCCAGAAGAACTCAGGGCCCTCAGGCAAGGAATGGCATCTTTCCGAGACCCTTCGTCTCTCCAGGGAGGATACGGAGTGAAACTAGAAGGCTCTGTCGAATGGCTGCTGTTAGAACAGACATTCTGAGTTTGGGGACATCTTTGCATGTTCGCAGCCCACACCCATCCGCACCCACCAGGCAAGGGGAGGTCTTCTGCCCTGCACCTCTGCGCTTTCCCCGTGAACTCCCTTGTCAGCTACCTCTGTATTCCTCCTGCTCCTTGGCAGGCAGAGGGCCTGGATGCCCATCCTCTCAGCCCTATACTCCTTCTTGCCCAGGTCCCAAAGCTACAAGTGAGGCTGGTGGCCTTGGAGGCTGAAGGTCAGGAGCTCCTGCTAGAGCTGGAGAAGAATCAGTGAGTACCAGGCTGGGGAAAGAGCTGGGAGCCAAGAACACCCCCTGTCTCTGGGGAAGGATCACTGCTGGGGGCAGGGACGGATGGGAACCGCAGAGGGAGGCTGGATGGGGTGAGAGCCCCAGAGGAGGAGGTGCAGGTTACAGGGAGAGTCAATGTTAGTCTCGACTGGCTCCCTCGAGACTGAAATGGGTTACTGAGGCTGGATTCGCTGTAGGGCATATCTCTCATCCCAGCCCCAGGAACATCTTGTCAGCTTCCTGCCACGAATGAGTGAATATCACCTGCTGGGTGCTCACAGAGTGTGCTGAGTCGAAAGAGAATCCAAGACGGATTCCAAGAATGGGCAGGTGGTCCAGAAGGCGGGAATGCCAGGCACAAAAGTACAGTGACTACAAAGGTCAAGGCACGATCAGCGGGTAGCAGTTTGTCTGGCTTGCCTGGGGAGTCTCCTTCTATAGGGAAGGGAGCAAAAAGAAATAAATTTGGGGAGTCCTAGTAGGGCCAGATTACAGAAGGCCATTTTGGTGCTGAATGTCCAGGATAGTGCAAAGCCAAAGATTTTGAGCTGGTGAATGAACAAGCAGAGCCGGGCTGGGCGAGGTGAGTGTCTAAGATGGAGAGTGGGTTCTTGAAACCATCTAGATTGTATTATCGACATCTCTCATTTATCAAGTGCTTGTTTCATCACAGGCACTGTTCTAAGCATCCTACATACACATTTTTTATTCTCCCCCATGCACTGAAAACAAACTCAGGTTCTACCATGCCTAACTATAGTTTTCTGGGGTTCAATATCCCCATGTGTTAAAAGAGACGATCACATCACCTCCTCCCTAGGTTTGAGTGTGTGGGTGGAGTCGGGGAGCAAAGCTGGAAGAGGGGGAAAGACTGGAGAGTGAAGACGCAGGCATCACAAGTCTTTGGGGGCAGTTTTGGGGTAAAGAGGTCAAGGTGGAGAGGGATGAAGGATTTTCTTCAAAGAGAAATTGACTTACAGTTGATCTGTCTTGGTGGGAAGGATGCTGGTGAGGTGAAGCCTGAAGATGAAATCATTACTTGAGTGGGGTCTGGAGAAGGAGAGGAGGAGGATCCCTGCTCACATGGGCGGGATCTGCAGGTGTGATTTCTGTATCCTCTGGAAGTAGGGGGTGAGCCTCAGTGAAAGACAGCTGGGGAGATATGCAGGATCCGGGGGCCTGAGGAGATTTGAAGGAACTTTGAGTGGGAGGAGGTGCCCCAGAGCAAGGGTCCCCAACCTCTAGGATCTAATGCCTGATGATCTGAGGTGGAGCAGATGTAATAATAGAAATAAAGTGCACCATACATATAACGCACTTGAATCATCCCCACACCATCCCATTCCTACCAACCCCACCTCATCCCTGTCCATGGAAGAACTGTCCTCCATGAAACCGGTCCCTGGTGCCAAAAATGGTGGGGACTTCTGGGCTAAAGGTTTGTCCAGATATCCAACAAGGGTAGGCAGCAGGCAGGGCCACCTAAGGAGGCCACACTTCCTTGGCTCCAAGGTCCGCCTTCTCCGCAGTGTTTCCTGACTCCTCTCCTCCTGCCCAGTCTCTCTAATACCCCTGACCTGTGGATCCAGCTGCCTGCTACAGGTCCCATGAGAACCACAAACTTTCCCCTGTTCCTGCTCCTCTCTGATGCTCCCCACACTCCCATTTCCACATCTAAGCCATTACCAAGACTCCTTCCTGACCTTCACCTCGCTCCCTCTTGCCCAAGATTTTTCAGAGCTAAGCAATGCACAGTCACTCCTGTCCTTTCTTTAAGAGACACCTTGAAAGTGAAAGTTGCTCAGCCATGTCTGACTCTTCGGGACCCCATGGCCTATACAGTCGATGGAATTCTTGAGGCCAGAATACTGGAGTGGGTAGCCTTTCCCTTCTCCAGGGGATTTTCCCAACCCAGGGATCAAACCCAGGTCTCCTGGGCAGATTCTTTACCAACTGAGCTATGAGGGAAGCCCATATAAGACACACCTTGGCTGCTTCTTAAGTGCTAGCCCTGTGCCTCACTCATCAGTTCAGCTCAGTTGTTCAATTGTGTCTGACTCTTTGCGACCCCATGGACTGCAGCACGCCAGGCCTCCCTGTCCATCACCAACTCCTGGAGTTTACTCAAACTCATGTCCATTGAGTCGGTGATGCCATCCAACCATCTCATCCTCTTCTCCCGCCTTCAATCTTTCCCAGCATCAGGGGCTTTTCAAATGAGTCAGTTCTTCGCATCAGGTGGCCAAAGTATTGGCGTTTCAGCTTCAGCATCAGTCCTTCCAGTGAATATTCAGGACTGATTTCCTTTAGGATGGACTGGTTGGATCTCCTTGGGACTCTCAAGAAGTCTTTTCCAACACCACAGTTCAAAAGCATCAAAAGTCATTACATTACTTTGCCTCACTCATAGAGCTACTCAATTAGCATTTAGGGAGGAAGACAGGGTGAGGTCTTAGGGCTGGATTAGGTAATTTCTGCAACACCCCCTCCCAGCAGGCTGCTGGCCCCAGGATACACAGAAACCCACTACAGCCCAGATGGGCGGCCGGTAGTGCTGTTCCCCAACCACAAGGTGAGATGCTTCCAAGGGCCCTGAGGACAGGGTGAGGAGTGCAGGGGAACGCACCCCCC
>NW_011494635.1:13118276-13119628 GCF_000754665.1 Bison bison bison
CCCCGCACCCCGCCCCGGCCCCCCGCCGAGGGCCTCTCCACCATTCCCCTCTTCTCCTCCTGTTCTAAGGAGAAGCTGGAGCTAGTCCCCCACCATGCTTTCTTTATTGCCCTCCACCCCACTTCAGCCCTGGCTGAGATTTGGGGCTGGGTCCTTTGCTCTCCAGGATCATTGCCACTACCATGGGCATGTGAGGGGCTTCCTGGACTCCTGGGTGATCCTCAGCATCTGCTCTGGGATGAGGTGAGGAGTTCTGGGGGAGGAGGCTGGACCTGGGGCTAGGGAAAGATGTCCCCTGACTGCCCTTCACTGCACCCCTTTGCACCCTAGGGGCCTGATCACACTCAGCAGCAATGCCAGCTATTATGTGCATCCCTCGCCAGCTGGGGACTCCAAGGACTTCTTGACCCATAGGATCTTCCGGGTGGAGCAGCTGTTCAGAGGGAAAGGAACCTGTGGCCACAGGGACCCAAAGGACAAAAGGGACACGATCAGCCTTTCGTGTGCCACCCAGATCAGGGTCAGGGGCATGGGCAGGGGTGGGAACGCAGTACCCAAAGCCCTTTACAATCAGAAGAGACAGGAACCGTGCAGCCCCAATTTAGGGCCTCCTGTCCTGATATTTTTATTTGGAAGCTGAAGGAACAAATTCTAGCAAAATATTTTAGAGTTAACTTTGTGCTCTCTGAGAACTGGGGTTGGTGGTCAGGGTTCAAGCCGGGCAGCCTGCCACTCAGGATCACCATTGCCACCCTCACCCAGGAGAGGCGGGAGTCCCTCCGGAGCCCGAGGTACCTGGAGCTGTACATAGTAGGGGACCACACCCTGGTGAGAGGAGCCCCAAGGGGGTTGGAGAGCCTGGTTGGGTGTCAGTTCAGCCTGTCGTCACCCCGCCGCCGTATCTCTGTCTCTCTAGTTTTTGACTCAGCACAGGAACTTGAACCACGCCAAACAGCGTCTTCTGGAGGTCGCCAATTATGTGGATCAGGTTGGGTCGGCAGGGAGAGAGCCCTTCTGGGGGGGTACTGAGAAGGGGCAGACTTGGAGATAGGGAGAGGGAACGGAGGGGAGAAAAGAGAGGTGCTCCCATGGAGGAGCCCAGGCACCAAGGCGGTCCTCCGCTTCAGTCTGCTCCCCTGCGTCCGCAGATTCTCAGGACTTTGGACATTAAGGTGGTGCTGACCGGCCTGGAAGTGTGGACCGAGCAGGACCAGAGCCGCGTCACGCCAGACGCGAACGCCACGCTGTGGGCCTTCCTGCAGTGGCGCCGGGGGCTGTGGGCGCGGCAGCCACACGACTCTGCTCAGCTACTCACGTGGGTGCCACCTACCCCCACGCGGTCCCGGCTGGGC
>NW_011494635.1:13119757-13119843 GCF_000754665.1 Bison bison bison
GCCCTCCCAGGACCATTCGGAGTTCTCCATTGGTGCTGCTGCCACCATGGCCCATGAGATAGGCCACAGCCTCGGCCTCAGCCACG
>NW_011494635.1:13120209-13129691 GCF_000754665.1 Bison bison bison
ACAGTTCCCGCCCTAAAGCAGGCAAAGTGGATTCCCATGACATGATAAATTATTTTCGGAACAACCTTTCGAGGTGACTCCAACCCCGGGAAGCGTGGCGCTGGGTCGGGATTTGACCTTGGGTCCTGGGCCGCTCGCCCTTGGCGTCACACCTTCCTGCCTCGCGCTCGCTGAGTGACTTTGCGCGAGTTACTTACCGTCTCTGGGTTCTGCCTCTAGAGAATTCGAGCTGTCCGTCGCGCAGGCGGTGTCTGCGCATCTACCGGCTGCGTAGCCAAGCGCCAGTGTGCTGGGGGGGAGGGACTGGAGACACGGAGGGGTTGGCAGGGGTGCTCCCCGCACGCCCGACGCCCTCCCCCGTCCGTAGGCACCCGTTCCCTCGCGTGTTTAGCGCCTGCAGCCGCCGCCAGCTGCGCGCCTTCTTCCGAAAGGGAAGGGGCGCTTGCCTCTCCAACGCGCCGGACTCCGGGCTCCTGGTGCCGCAGGCGCGCTGCGGGAACGGCTTTGTAGAAAAGGGCGAGGAGTGCGATTGCGGCGCCGGCCAGGTGGGGTCCGCAAGACCAGCCCCGGGGGACCAAACTGGTTCCCGCTCGCCCCCTCCCCGGAGGTCTGATCGCTGCACCCTCACCTGGTCCCTCCTCGCCTTTCCGGCTCCAGGAGTGCCCCGACTCCTGCTGCCTTGCCCACAACTGCTCGCTGCGTGCGGGGGCCCAGTGCACCCACGGGGAGTGCTGCGCACACTGCCTGGTGAGGGTATGGTGAGGGTATGGGAGGCCCCGGGGTGAGGGTTGGGGGCACTTGGGAGCCGGCCTGTTGGTCTTTGCTAATTGGCGCCCTTGGGTTCCCTTGTGGGTGCTAGCTCTGCTCTGTGCATGGGTTCTCCTGAACTTCCCCACCGGGCTCTCCCGTATCTCTGTTCGTTGTCTCTATGCCTCGCCACCTTGCCTTCACCCGGGTCACCTACGTAGCTGAAGTCGGCGGGCACGCCATGCCGCCCGGCTGCGGGTGACTGTGACCTCCCTGAATTCTGCACCGGAGCCTCCCCTTATTGCCCACCGGACATTTACCTACTGGACGGCTCGCCCTGTGCCAGAGGCCGCGGCTACTGTCGGGACGGCGCGTGTCCCACGCTGGAGCAGCAGTGCCAGCAGCTCTGGGGGCCTGGTGAGACCAGGAGCGCGCGCTCCGCTCCGATCCGCTGTTCTGCGCTGCTTGGTGCTCTAGGGGAGGTGGGCGGGGGTGGAAACTGAAGCAGAAGGGGCGTGGCTCCAGTCTGGGCTGTCCCCAGTCCCGCCCCTGCTTCCTCAGGCTCGCGCCCAGCCCCCGAGGCCTGCTTCCAGGTCGTGAACTCCGCGGGAGACGCCCAGGGGAACTGCGGCCAGCAGGGAGACGGCAACTTCGTACCCTGTGCGCGGAGGTGGGGAGCGGAGGGAAGGGAAGCTGGGGAAGAGGGTATGGAGAAACACCACGCGGTTTGACTACCTCTGCTTCTCCCTAGGGATGCGCAGTGTGGGCAACTGCAGTGCCAGGGCGGGGAACAGAGCGCACTGGTGCCACATGTGGTTCCGGTGGACTCCACCGTACACCTGGGCAGCCGCGAGGTGACTTGCAGGGGAGCTTCCGTGCTGCCCGGTGCCCAGCTGGACCTGCCTGACTTGGGCCTGGTAGAGGCGGGCACCCAGTGTGGACCTAGAATGGTGAGCCCTGCCCACCCAACCCCTCGCTACCACTTGAGTCCCAGGGGTCAAAGCCTCAGTCCCCCTCACTGCCCAGTGCCCACACTGCCCATAGGTGTGCCAGGAAAGGCGCTGCCAGAACACTACTTTCCGAGAGCTGGAGCTCTGCCTGATGGCCTGCCATGGCCGCGGGGTGAGTGGCCTGAAAGGTGTGTGGGGGTTGACCCTGGGAGTCCCCAATCTCGTGGGACCTTCCTTTTCTCTTTTCCTCTGCAGGTTTGCAATAGTAACCGTAACTGCCATTGTGCTCCAGGCTGGGCTCCGCCTTCGTGTGACAAGCCAGGGTTGGGTGGTAGTGTGGACAGCGGTCCTGTGCGGCCTCAAAGTGTGCCCACGGGGGGTGGGGGGAGGGAGGGCAGGCAGGGAGGAGCCACGTGGTGCACTCAGGACTCAGACGTAGCCTGTCCTCCGCAGACCCGGACGCCTTCACGCTGGCGATGATCCTTAGCTCTGTGCTGCCTCTGCTACCTGGGGCTGGCCTGGCCTGGTGCTGCTGCCGGCGTCCGGGACTCTGTCTCCAGCAATGCTTCTGGGGCTCAAGGAGGGCCCTCATGTGCAGTGGGTAGGCACAGAGGTCTAAGGTTCTGCTCCTCATAGCTCTGCTGGACCTGGCGTAGCTGGGGTGGGGTCTGTTGCCTCAGGTGCAGAGAGGAAGGCAGAAGCAATGGAAAGAAGCCTTGAGCAGAAGGCCCCAGTGGTCTTCCAGTGAAGACAAAGGTGTAGGTTCATGCAGGGCCCCCATGGCCCCCATTACTGTGGTTCAGTACCCCTTTTCCATGTCTCCTGTTTCTCCCACCAAGAGGCTGCTTTATCCTTGGCTTTACCCCGTTTTTCCACCAGCGCAACTCCTGCTCCACTGAGTAGGGCCTCTCCAGTTTCTCTTTCATGAACTTTCAGCCCTCTGACATTTCCTCTGCCAAAATCTCTGCTGTTACCCTCTTCAAGTTCCCAAATGCTGGGGCCAACACACCTTTCCTTTCCTTGTCACTGGGGAGCTATGGTGCTGGCTGCCTTGTGCCAAGGGCCTGCCCCTAACACAGAGCTCCATGACCTGGGATGAGGGCCACGTGATACCAAGTATTGTCAGTCTAGGGCAGCCTCCTCACTGGGTGCTGGGCAAGGCAGGCCCCCTTTGACCACCACTTTGTCCCCAAGTGGCCTTGGGGACATTCTGGTCAAAATGAGGGCATGGTTTGGACTGGAGATGGGAATATAGGGCATCCCAAACAGGAGCAGGGCACAGCTGAAAGGGCCTTGACACAATGAGTGTTGACTGTGGGTCTGTGAGCAGAGGATCAAGGTGGTCAGAGCTTGGTGTGTCATCACTGGGGGCTTACAGGAGGCAGTGACTACATGTCATCACCTGGTAAAGTATTGAGACTGTTGTTTCAAAGAGATATCAAAGTGGTAAGGCCCTAGAAGATGAGATTTGAGCAGCTGAGCATAACTCAGAGTCATCGAGGGCAGTAGGGTTACCCAATAGCGAGCACAGACATGGGTACCACTGGGAGAGGAAGTCCATCCCTCTTTGGGACCTGAGTGACATCAACATCTGGAAGATGTTCGGGTGTGCCAGAGTTTGGGAAAAATGTCAGGGTTGGAGAGAGAAAGTGTCCAAGGCCCTGGGAAGCATAAGTCTCTAGGGTTCCCCTCAGGAGGGAGCAGGAAGCGAGCGGGGGAGAGTGCCCGGGGTGCAAGCCTCTACCGCAGGGAAGCAGCCCCAGGGTGCCATGTCACTAAGTCTCCTGGTCTCTTACGCACTGCCCAGATCCAAAGATGGCCCATGCAGAGGCCACCCTCTGGGCAGCATTCACCCAATGGAGTTGCGCCTGACAGCCCCTCAGGAGTCCCAGCCTTTGGGTGAGTGAGGCACAGTAGGAGATGGGGAGGGAAGGGAAGGGATGGGCTCTTGTCTTCTCTTTCCAGCTGGGCCCCTCCTCTCCACCTAGCACCCAGTCACCTTGAGCCCTGTGCCCCACCCTGCACCAGGGACTCTTGCCACCTTTGTTCACAGCACTCTTCCCCCACCTGTTGCTTCCCAGACCTTGAGAACTCTGCTAGAACCCAACAGCCACCTTGAGAAGCCTGCTTCTCATAGTCCTGCTTGTACCCCTAAGGTAGGTGGGGCCCTCCTCCTCCCGTAGTTCATTTATCGTCCTCTAGCCCCTCATCTCACAGTCCCTGACTCTGTTTTTGAACTTGTAAATTATGGAAATGAGACAGACCTTGTGGAGAAGCTGTTGTCTGAGGCCAGTTGGTGGAGGCCCTTGGGATGGGAGGAAGCAGTTCTATGGTTTTCCCTGAGGGAGGAGAAAGGGTCCCAGCCCTTCCCTGGAACCTCCACTTCATTCTCAGCAGGTAGAGTCCAAAAGCCAAGATCCTGTCTCTGGTAAAGTGACTCCTGACATAAGAAGACTTAAGGACAGGTGGCTACTGACTGCCACTCCAAGGAACTCGGACCCCCAGGGGAAGAGCCAGCAACTCAGCTGACTTTTTGCACCTTCAGTCAGCTTCAAAATTTCTTCCCTGAGTTACTGCCATACCACCTTCCAAGACCCTGGAACTTCATCAGGACTTGCACAATGCTGTCCCCAGTCCTCAGGGCTGTAGGATCCTCTTAAAGTACACCTTCCAGCATAAGCAAGAATCCATCTGACTCAGGAGTGAAGGCCACGTAGTCACTGACCTCCTGTCACTAGGGGGCGCTAGGTCAGGCTGGGCACCCAGAGAGGCCTCTGTGTCCCAGGAGTCTGGTGGTGGTGTTCAGTCCTCCAGCCGCCTCTGACTCTTTGCAACCCCATGGACTGCAGGACCCCTGGCCTCCCTGTCCCTCACCACCTCCTGGAGTTTGCCCAAGTTCATGTCCATTGCATTGGTGATGCCCTCTTCTCTTGCCCTCGATCTTTCCCAGCATCAGGGACTTTTCCAATGAGTCATCTGTTCACATCAGATGATCAAAATACTGGAGCTTCAGCTTCAGCATCAGTCCTTCCAGTGAATATTCAGGATTGATCTCCCTTAAGATTGACTGGTTTGATCCCTTTGCAGTCCAAGGGTCTCTCAGGAGTCTTCTCCAACACCACAGTTTGAAGGCATCAATTCTTTGGCATTCTGCCTTCTTTATGGTCCAGCTCTCACAACCATACATGACCACTAGGAAGATCATAGCACTGACTATACAGACCTTTGTTGGCAGAGTAATGTCTCTGCTTTTCAACACTGTCTAGGTTTGTCATAGCTTTCCTGCCAAGAAGCAATCATCTTTCTGATTTCATGGCTGCAATCACCGTCCAGTTAAGTACAATGCAGTTTAGTTCAGTCACCTGAACAGAACTGTATAAAAGGAGTCTGTTACTCATACTTTATATATATGCAGTGACTGCTGGGCCAGAAGCCTGGACTCCAAGGGCTCTACATTTCAGACAGAAGCCACTTCCCTGGAACCTGACCCCCCTGCAAAACAAACAAGATCCTTGGGACGTCCCTTTCTGTGTCCTGTTCTCTCTTGTCCCTCAGATGCATCCTCCGCCCCACCCCATTCCTAGTCCTCAGGTGAGATTTTAGAGGAGCACGGGGCTGCTGCAGTCCCCTCACTTTGGATGTTAATCAACCCCTCCTTCATTCCATGGGAGGGAACAAAGGAAGCCATTTTGGAGAGGACTTCAAAGAAGTCAGAAGAAAGCCATGTTGCCCTTGGCCCTCTGTGAGTCTTCTCTGTCTGTAAATTCAACACCATGGGACTCCCTGAGGGTGACAAAGGGTGGTGTCTGGAACCTCAGATGACAGCCAGGACCCAGAGATACTGGGCATAGGAAGGTGTTGCCTTGCTTGAATGATCCCTTGTCTCTACCTCTCCTGCCTCCCTTGGACACTCTCAGCAGCCATTTACTCTCTCCCCTTGCTTCATACAAGAGTTGCTTAGTGACCTTCTTTACCAGCTAGATATTACTATATAACAAAACCACCCTAAACTTAGTAGCTTAAAACAATAATCAATTATGTGAGTTGGCAAATTAGGTTGAACTCAGCTGCTAGTTTGATTGGTCTCAACTCACCTCACTTATACATTTGCAGTCAACTGTTGGCCACTGCTTTTGGGGTTTGCTGGCTTTTGGGTAGCGGGGTGGGGAGAGTGGGCTCTGTGTCTCTCATTTTCCAGGAGTCTAGCCCAGGCTTGTTCACAAACAGCTGGGGAGGGTTCTAAGACAGCAGGAACATGATTAGAGTGAAACAAGGGAGGCACTTAGCTTGGGCACAAAAAAAGTAATCAAGATAAGTAATATTTTAATGCAATATTTTGTAAAGATCAAAATTAATACAAAAGTCCATGATGAGCAAAATAACAGAATCAGTTACCAAACCAAGGCTTTTAGGAAACTGAAACAAACAAACAAAAAATCTATAGTTGTGATCTTGAGGCAAGTACCTCACTCACTGCCTCCTGCAGAAGAGCATGTGGAAGCTTGCCAGGCTTCCTGAGAGTCTATGACTGGCACATTTTACTTCCATAACATTCTGTTGGGCCAAGCAAGTCAAGGATTCCAGGGGTTGGGAGGTAAACTCCACCTACACTCCAGGGAGGGGCAGCAAAATCACATTTCAGAAAATGTGAAGAATTGGAAAATTTTTGCAATCACTCGCTGGCAGCAGAGTAGCAAGCCTCAAGGCTCAGGCCTTGATTTCATTCTACCAGCGAAAGGCGCTGAATGAGACTATTTACTAAAGCCCCCTCCTAGGCTCTCGATGGGATTCTGATTCATAGAGATGGCAGAACAATAACACACAGAGGTTAGTGCCATTGAAAGACGTTTTTATCGCTTACAGTTCCCTCGAGAAGGGGGTTGCCCACCTAGCAGAGTCAGATAGGGAAGCACCCAGTTTGTAAAGAAAGACTGAGGAACTGCCAGATTGGAAGAAACTGAGGCAACACTGACCACTAAGTGCATCATGGGTTTCTGGATGGGATCTTGAAACAGACAAAGGATGTAAGTGGAAAGACTGGGGAAATGCAAAGGGATTTACAGTTAAGTGTCTTGTACCAACGTTAATTTCCTTGTTTTAATAATTGTACTATGGTCAGGTAAGATGGTGATGTTAGGGGAAACTGGTTTTCCCTTTACCATCTGAAGGGAAAAACACCAAAAACTGGTTTTATATCCTTCACCCAGAAGGATATAAAGGGAGCATTTTTGCAGTGTTGTAACTTTTCTGTAAGTCTAAATATCAGCTAATAAAAAGTTAAAATTATAAAAGGAGAAGAATTATGTTGTTTCATAAATTTAATAGTTTAGTATGGGAGAGACAAGGTCAAATGTCTCCCAGATCTATCTGAAGGTGCAGCCTGGGCGGGGACTCAGTGAGGGCGGGAATCATTCCCAATGCAAAGGCTCCTCCCACCAGAGGAATAGTCAGCGGGGACACCTAGGTTTCCATCACTGTGGGCCAGGGGTGCTGGGAAGGAGGCGCCTGCTGACAGGGGCTCTGCCTGCAGCTGTCCCCTCCTGTTTGTTGCCCAGCATGGCCAGCTGCTTGGTACCCGCACTGCTGTTGCTACTGCTTCTAGGTGAGTGGCTGCCTCCCTCCAGACCTCTGAACCTTAGCTTCTCTGTCCCTGATCCTCCTTGATCCTCAAGAAAAAGGTGGGAGCACAAGAAGGTGATTCTAGGAAAAGCCAAAATGCAGGAAGAGGCACCAGTGAGACACCTGTGCCCGAGGTTTGAGGACACACACAGCACCCTGCCTCCAGCTTTTGGGCCCCGCGGAGCCATGGCCTCCCAAATCTCACCTTGGTAACTTTGCCCCAGGGACTTTCTTTTTCCTATTGCCTGCCCTCCCACCTGTTACCCTTCTCCCAGGCCCAGCCCTCCACCTTCAGTATTGCAACTTCACACTGATTCCTTGCCCTGCATCCTCAATGTCTCCATGCCATGCATCTGCTGTTCCAACCACCTGGACTATCCCTCCCCAACTTGGGGCATCATGGAGGGAGGGGGTCACTTTAGCAGGTGGTGTAGGGTAGGGAGAATGGAGAAGGTGAAGGAGATCTTGGAGCTGAGATGTGCTGTTTTGAGGGGTGCTCCTGCTGGAGGGAAACAAGTAAGCAAAGAACAGAAATGGCAGCAAGACCACAGGAGACACTAGGAGCTGATGTGTGCGGCTGAGGCCTGGGGATGTGAAGGCTTGGTTGGGAGAGAAGGGCAATGTTTGTCTGCTGCTCTGAAGTCCTGGAAGGACGGGAGGGAGCTTGGAGGTGGGGAGAGGAGAGAGAAAGGAAAGGCCAATGCCAGAGAGGGCCCTGCTCCCAGATCTGAGGTAGGGAATACCCTACTACACACACAGACACTCGGAAATAAATGGGTGCTGAGCCAGGCTGGGAAACTTCCCTCAGACTTTGGGGCCAGAAGGCTTCTCATCTGAGGAAGTCTCCTGGAAGCAGAGAGAACAGAGGGGCAGGGGTAGCCTGGTTGGTGCTCTAGGGGGAAGGGGCTGCCAAATTCCTCCAGAGACTCTAGCTTGGCTGGATTGATTTTTATTTTTTATTTAAAAATTTCATTTATTTTTGGTTGTGCTGGGTCTTTGTTGCCATGTGCAGGCCTTCTCCAGTTGCGGTGAGTAGGGGCTACTCTTCTCTTGCAGTGCACGGGCTCAGTAGTTGCGGCAGGTGCAATCTTTTCGGACCAGGGATCGAACCCGTGTACCCTGCACTGGCAGGTGGATTCTTATCCACTGGACCACCAGGGAAGTCCCTGGCTGGATATAGATGCCCATGGCATTTAGTGCCCATGGCACTTCCAGACAAAGCTCACCCTCTGCCCAACAGACCCCTGGTATGTGACTGGGCTGTGCCAGGCACACTCTCTGTCCACAGTGGAGTGCCCTATGGCTAAGGACTAAGCCCCATGGCCTGCCATCTGGGACTTCTCTTGAATCCACACCCCGCAGCCAGGACTAAATGGCTCCAGTACCTGAGCCCTTGCCAGGAAGCCCTCTTTTACTTGGCTGGTGGAGAGGAGAGACGCCAGGGGGAAGCCAAAGTCCATCCAGAAGGGGCAGCACCGGTTAGATCGGTAAGAAGGGAGCAGTAGAAGAGGATGGAGGGGGAAGATGCAGAGGCAGGAGGATGCGCTAGAGACGGACAAGAAAGAAGGGAACCAGAAAACTATAGGTCACTGGAAGGGTCTCCAAGGGAGAAGGGAAAGGAGGGGCGTCTGACAAGTCAGGCGTCCCCGCATGTCAAAGAAAGGAAGAGGAGCAGCCACTGTGCTCAGTGCCACGTCTTTACATTAATTCTATTTTTATGATATATTTTTGGCTGCGCTGTGTCTTCCTTGCTGTGCCGGGAGCTTTCTCTAGTTGCCTTGGGCAGGCTTCTCTTATTGCGGAGCATAGGCTCTAACGCGCTCAGGAGCTCAGCAACTGCGGCTGCTCTGGGGCATGTGGGATCCTCCTAAACTCTGGACCTCGGTGCCATTTCTGATACGTCTCCATTAGCCAGGTCCCCAGAAGCCTTGCTGTTTTCCGTGTGAGGTGGGGCCCAGGACAATGGGAAGAATCTCAAGGACCCTTCTTTGGATTGGTGAGGGGTGGCGCCTGGGGGGGATGGGTCTCAGCTTTTGGGGGAGGCCACCCAGGCCCAGCCTCGACGCTCCGCATCCACCGCAGACGTGTGGCAGGAATGCCTAGAGGCCGTCGCTGCCCATCCCCGCAACGGTAGGCCAGTCAGTGCCAGTCGCTAACGCCTCTGGG
>NW_011494635.1:13130204-13130572 GCF_000754665.1 Bison bison bison
GGGGAGAGGGGACGCGCGGGCGGGGGGCGGAGCCACTAGTCGCCCACTCACCGCCTTCCGGCCGCGCGGCGCAGGCCCCGCCTCCTGGCCTTCCAGGTCTCCTGCGCGACCACAGCCAGCAACCCTGACGGCTGCCTCCGAGACCAGGCCCCCAGCTGCCTGCGCGCCTACGCCGGCCTCGTGGGTATGCACCGCCCGCAGGGCATCTCCCGGGGATGCCTCCGCCAGGATGGGCCGATTACCCTGTTTTCGGGGTCTCACCAGGCACAGCCATCACGCCCAACTACGTGGACAACGCAAGCGCGCGCGTGGAGCCCTGGTGCGACTGTAGAGCCAGCGGAAATCGGCGTGAGGAGTGCGAAGTCTTC
>NW_011494635.1:13130868-13154610 GCF_000754665.1 Bison bison bison
CGTAGCGGAAACCACGCAGGCCCACTTCCTTGCTTCTGCCACTTCTGAGGCGGTTCCATCTTCCAGGCACAGCCAACCCCCCCCCCTCCACCCCCATTAATAGTCTTGCCTTTCGAGTCTGAATAGCTGGATGGTTCGCTGACCAGTCTAGGAGTTAGGGAGTCTAAGTTTGAAGCCTAACCCTGCCACTTACTAGCTGAGAGTTAACTCCTCTAAGCCTTTTTGTGCTCATCTGTAAAATGGGGTGATAATTGTCATGCTTCCATAAGGAGAGAAGACTGCAGTTTGTAAGGCACTCTTAACTTAGCATCGTCCATCCCGAAAGCCTTGCAGACGTCCTCTCTTCCCATATCTGCCTGGGGAGGACCCATGCAGGATGCCAAGGGTCTCAGTTTGTCCTTGAGGAGCTGGGCCCTGTGCTAGGTTTTCTCAGCCAAGCTCACCCTGCATCCCTCCATAGACAGTGCCATACAGACCTTTGACGGTGGGTGGCCCCCAATCCTACGTAACCAATTGGACTCCCACCAGGACCCTGAGCAGAGTCTCCTGCAGGTAGGTGCAGACAGGGGATGGTGAGCTGGCAGCCCCTGCACTGCCTCCTTCCATGGCAAGTGGGCCTAGATGGAGGCATGAATGCCCTGGGAGGGTGGGGGTGGCAGAGAGCAGAACTGGGCTTCTCTCTCAGGTCCACACTCTGCTCCCACCTGCCAAGGTGTCTACTGCAGATGCGCCCCTGGAGGAGAGCTCCCTGCTCTCCATGCTTCTTGTTCTGGCTCTCCAGTCCCTGTTCTGACTTGGACAGCAGACCTTGGACAACTGTCCCACCCTGCCTGGGATATTGGGCCTCGTTAGTGGCCTACTGCCCCACTGAAAAGGGACTGGCTTGTCTCCTAAGCTGGCCCACCACTCGTGCTCTACTGCTCTTTGCAGATCTGGACACTTTTTATGCTCTAAGGAGTACATCTGAACAGACTTGTAGGCAAAACTCCCTCTGGTACTCCAGCATTTTATGGTGTCCTCCTAGTTAGGCACCACCCATCATGATAAACACCTGCACACCATAACTAACGTTGGCAGATTGCTTCCTGTCCTCGATGTGTTGGACACCAACTTGAGTGAGAATCCAGTTCCCTGCGTTGCACTGGCCGTGTAGCCATCTTCCCTGTGGCTCAGCCCAGCACTAGGACTGACATCCATAACTCAATAAACCCATGTGCACTGAGACTGGCCCTGTTGTCATGTGATCTGTGTTCTGGGAGCCGGGGGACCGAGGTCAGCTGCAGGGTGTGCCACTGCTGGCCTCTGTGACCTTGGATGGCCTCGGAACCTCTCCAGACATCTTCTCAGGACCTGTGGATGCTGAACTGAGTCAACTATCAGCTCTGGTGCCGGGGATCTTGGCTACTTGTTTATTCTTTCATTCTCTGCTAGTCATCAGATAAAGAAACTACATTTCCCTTGCAGTTAGGGGGTGGTTGGTGACACAGTTCTAGCCAGTGAGTGAAATTCACAGATAAGGCTTCCAGGAGAGCTCTTTAAAAAGGAACAGACTTCCTGACTGGGGCCCTTCAGCCTCTGGCCTCAGCTCGTCCTTCTTCTTGCCAACTTGGAGGCGATGCCTAGGAACATGGGCACCATCTTGGAAGAGGAACCACATGACAGTGTGGCACACCAGCCCGTCTGCCTTCCTCTGGGCTGTACTCTGTGAGAAAAATGATGCGCCTAATTTGTTTAAACCACTTATCCCCAGGTGTCTGTTATTTGCAGCTAAATATAGGCCCTGATCGGAGAAGGCAATGGCAACCCACTCCAGTACTCTTGCCTGGAAAATGCCATGGACGGAGGAGCCTGGTGGGCTGCTATCTATGGGGTCGCACAGAGTCGGACACGACTGCAGCGACTTAGCAGCAGCAGCATAGGCCCTGATTGACACACTTCCACCTATGGGGTGCCTAGGAGCCCTAGGATCGCCCACTGTGCTCCCTTAGGGGAGCCCTCCACCTCAGTGCATGCAGAACCCTACCCTGGCAGACACTGGAAAGAATGGTGTTTTTTTTTTTTTCCCCCCCTGAGTAATTGGTTTCTGTCCATGTGGAGAGTCAAATTCTTCCCTGGAGCAGAGGGAAGTGTATCACAAGGGTTTAGTAAACAATGTGTGGCCAATGTGGACCCAGTGGATGCTAAGGGCATTGTGTTAAACTATAGTTCTGTGGAGGAGTTTTGGGAGGAGAGGGCAGAACTATGGGAGCAAGGTACTAAGCTTTCCACAAAAACTTGGGGACTCTTGATTATTGTCTGTGTCTCTGGGCTGCTCCATCTCAAACCTGGTTGGAATTTGGCAGGAGCCAGAAGATAGTTTGGAGTGGAAGCTTTCGGTGCCTTGCTCAGCCCTCTCTGGGCTAGTGCAACCCATCCCCGAGCTGCTTGGGATGTTGGCTGCTAACACAGCTCACAGCTGCCCACCTCTCTAGAAGAGACAGCCTGAAAGGCTACACTCTGTTCCCAGAGGTGGCCAGTGGCCAGTGACTGACTGAGGCAGGAGTTCAGAGGCCTGGCCTGTGTGCCTTGGGGGACAGCTGTATGTGCCGGCCATGCTTCAGAGTTCCCTGGGACTTTAGGCTGAGGCTGGATACCAGCTGAGACCACATCCTAGTTTAGCTCCTTCTCCTGCCCACTCCTGCTCCCTCATGTAGAGGTTCCCTGAGGGCACTCCCTCCAATAAATCATGGTCTGAGAATCCCTGCCTTGGGCTCCATTTCTGGAGAACCTGACCAAAGACACAGGGGTTAGGTACAGACCACACTGAAGCCCAGGCCTGGGGCTGCCCTGACCAGAAAAAGAGCCACTGGCTCTGAGACTGTGTAGTTAGCAACTCATACCAAACCCACAGACACTACATGGGGCAGCTGTCAACCAGCCTCCCGCCTTCTGCCAGTACTCCCCTGGCTGGAACCAAACACAGCTCAAACTGGCTTGGGCTTCAGGCACAGCTGTCCCCAGGGGTTCAGATGATGTTGCTCCTGCTGATCTCTGCTCCACTCTGAAGCCAGACAGGCTCTCACCCAGGATGTTATCAGCAGCCCCGGATCTATGGTCTCTCCTTCAGCACTCTCAGCGGAGAAAAGCACTTCTCTTTCCCAGTATTTGTGGCCTAGAGAATGACATCAGTCCACCAAGATCACCCACCAAGAAGGGGTAGGACATTTTTTAATGGGAAAAAGGAGGGATGTTGGACGGAGCAAAGCTCAGAGTCTACCCTGTCACCACTTCATAAAGAAGGAATGTTCTCAGCTGCCTACACCTGTGTGGGAATGGACATCTGGAGCAGGGGCGGCTAGGCAAGTGAAAGTATTGCCTTGCCCTGTTTACCGCTGTTGTATGGTAGCCCAAGTGCAGATTAAATACCCACTAAGTGATTTGCTTTATGTGAGAGTGTGTTAAACTCTATTGAAAGTGTTAGTCGATCAGTCATATCTAACTCTTTGTGACCCCAGGAACTGTAGCCCGCCAGGCTCCTCTGTCCATGGAATTCTTCAGGCAAGTACGCTGGAGTGGGTAGCCATTCCCTTCTCCAGGGGATTGTCCCGACCCAGGGATTGAAGCTGAGTCTCCTACATTGCAGGCAGATTCTGTATTGTCTGAGCCACCAGGGAAGTCCTAAACTCTACTGCTTCCATTTTTCACTCAGATAATTAGAGTGAAATATGGGCATATGGGATCCCCTGGAGAAGGGATAGGCTACCTACTCCAGTATCCTTGGGCTTCCCTGGTGGCTCAGATGGTAGAGAATCCACCTGCAATGTGGGAGACCTGGGTTCAATCCCTGGGTTGGGAAGATCCCCTGGAGATGGGTGTGGCAACCCACTCTGGTATTCTTGCCTGGGGAATCCCCATGGAGAGAGGAGACTGGCAGGCTATACAGTCCATGGGATTGAAAAGAGTTGGACACGACTGAGCGACTGAGCACATACATACACATAGGCATATGGGCTTCCCCAGGTGGTGCTAGCAGTAAAGAGCCTGCCTGCAAATGCAGGAGGAAATAGAGACATGGGTTCAATCCCTGGGTTGGGAAGATCCCCTGGAGGAGGGCATGGCAACCCACTCCAGTATTCTTGCATGGAGAATCCCATAGACAGAGGAGCCTGCTGGGCTACAGTCCGTAGGGTTGCAAAGAGTTGGACACGACTGAAGCGACTTAGCACCCACACATAGGCACATAACTTTCAAAAGATTCATATATCTTTCAAAAGATTGGGAAGATAAAAGTGAATGGAACTTAGTGGAAAATAGCAAAATTGTTCATGGCATCTGGCTGTCTTCCTTCAGTACTTCTTTCCAACCAAGGCATGGGGTTTAATTAAATGGAGCCTCTTTAACCTCAGACAGTGAGGAAGCCTCTACCTTGCACAAGGTAGAGTGTGCAAAGTAGAGGCTTCCTCACTGGGTGCAAGGGGAGAATGAAAGTTCATAGGCTCCCATGTCAGCCTGGCTCTCTATTTTTTTTTTCCCCCCAGAGTGAATGTTCCTGGGGAGAGGCTGAGGCTGTCTGGGGCATGGAACTAGTCACCCTGGAGACAGAAGCCAAAAGGAGGGACTAGACTCTGTGACTTGCAGAGGCTATCATCTTCCCACTTCTGGGGCTGTGGACTTTCCTAGGGTTTTGTTGTTGTAATGGGCTGAATGGTGGTTCCAAAGACATGTCCTCATCCTAATCTCTGGGACCTGTGAACGTTACCTTATATGTAGGCAAAAAGAGTGAATATTACATTCTGTGGCAAAAGATGTGATTGAGTTAAGGATAGTGAAAGGAGGCACTTATCCTGGATTATCAGAGGGAGCCTTAAATGCAGTTATGTGCACCTTTGTTAAAGAAAGGCACAGGGAGATTAGATATACACACAGAAGAGAGAGTGCTGTGAAGACACAGGCAGAGACAGGAGTGAGGTGGTCACAAGCCAAGGAATGTGGGCAGCCACCTAGAGGAGGCCAGGAGCGGATTCTCCCCTAGAGCTGGGAGCAGTGCAGCTCTGCTCACAGCATGATTTTGGACTTTTGGCCTTCAGAATTGTGAGAATAAATTTCTGTCATTTAAAGCCACCAAGATTAGGTAATTTGTTATAGCAGCTTCAGGAAACTAGTGGAGTTGTCTTAGGTGGTCAGGGTTTGGTTTCTGTCACTTCCATATAAAAAGGTCCTAGCTCATAACATAGTGTTAAGTCTGGCCAAACACCTCAAAGCTGAGTCCAGCTGTGGCCCCTACAACCAGAGAAGGGTCCTGCCTTGCTCCACATCTGAGTATCGGCCTTTGTGTCCTGCCAGATAGCCTGCTTGCTGTCACACTTTCACATGCATTCTGAGAACTGCAGTCCTGGGCCTGGCCTCATCCCTGTGACTGGGTCTCTGTTAGCTGTTGTCAACACTGAGCCTCTAGCTGACAGGTGGCTGGGGATGGGAACAAGCAGAAAGGCAGGTGCTGGAAGCACCCATGGATTTATGGGTGGAAACTTCACGGTTCATGAATGTTCACTCTGGCTTGTTGTCTTAAGTTGCAAGGTTAATATGAAGATGTTCACTGCCCCCCTCCTCCCGCCACCCACCCCAGTTTAGTCAGGTGTGGCCAAACTCAGAACTGGCTTATCTCTGCAGGAAGGATGGACACTGGTGGGTGAAATTTCCAGAAGGCCAGGAGGGAAGGGGCAGGCAGGGCTACAGGAGAGGTGCCCCCAGCTGGACAGCAACTTGCCAGTGAGCCTGGCACGCATGTGAAAGGAGACAGAACATGGCCCTGCCTTGTTGGGTTGCAGGCCTGGGAAGGCCTGCATTGAAAGATGTCTTAGGAAGCTGTTCTGCTAGGGAAATGTCACCTCACACCCAAAGGAGCCTCCAGTCCAAGGCAGAAAGTGAAAGTGAAGTCACTCAGTCATGTCCGACTCTTTGCGACCCCATGGTTGTAGCCTACCAGCTTCTTCCATCCATGGGATTTTCCAGGCAAGAATACTGGAGTGGGTTGCCATTTCTTCTCCAGGAGATATTCACAACTCAGGGATTAAACCTGGGTCTCCCGCATTGTAGGCAGATACTTTACCGTCTGAGCCACCAGGGAAGTCCACTGGCAGGTTGGTATAAACCCCCAATAGCTGCTGCTGCTGCTGCTGCTAAGTCACTTCAGTCGTGTCTGACTCTGTGTGACCCCATAGACGGCAGCCCACCAGGCTTCTCTGTCCCTGGGATTCTCCAGGCAAGAATACTGGAGTGGGTTGCCATTTCCTTCTCCATTGCATGAAAGTGAACTCCTAGCAGCCTACAATGCTCCTCTGTCCATGGGATTTTCCAGGCAAGAGTACTGGAGTGGGTTGCCATGGCCTTCTCTGACCCCCGACAGAGTTTCTGCCATAAGCCATATGAGGTCACCATCGAACTGCAGAGCAGGGGTCCTCACTTGCTTCACCCAGGGTGTGTCATTCATTCACACAAGCACGCTGTAGAGTTAGTAAAGTACAGCAGAAAACATGTTCGCTAGGAGAACAAAGAACTAGAGCTCTAAGCATCCTTACCTTGTCCTGAAGAATCCCAGACGAGCCCCCAAGATAAAAGGTTGCTGCTGAACCACAAAAGACTCCGGGATTCTTGGCCTCCGGAGGAGAAGAATTCAATCTGGGGCCAGTGATGAGGCACGATCACTCAGAGCTTTTGTGTAATAAAGTTTTACTCAAGTATAAAAGAGATAGAGAAAGCTTCTGACACAGACATCAGAAGGGGGCAGAAAGAGTGCCCCCCAAGGCAGAAGATACAGAGGAAAATTAAGATGAGAAGATGCCCATATGCCCACACAAGAAGATAAAATACACACAAAACCTCAGAACCTGAGCCCTCAAGGGACTGGGAATAAACAGCGGAGGAGGAAAGGCCTACAGGGCATGCAAATGGGCCCCAGCAGCCAGGGTGGAGCCCCAGCTCCTGGTGCAGCAAGCAACTTCATACAGTAATCAGGACTGTCTCAGCTCGTCCCTTCTCTGTGTTGGGAACATGGAATGGAAGAGAACTGGTGCCAGGCACGTCCCACAGCTAGTGACACAGGGCTGCAGGGAGTGTGTCTGTCCTGTGTCACTGTGCACTCCAATTGGAGTGCAACCCAATTGGAGACTCCAGGAATGACACTGCTCTTGGTGACAGAATTTCCAAAATGGTGACCAGCTCTTGGTAAAGTTTTGAAGAGAAGTCCGGTCTTCCCTTATTTATGCAGTAAAGTAGTTTCGTTTCTAGCAAACTTTGTGTTTATAATAGTGTTCTACACTAAAATAATTAGAAACAGATTTTTCCCCATCTACACAAACATCCAACAAGACATTTGAAACTTGGGTGGGACGTGGGTCAGTTCCTTGTTGGGTAGGACAGTCCTGCATGTCACAGGATGATGGTCCACCTTCAGGGCCACCTGCTAAATCATAGTAGCACTGCCCCTTGAAAGTGATGATCAGATTGCCCCAGCTTTTTCCAAGATGCCCCCCAGGGGGCAGTCCTACACCCACTGAGAACTACTGCCCTGCAGGGCCAGGCTACCCCGACTCCTACCGCTGCTCTTGGGCCCATTTTGCTCCCCCAAGCCCTGTGTCTTGCCACTGTGCAGGCCCAGCAGCCTCGTTGCCTCCTGTGGGCCTCTCTGCATCTGCTGTTCCCTCTACTTGAAAGCTCTTCTCCTGACATCCACACGCCAGCTCCCTCCTTCATTCGGCTCTACTCAGCTGATACCTGCCCCAGCGACTCATTCTCACATGCACACACTTTCTACCCCAACCCTTCCCCAGCCTTTCTTCACAGAACTTATTACCTGTCATTGTCTTTGTGTCCCCCACTAGACTGTAGACTCCAGCAGGACAGATTTTGTCTGCCTTGTTCACTGTTAAGTCCCTGGTCCCCACACAGTGCCTGGCTGACACACAGTGGCAGGATGGGCAGAGGAGGAGGATGGCTGACCCACTGCAGAGTCTTAATTAGACTCAGCTTCCCTGGTGGCTCAGAAGTGAAAGCGTCTGTCTGGAATGCAGGAGACCCAGGTTCGATCCCTGGATCGGGAAGATCCCCTGGAGAAGGAAATGGCAACCCACTCCAGTACTCTTGCCTGGAGAATCCCATGGAGGGAGGAGCCTGGTAGGCTACAGTCCATGGGGTCGCAAAGAGTCGGACACGACTGAGCGACTTCACTTTCACTTTCAGTCACAATGTTGGTTGTTTTCATTTTTTTAGGGTCAGGCTATTGGTTTCCTTGGGGCTTCCCTAGTGGCTCTGTGGTAAAGAATCTGCTTGCCAATGCAGGAGATCCAGGTTCAATCCCTGGTCTGGGAAGATCTCCTGGAGTAGGAAATGGCAGCCCACTCCAGTGTTCTTGCCTGGAAAATTCTATGGACACAGGAGCTTGGTGGGTTATAGTCCATGGGGTTGCAAAGAGTTGGACATGACTTAGTAACTGAACAATGGTTTCCTTGGTAAAACAATTCCCTCAGAAACCTACACGTTTTCTTTCTTTACCAGGCAGGTCCAGTGGCAATGACAGCATTTCTGGTTCTTTCCTGAGCACAGTACTCAGGTTAGCTTTACTTCTGTGCTTACCTACATGATCCCCCCTGAAGATGATGGCCTCGAGGCCGTGAGGCTCAAGCAGGAAGACCACCACACGCTCTGAGTCACTGTCTTCCTGAGCTGTTTTTGAGCATAAGCACGCTTTGGTGTTTAGAGACTAGACACGAGACTATTTGGCTTTTCCAACACGGCAGGACCAGGGTTCTCCACCCCCTTCACTTCTGCTTGTAAACTGGCCAATTTTTTTTTCTGGAACTCAACTCTGTCATGCCAAAACAGCCAGTACCGATCAACACATACCACATTTCTGCTTTTTCACAGCTTCTTCCACTTGAACAAAAACTCAGTAGACACATAGTTTGCTTTTACAAGTTATCCAACATCATAGCCACATCAGATGTTCTGCCACTGCCCGACAGGGATCCCCAGCTGTTCTGCCTGATGTGTCTGTTTTCTCATTGCCTGCTGCCTGACCACTAAGCTAATGCCATATACCCTGTGAGTGTGCGTTCATTCGCTCAGTTGTGTCTGACTCTGTGATTCCAAGGACTGTAGCCCACCAGGCTCCTCTGTCCATGGAATTTTCCAGGCAAGAATACTAGAGTGGGCTGCCATTTCCTTCTCAGGTCTTCCAGACCGGGGATTGAACCTGTGTCTCTTGCATTGGCAGGCACGATTCTGGACCACCGAGCCCCCAGGAAACCACTAGCCTGACCTTAAAAACATGAAAACCACCAACACACACAGCACACAGCTCTTGTTAGTGTGGCGGCTTGCCTCGAAGTGGTGACGTGGGCCTTTCTTTACCTCCAATGTCTTTAACAGGTGACCATGGTTTTGCACCAAGTTTGGAACTTTTTCCAAGATTTCTTGGCTAAAGCCCAGTTCATGGCCCTGACCTAACTGTAAGAAGGCAGAGATGCTGTTGATGCTGCGGCCAACTACCACATTCTCACTACATCACAGGTCTTAAGCCAGTCAGAAACAGCTGGTGGCTCCCGCAACCTGCCCCAGGACAGTATCAGGGTCCTCCCTAACTTGTCAGTGGGCTGTAGTTCAGCTGTTTCCCACCCTGGCTCAGACCCAAGCTCTGGTTGGCAGGCCTCCTCCAGTCTCCTGGCCTGGACCCGGTGCCTCACCCACCCTCCCCTGTATGAACATAGCATTTCCTTGTGCTTCTTCTGGACTTTTATTTACTTCATGCCGATTTTGTCCTTCTAGACCTTTTCTCTTTTAATATGCAAAAGTGTGATTTATTTGCACTAAGTATGAAGAGCATTGATTTTCAGTCCCTTCAGTTAAAAAAACAAAACAACAGAGAGAACATATGACAGCACAGATTTTACACAAAGTCTCAAATTCTCAGACATTCTGCACAAATAATTGTATATGTACATGACATATTTAAGGGTGAACCGCAATCCTGATGAAAAAATCCAACTCCTAGTTTGATTTTTTCTTTTCATTGGAGGATAACTACTTCATAATATTGTCCTGGTTTCTGCCATATATCAACATGAATCAGTCACAGGTACTTCTAGACCTTTTGAACTCAGCATCACGGCACTGAAATGGACTGTTCTGAATCTCTTCTGAGGTCAGGAGATGCATAAAGTGGGGCTGGAGGTACAGAAGGCGTACAGACAAGTTTGTGAATGGATATGTACCTTCATCAAAATTCAAGATCAATGACAATGTTGTGGCTGTGGAGGACTAAATCTATCTGCTTGAGATTTAGCAGGAGCCCGAGAGGACAGGGCTTCCCTGGTGGCTCAGTTGGTAAAGAATCTGCCTGCAATGTAGGAGACCTGGGTTCGATCCCTGGGTTGGGAAGATCCCCTGGAGGAGGGCATGGCAACCCACTCCTGAATTTTTACCTGGAGAATCCCCATGGACTGAGAAGCCTGGTGGGCTGCAGTCCATGGGGTCACAGAGTCGGACACAACAGAGTGACTAAGCACACATACGAGAGGACAAGAAGCTGAATGAACAAGGGCAGCCGGTAAGGCTCTGGCATAGGTGTGATGGTGCCCAGGCAGAGCTGTCCTGCATACCAGTCTCTGTCTCCAGCACTGGGGTGTTAAGGGCAAAGAGGGCCATGATGGGGACATAGGGAAATCTGCTCACAAACTGCTCAGGATTCCTCCCACACCTCATGGCCCAGTTTTGCCCAGAGGTGTCTGAGGTGCCCACCTGCTGATTTACACCTCTGTCAGACTGCCAAATGCTTCCTCTGAGGCAGTCTGAAAACTGGTAAACTTTTAAAAACATTTTTCTCCCTTTTCTTAAGGTTCTGTTGACCAAATTGTAAAAACAAGTGAAACAAAACACAAACACTCAGAACAAAACCCACATTTTTATCAGATCTACTTTTATTTCAGAAGGAAGTTCATATTATAGTATTTACTTCTGTTTATATACAAGTTCTTCACATTTATTTTTAAAATGCACAGACCTCCCTTAGTTCTCTTGTTCCTGCTTAAATTAGCTGTTATTTTACAATACAAAAAATACCAAAAAATTGCAGTCCTAAATGTATGTATAACACCCACAATCCCCAGCAATGAAATAGTTTACAATACTTACTCCATATTTACATGAGTGCAATATATGCTAAATTATACATATTAACAAACTAAGCTTGAATCCAAACCAAAAACTCCCCGAACAAAACAAAACTGTAAATAACTATAAAACATTTCCAGAGCCAGAATTAGTTCAACAAAACAGGCTTCACTAGTGTTTAGAATGTTTTGTGCACAAATTCAGTTATTGAAAGTCAATTCCATTATTGCCTTTAAAAGAGAAGGCGCCAGTTTTCCTCTCCTCTCCAACAGATCACCTCCCTGCAGGTGAAGGGTGTTCATGAATTTGGACAACTCAGGGGAAACATCCCTTGGTGGGCTTGGCTATCTACAAACCATCACGGTGATTTTTATGGTTTGAGCCATTTGGGAAACTGAGTAAACATTTCAGGCTGAGAGCCGGTGCACGGTCCAAGGCTAGACCCTCCGCCTTCCTGGGTCTGTCCTCAGGGGGCCAATTCTCACAGAAACCACTGCAAGGAAAGGTCTCCTGGGATGACAGGTTTGAGGAGCTGGATTCTGCTGTAATTCTCAAGAGCTGCTTTTCCATCTGTCACTGCCCCAGTGTTAGCTTAGGTTGTCAGTGAAGTACTTAGTGAATAGTTGAATCATTCCCACCCCATCTCTAAATACACTCTACTAAGTTGAAGGAGCAAGATTTGCACTGAAAGGTAAAGTGTCTTTTTTAAAATACCGCTTTGGTCTTTCCATTTGCCTCAGACTTCCTGGTGCATCTCCAATCTTGTTACCTCAGGCCTTACCACTGATATTCCAGTATTTTCCCTATGCTGACAGTCTCTGTCCAGGGCTGCTTTTCTTCCAGGTTAGTTCAGGCAGCATATGGTTGCTTTCTCTCCACACCTCCTCCCACATTTAGAGGTGATCCTCACAGGAAACAAAGACTTCTCCCCAAACAGTATGGGAAGGGGGCAGGAGGCAAGGGTGAGGGTCTCCATGGGGAAACAGGAGGAGCTAATTATCAACAAAGCAGCTGCCCACTCCCACCCCCAGTTTGCAGTATAGTTAACTATGGTCCTAGGAAATGGTCATCAAAAATTTACACAAAATCACAACAAAATGCAGCCTGAAAAACCCCCTTTTGGAAAATCTGACTAGATCTACGGTATAGTCTTTGTATCTTAAGTCTAAGAGAAACGTTTCTCAGGACGAGACTGGTCTACTCCCGGCTACCCACAGCACCAAGAGGCCGACAGGAAGATTTACAATGCACGTCAGAGCTGATGACAGTGACAAAGACACTGCAGCTGCCAGCGAGCCTCTTCACACGCTGCCCACACTTTCATACGTGCACTGACAGACGAGTCCTGCTTTAAAAGTTATCCAACTGGCCCCAGATGCATTTGAACACATGGGCACAACGGGGATGCCTGTCTCGGCTTTATCATCACTGTACGAGGACTTCTCTGAGCCTGGATATCCATTATATGGCACAAAAACACATTAGGTCAAACTTGGACACCGTTATGTTTAATAAAAATACATAAAGATATTTTTGTTTTATGTACACTCTGACTGTCCAAACATTCGGACACTATTGTATAGTTATGTACAAGTGCAATATCTATGTTTTCATAACTATTTTAATTTACATACAGGCTCTGAAGTTCCAGATGACTTCCTCTCAGTAACTGGCTCTAAGCTGAGCGCCTCTTTCTCCTGCCACCCCCTTCTTCTGGCCCGAGCCTGCAGAAAGCTGTTTGCTACTGGCTGCAAAGGAGAAGCAGCTGGATTCAGCTGTTTCTCTACTGTTGGAGCAGAATTAAACTTCACTTGCTCCTTCCGTCCTTTTAAAAAATAAACATTATCTTTTAGAAAAAAAGAAAACCAGGTGGCTATGGGACACGGTGCTTATTATTTCAAGGCATGGAACTACCATGGGGAGGAGGCTTCTTTGCCAAGCAAACACTAGTCCTTTGAACAAACAAGGACTTCCTTTGTGGGAGGGTCCTCTCCAATGGCCTCGTGGTAATTACAGGGTGAAGGGCCAGTCCATGGCAGGCTCTCTGGGGATACCGTGATCTGGAGCAGAGATGTAGGGAGCTTCTAAGAGGAGGGATCTTCTCTAGAACCGTCTGCTCTTTAACAATGATGTGAAAAAGCAGCATTTTGAGAGGCAAGTCTCAAAGTAGAGGTGTTTTGTGCATCAGACAGTGTTTTATGGTTCGACATCCTTGAAAACATCTTTCCAGGCAATTCTTCATGGGAGGGGTTAGTGTTGGGGAAGAGATAATACTCCCTCTCTCTAGGTACTCCATATAAAGGTGAAATGCCACAGTTTTGCTCTTTTGAGTATTAATTTCTCCAAATTCACAAACTTGAGCATTGTTGTCTAAAGGTCTACCCTTCCTGAGCCTCTGCACACTGCACATTACCCCACCTTCCCCCCAGGGTAATGCTAGAGAACTCCTGGGTTTTGAAGCAGAAGAGAGGTCCTGGGAGGCTGCTGCATAATGCCAGAATACAGAGCACCACAGACAGGACAACACGACATCCCGGCAGTGGCCTGGGGAGACGAGCAGGGACTGCCCTACCCGACTTCAATTTGGTCACGACTTCAATTTGGTCACTTCATTTGGCATGGTTTTCTCTCCTTGTCCATTTTTCTCATGCTTTTCATCCTTATCAGCACTCACTGCCCTCCCCACAGCCACCCCTTGAATCTAGGAGGGAGCATGGGAGGCCTGGGTCCCTCCTGGGGGAAAGAGGCCCAACAGCTCCAGGCTGCTCTCCAGGCTTTGGGCAGGTTCTGCCTGACAACAGGAGACCGAGCCTCTCCTGGCACTCCACCTGCAGCCTGGGAATGAAGAATGACCCACCACCTTACACAGGCTACAGAAACAAATTGCTGTTCTTTGATCAAGGGGTCCCAAGTGCTGTCATGCTCTTTTCAGCTCAAGGGAGACATGTAACATGAGCAAGCCCCTCCCTCTGCGGTGCCTGGGCAGGAGTGGCCAGAGGGGCTGAAGCAAACATTAGGCCAAGTCTGGGGCAGGGAGGCACATGGGAACATGCCTAGTGTCCTTTTTGAAAAACAGGAGCATTCACAGTTAGGTCCTTTCTGCTTTCCTCTCAATCCCTGCTACATTAAATGTTTCTTGGGGTGAGAAAACCTTCCTGGCTGCAAATTAGATTTTATAAAAGAGCAGATTGCCAATGATAGCTATTTTAAGTTTTCTAAGAATGTAGGAATGCAATTATGTAAAAACTTATGCTTACTAACTTTCCAATTGCTAGATCTATTTAAAGTCTAGGCACTTAGTGTGTGTGTGTGAGAGAGAGAGAGCGTGAGTGGCAGAGACAGAGAGACAGAGAGAGGTAAAGAGGAAAGAGAAGGATAGGGAGGGAGAGAGAGAGAGAACCTCAAATGGATTAAGACTAAATTAATCACGTTGCTACAGAAAACTACATATTACATCAGTTTACATTCCAAGTAACACTGCTGACCTTGACATTTAAAATAGCCCCCTTCTATCTTATGATTCAAAAGAGATGGACCATTATTAATTCTCAACTAGAAAAAAAGTTACTCCCTGGAAGAGAGATATTTGCCTAAATCGTGCAAGAATAAATAGCACATCTTTTAAAAAAGATAGCAGGCTTCAGATGAAAAGTTAATTCATCTGACTAGTTTTTAAAAGACCACATTCAAGAATGACTGATGATAAATGTCTACTTGTAAACGCTACATCTTTGTTTTTTGCACAGTTGAGACAGTCCCAAGGACAGTTTTCCACAAGTGAACCTGAGTGTCATTCCTAGCTCTCTCACTCGCTCTACACCGGCCTCCTCCAGCAACAACTGGATCACCCCGGACCTGTAACGAAATCAATTATTTCCTATACGAAAGTAAAAGGTTAGATGCTGGAGTGCAGACGGGAGAAACTGTCACAGAAAGCTTGTGAACATGCAGAGGGGGTGGATGATTCGAGGGTTTCCAGTCTTCAGCCCCGCGCGGCATCTTCTCCCTGCCTGCTCCCTCCTGGCAGACGGCTCTGGCGCGCCACTCCTTGCTCACAGGGAGTCCCGGCCCCAGCATCAAATGCAGGTCCCAGGCTGCGCAGGGGGCTGCTGTTTTCGGTTTCTCACTGCTCCTGACTTCTCTTTGTAGACGACTGGCATCTGCTGAGAAATGTCCACCAGGGCACTGGCCACTGCGAGCCCTTGGGAGAACCCAAAGAAGGAACACAGGAATAACTTGCTTTTATTTAGAAAATAATTGAAAAACTTTCTTTTTACATTCCCATGGCGCAATAAATAAAGTATATACATGGGAAAAACCTTACTTTTAACCTGTATCTCCCTCTATATTCCCCCCTCCCATCAGAGTAACTGCTTTTGTTAGTTTGTATATGTTCTTTCAGGGTTTATTTGTACACATACATATTTTCCTCCTCTCCCCTTTTTACATAAAAGCAGTACCTTACTTTCCAGCAGATCAACCAACCAAAGTGCTCTGCCTGGTGGTGGAGCATTTAAGTAAGACTGCAGACATGCTTTCAAGTTTCACCTGTCGTTTTCTCCAAAAAAAGCTGCACTATTTATGATGAAATTCAGATTCATCCCACGTTGCCCAGCTAGAACTATTATTATTTTGATATCTATACCACAATAAGAGTTAGGATAGACTCTGGGGCCAGACTTTGGAATAAGCAAGGTTCTTTAACCTCCCAGTGCCTCAGTTTCCTCATTTGTAAATGGGGAACAGCACAGGCTTGTGTGAGGAGTCAGTGAGTGAACTAATGGCAAGTTGTAGAATGGTAGCTGGCTTTTCACCTCCATTACAGCTTTTGCTTTGGGGACTGGTGAGTCCATTCTCCCTTCTGTATTGGTAATTGATTAACTCGATGTTCACTAGGGAAGGCACAATCCTGGGGAAGTTGGGTTCCTATGTTTGTGAAAAGGCCAGAGAGGCTCATAGCCCTGTTGAGGCCTCCAGGAGCCATGCTAGAGGAGTTTCTTACTCCACCTGCTGAGCAGCTTTTAAGTGCCAGGTTTAGTACCTGGCATGCAGTGGGGAATCCACACCAGTGACCACTGTTATAGCAAAGACAGAGCCAGGGGCTTTGGGAGTCCAGAGAAGGGCACTGTTTAAAGTAGGGGTAAATCCTCGTCACAGTCATCAGAAAAGAAAAGACACCCAGAGTGGAAGGGAAGAAAACTGTTATCTGCACATAAGATACTATATACAGAAAAACCTAAAGTCTCCACCAAAAAACTATTAGAATAAATGAATTCAGTGAAGTTGTAGAATACAAGATTAATACACAGAAATCTATTGCTTTTCTATACACTAATAATTGAACTAGCAAGAAAATAATCTCGTTTAAAATCACATCAAACAAAATAAAATTCCTAAGAATAAACTTAACCAAAGACTTTTAATCTGGTAACTATAAAACATTTACAAAGGAATCTGAAAATAATACAAAGAAATGAAAAGACACCCCATGTTCTTGAACTAGAAGAATACTATTAAAATGTCCATATTATCTAAAGCAATCTACAGAGTTAAGCCAGCCCCTATCAAAATAACCATGACATTTCCCACAGAACTAAAACAAATAATCCTAAAATTTATATGGAACCACAAGACCCTGAATTGCCAATGCAATCTCATAAAAAAGAAAAAAAGAATGAAGCTTGAGATATCATGCTCCCTGACTTCAGACTACACTAAAAAGCTAGAGTAATCAAAACAGCATGGTTTCCCCAGAAAAACAGACACGCAGATCAGTGGAACAGAGTAGAGAGCCATGAGAGAATAAAAAACAGAGAATAAATTCATGCACTTATGGTCAATTAATCTATGAAAAAGAAGGCAAGAATATACGGAGAAAAATATATGGAGAAAAATCTGTTCTGTAAGTAAGTGGTTCTGGGAAAACTAGACAGCTACACATAAAAGAATGAGATCAGAACATCTCCTCACACCACATATATAAAGACCCAAATGTAAAACCTGAAACCATAAAGACCCCAGATGAGAACATAGGTAGAACACTCTATGTAAATTGTAGCACTATTTCTTTGGATCTGTCAATAAGGCAAAAGAAATAAAAGCAAACATAAATAAATGTGACCTAATTAAACTTTAATTTTTTTTTTAACTTTCCTTGAAACCCTGAGAAAATGAAGACAACCTACCAAATGGGAGAAAATATTTGAAAATCATATGACCAATAAAGGGTTAATATCTAAAATATACAAACAGCTCATAAATTCAACAAAAAACCAAACAACCCAATTAAAAAAATAGAAGACCTGAACATTTTCCAAAGAAGATAACAAGCAGCATAGAGATGGCCGACAGGCACATGAAAAGTTGCTCAACATCACTAATCATAAGGAAAATGCAAATCAAAACCACGATGCGGTATCATCTCCCATCTGTCAGAATGGCTCCAACAGAAAGACCACAAATAACAAATGTCAGTGAAGATTTGGAGAAAAAGGAGCCCTTGTATACTGTTGGTGGGAATGTAAACTGGTGAAGCCTCTGTGGAAAACAGTATCGAATTTCCTCAAAAAACTAAAAGTAGAACTACCATATGATCCAGTAATTCCATTCCTGAGTATACATCCAAACAAAACAAAAATACTAATTCAAAAAGATACACGCACCTGAATGTTCACACAATGGTCACAGCATTATTCAAAACAGCCAAGATACGGAAGCAGCCCAAGTATCCATACATAGATGAATGGATATGAAGGTGTGGTGTGCGTATACACACCCACCCACACACACACAAACACAATGGAATACCACTCAATTATAAAATGGAATGACATTCTGCCATTTGCAATAATATGAAAAAACCTAGAGATTATTACACCTAGTGAAGTCAGACAAAGAAAGAGAAATACTCCAGGTTTTTACTTATATGTGGAATCTAAGAGAACAAATAAATACATATATAATGAAACAGACTCACAGATATAGAGAACAAAGTGCTGGTCACAAGTGGTGAGAGGGAAGGCAGGGGCAAGACAGGAGTATAGGATTAAGAGATACAAACTACTATGTATCAAACAGAAGCAACAAGGATAGGCTGTATAGCACAGGAACATATAACCATTCTTTATTTATTGAAAGAATGGTTTTAGCTACAGAAGAATGGCTTGGATGTAGGGGTCGGGGGGCGGGGCTGTGATTTTAGAGGTCAAGGGTAGAAGCAGCTGACTACAGGAGAGAGATGGCAGCTGAGACTAGATTGGAGATGTGGCAGAGTAAATGAAACAAAGTGGAAGAGTGAGACTCCAGGTGCAGAACTAGCAGAACTTGCCCATGAATTATACATGGAGAGGTGAGGACTGCCTAGGATGACTCTTTAGCTTCAGTTTCTAACTTGAGCAACTGGCTAAATTCCTCAGTAAAGTGAATTCCTTTATTGAGATGGAGATCAAATGACCAAACTGGTTGGAAAGACGTAAGCTCCATTCTGGACATTTTAGGTTTGATAAACCTGAAAAAAGCAAGAGAGTTCCAGAAAAACATCTATTTCTGCTTTATTGACTATGCCAAAGCCTTTGACTGTGTGGATCACAATAAACTGTGGAAAATTCTGAAAGAGATAGGAATACCAGACCACCTGACCTGCCTCTTGAGAAACCTATATGCAGGTCAGGAAGCAACAGTTAGAACTGGACATGGAACAACAGACTGGTTCCAAACAGGAAAAGGAGTACATCAAGGCTGTGTATCGTCACCCTGCTTATTTAACTTCTATGCAGAGTACATCAATGAGAAACGCTGGGCTGGAGGAAGCACACGCTGGAATCAAGATTGCTGGGAGAAATATCAATAACTTCATATGCAGATGACCACCACCCTTATGGCAGAAAGTGAAGAGGAACTCAAAAGCCTCTTGATGAAACTGAAAGAGGAGAGTGAAAAAGTTGGCTTAAAGCTCAACATTCATAAAACTAGGATCATGGCATCTGGTCCCATCACTTTATGGCAAATAGATGGGGAAACACTGGAAACAGTGTCAGACTTTATTTTGGGGGGCTCCAAAATCACTGCAGATGGTGATTGCAGCCATGAAATTAAAAGTCGTTACTCCTTGGAAGGAAAGTTATGACCAACCTAGACAGCATATTCAAAAGCAGAGACATTACTTTGCCAACAAAGGTCCATCTAGTCAAGGCTATGGTTTTTCCAGTGGTCATGTATGGATGTCAGAGTTGGACTGTGAAGAAAGCTGAGTGCTGAAGAACTGATGCTTTTGAACTGTGGTGTTGGAGAAGACTCTTGAGAGTCCCTTCGACTGCAAGGAGATCCAACCAGTCCATCCTAAAGGAGATCAGTCCTGGGTATTTATTGGAAGGACTGATGCTGAAGCTGAAACTCCAATACTTTGGCCACCTCATGCGAAGAGTTGACTCATTGGAAAAGACCCTGATGCTGGGAGGGATTGGGGACAGGAGGAGAAGGGGATGACAGAAGATGAGATGGCTGGATGGCATCACCAACTTGATGGACATGAGTTTGGGTAAACTCCAGGAGTTGGTGATAGACAGGGAGGCCTGGCATGCTGCAATTCGTGGGGTCGCAGAGTCAGACACGACTGAGCGACTGAACTGAACTGAAGCACAAGTGGACAGGTCATGTAGGCAATCTAATAACTGAGTATGAAGCTTGGTGAAGAGAACAGAATTAGAGATATGAACCTGGGAAAGACAGAAGGTAGAGGTTACTTAATATTGGGGAATATAAACTCACACTGAAAGAGAAAAAAAGCCTTGGGTTTGGCACAAGGAACCTTAAGGTGTAGAGACTGGAAAGGAGACTAGCCATTATTTTGTAATAACTTTAAATGTAGTACAGTCTATTAAAAATATTGGATCACACCTGAAAGGCTAATATAATCTTGTAAATCAACTATACTTTAATAAAAATAAATAAATAAAATGGGGAAATAGAGAAGGGGGTGGCAGAGATGGCTCCATCCTACTGGTAGGTCTCAAGCAGGGAGCAGCAGGTCTTCATCAGATTGGGACACGTCAGGCAAAGTTTGGAGCAGGGAAGGCCACAGTGCCACACGTCTGTCACCCCTGCACCCCCAGCACCTTGCCTTCGGGGAGCACCAGTCAGTGTCTGCTTAGCTGGGCACTGACAGAAGACACTGCTCCAGAGCATCACGTCAACGGGCCCTTCTGCCCTTGACATGGACAAGGCCAAGTTAGGGGCTCAACTCACAGAAATCCCTGCTGCTGCTGCCGCTGCTAAGTCGCTTCAGTTGTGTCTGACTCTGTGCGACCCTAGAGACGGCAGCCCACCAGGCTCCCCCGTCCCTGGGATTCTCCAGGTGAGAACACTGGAGTAGGTTGCCATTTCCTTCTCCAATGCATGAAAGTGAAAAGTGAAAGTGAAGTCGCTCAGTCGTGTCTGACCCTCAGCGACCCCATGGACTGCAGCCTTCCAGGCTCCTCCGTCCATGGGATTTTCCAGGCAAGAGTACTGGAGTGGGGTGCCATTGCCTTCTCCGACAGAAATCCCTAGATGAGGGCAAATCAAGCCATTCACTTATGACATGAAGACAATAAACCCTGACCTGGCCATGTCTAATGTCCTCCCTCATGAGAACACCACAGACCCAGACCTGAGGCCTGCAGGATCACTGCAACTGAAAGCTAACTAAACCATTTCTATTATTTGAGGCATCCCTTCAAAGTACTCCATGATTAATCAAGATACTTCCCAAACTGTATTCCACATTTCCTTTGTGTTCAACAGTTAAAGAATGTTTATCTAAATTATGATTCATGTATTTGATGGAGTAGCTGTAAAAAACGGGTAAGATATTATATATACTAAGTTATAAAAATGTTTAAGATAGTTACATGAAAAAAGAAGAATAAAAATAAGAGTTATACATTCACTGCAACTAAATTGATGATAAGGGCTGGGAAGGAAACAGAACAGTGAAAATAGGTGCTATAGTAATGCTAGAAATACCAATTTGAGAACCACTAGCTTGAAGGAGCCAGCTGGAAGCCATGAAGTAAGACGACTGAGGAAGAGTGTGTGGAGCACAGAGGGAAAAAGCCTCAGTTAAGGGACAGCAAAGAAAGAGAAAGTAAAGGAACAACACAGCCGGTGGGGAGGACGCATTGGTGGCAAAGGAAGGTTTGGCTGGAAGCAGGCTAAGGAGGCTGATGAAGTGAGGAGATCCAGATATTTTCCAGGAAGGAATGGTGACCTTAGAAAGAGGGGTTAAGGAATACAGGGGCAATGGGATCATCTTTCCAAATCCTCACAATGACACGAGGCAGGCACTACAGGTATACCTCATTTTATTGTGCTCACAGATAACTGTGTTGTTGTTTTTTTAAAAAATTGAAGGTTTATGGCAACCTTGCATTGTCAGATAATAGTATTTTTTAGTAATATTTTTAAATTAAATGAATGAGGAACCGTGTCTTTTTAGACATAATGCTGTTGCATCTCAACAGACTACAGTATAATACAGACATAACAAATGTATACTGGGAAAACAAAAATTCGTGTGACTCACTTCCTTGTGATACTTGCTTTACTGCAGTTTTCTGGAACCAAACCTGCAATGTTTCCTAGGTCTGCCTGAATGCAATATCACTTTTATAACCAAGTTCCCTATGAACATGAAGGAGTCTTCACACATCTAACACATAACCCTCATTTGTCAATAATTGTCATCTACTCACCGGACTGCCCAGGAGGAGGGATTCCACCGAGGCCTCGAGGGAGCCTCACAAACACAGAGAGGACAGCAGCTTTGTTGCCAAAACACGGCTCCAGGGCAATGGGCTTGGGAACAGTCTGGTGGAAGAAAACAAAGAATGACCTAAAATGGTGTTCCCTAAGAAACACCTTCTTACTCCATGTGATTTCTAAAGACACCCCTTCGTTAGTTTCTATTGTTATGAAACATCAAACAAATCACAAACTCTGGAGCTTAAAACAGCACCTATTTATTATCTCAGTTTTTTAGGTCAGAAGTCCAGGTGAGAGCTCTGTAGGGTTCTCTGCTTAGGGGTATAGGTCCTGTTTATGTCTTCTATCAGTTCTGGAAAGTAAAAGTCACTCAGTCGTGTCTGACTGTGACCCCATGAACTATACAGTCCATGGAATTCTCCAGGTCAGAATATTGGAGTGGGTAACCTATCCCTTCTCCAGCAGATCTTCAAGACCCAGGAATCGAACCGGGGTCTCCTGCATTGCAGGCGGATTCTTTACCAACTGAGCTATCAGGGAAGCCCCCACTCAGTTCAGGAAGAATTCTCAAGTCTATCTCACAAAGGTTCTGAGGGTCTCAGATCTTATCTTCAGAAGGTGGAACTCAAGTTATCAGCTGGGTTCCACTCCTACCAGGAGGCCCTGGGGAAGAACCAGCTTCAAGACTCATTCAAGTTGCTGGCAGAATCTAGCTCCTCCAGGCTCTAGGTGTGAAGTCCCCATTTCCTGGCTAGCAGTTAGCCAAGGGCCATTCTTCTTTTGGAGGCCACTCATATTCCTCTTCACAAGGTCTCTCCAGCATGAAACCAGTGACAGTGCTCAAGTACTTCTCATGGTTCCTCTTCTGCCACCAGTCAGAGAAAGTGTTCCCTATATATTAATGTCAACTACCCTCAGACTTTTAAAAAAACAATTTAGCTGTGGCTCTCAGGCCCTATAGCATGCAGGCTTCAGTAATTGTGGCTCATGGGCTTAGTTGCTCCACAGCACGTGGAATCTTCCTGCATCAGGGATCAAACCCATGTTCCTGCATTGGGAGGGGATTCTTATCCACTGCAATCAGGGAAGTCCACCCTCAGACTTTAATTACTTCTGCAAAATCTCTTCACAGTAGAATCTGAAGTAGTGTTTGATTGAACAAACATGAGAGAGGAATCTTGGGGGCCATCTTCAAAATTATGCCATCAGTTTCTTCAAACTGGTTGAAGAAACTGGAGCACAGAGAAATGACTAGATGAGTAAAACGGCTGAAGTGGTGAAATCACTTATGACCCAGGTGGGAGATGATAGTGGCCTAGATCAAGGTGATAGCTAACAGTGGTGGAAGTGGTGGCACAGGAGTCAGGACATAGTTTTGAAGATAAAGTAAAAAAGACTTGCTGATAGATGGGCTGTCCAGTGAGGATGAGAGCAAGGACAAGTCAAGGATGATTTTGGACTGAGCAACTAGAACATATTGAGTTGGGGAAGTTATGCCAGAGGAGCAGGTGTGGGGAACAGTCTCTTGTTTTGAACATGTTAAGTTTGTTCAGATGCTTATTAAGACATCCAAGTGGGAATACTGAGCCAGCAACCTGATATATGAGTTGGACACTCACAGGAGAGTTTGAGTGGTGAGCTCAGGGTGTTTACATCCACAACGGATAAAAAGATTGCTATTGTCTGAATATTCATGTACTCCCAAAATTCATGTTAAATTTTAACACCTAATGTTAATATTTGGAAGTGGGTCCTTTGGGAGATGATCAGGACGAATGGGATTAGTGCCCTTAGAAAAGAGACCCTGAGAGCTCCCTCACCCCTTCTACCATGTAAAACTACAGCTAGAGGGAATTC
>NW_011494635.1:13154710-13180093 GCF_000754665.1 Bison bison bison
TTCCAGGGAATTCCCTGATGGTTCAGTGGTTAGGACTCTGTATTTTACTGCTGAGGGCCCAGGTTCAATCCCTGGTTGGGGAACTAACATTCTGTGCAAGTTGGGTGGTATGGCAAAAAAAAAAAAATTACAGCTAGAAGGTGCCTTCTATGAACCAGAAAGCAAGCCTTCATCAGACACTCATCTGCCAGTACCTTGATCTTGGATTTCCCAGGCTCCAGATCTGTGAGAAATTAATTTCTATTGTTTGTAAGCTACCCAGTCTCTGATATTTTGTTGTTAACAGCCTGAACAGACTAAGGCAATAACCAAAGGTGCAGATGTAAAAGATGTGAGGAGAGGCCCAAAGACTGAGTCTGAGACAGCTGCCCATTATTAAAAGATGCTGGAAGATGAAGAAGGCCGATGAAGAACACACAGCACAAACGGCCAGAAGGTGAGTGTGTGGCTCTTGACAAGAAATTCGAGACAGTGTTTTACTGGCTGTGCTGCAGGCTGCTGAGTGACATGGGGTGTTACTAAGGCTCGTCTATTCTTCTCAATCCCACAAATGATCACTATTTTATCAGGACAATATTTTCTTAGATTTACAGAGGTTTATCAGCTGATTTACTCACTACTGCTTCTTATTCCACCCTCCTGGGGTAATTGGCCCCCTTTCTAGCACATCCTTTATATATTTCTTTCATACAGGTTTGTTGGTGGCAAGTACTCAGTTTTCCCTGCAGTCTGAAGACATCTTGATTTTATCCTTGTTCTTGAAAGGTAGGTACTGGGTACACTATTTGAGGCTGGCAGTTCTCTTTCAATACTTGTAGCGTCTGGGAAGTCAGCTGTCACTTTGTCATTCCTTTGTAGTAAACTTTTTCCCCTTAGTTATTTTTTAATGTGGTAAAATACACATTACTTTGCTAGTGTGTGAGATGAGTGCAATTGTGTGGTAGTTTGAACATTCTTTGGCATTGCCTTTCTTTAAGATTGGAATGAAAACTGATTGTTTCCAGTCCTGTGGCGACTGCTGAGTTTTCCAAATTTGCTGGCATATTGAGTGCAGCACTTTCACAGTATCATCTTTTAGAATTTGAAATAGCTCAACTGAATTCCATCACCTCCACTAGCTTTGTTCGTAGTGATGCTTCCTAAGGCCCACTTGACTTCACATTCCAGGATGTCTGGCTCTAGATGAGTGATCACACCATCATGATTATCTGGGTAGTGAAGCTCTTTTTTGTATAGTTCTTCTGTGTATTCTTGCCACTTCTTAATATCTTCCGCTTCTGTTATGTCCATACCATTTCTGTCCTTTATAGAGCCCATCTTTGCATGAAATGTTCCCTTGGTACCTCTAATTTTCTTGACGAGATCTCTAGTCTTTCCCATTCTATTGCTTTCCTCTATTTTGCACTGATCTCTGAGGAAGGCTTTCTTATCTCTCCTTGCCGTTCTTTGGAACTCTGCATTCAAATGGGTATATCTTTCTTTTTCTCTTTTGCCTTTAGCTTCTCTTCTCAGCTATTTTTAAGGCTGCCTCAGACAACCCTTTTGTCTTTTTGCATTTCTTTTTCTTGGGGATGGTCTTGATCACTGCCTCCTATACAACGTCACAAACCTCCATCCATAGTTCTTCATGCACTCTGTCTATCAGATCTAATTCCTTGAATCTATTTGTCACTTCCACTGTATAGTCATAAGGGATTTGACTTAGGTTATGCCTGGATGGTCTAGTGGTTTCCCCTACTTTCTTCAATTTAAGTCTGAATTTTGCAACAAGGAGTTCATGATCTGAGCCACAGTCGGCTCCTGGTCTTGTTTTGCTGAATAGAGCTTCTCCATCTTTGGCTGCAAAGAATACAATCAATCTGATTTCAGTATCGACTATCAGATGATGTCCATGTGTAGACTCTTCTCGTGTTGTTGGAAGAGGGTGTCTCTCTTTGGCTCTGTCTTTTCAACCTTTCTGGAGTTATTTCTCCACTCTTCTCCAGTAGCATATTGGGCACCTATCAACCTGGGAGTTCATCTTTCAGTGTCATACCTTTTTGCCTTTTCATACTGTTTATGGGGTTCTCAAGGCAAGAATACTGAAGTGGTTTGCCATTCCCTTCTCCAGTGGACCACATTCTGTCAGAACTCTCCACCATGACCTGTCTGTCTTGGGGGTCCATACATGGCATGGCTCATAGTTTCACTGAGTTAGACAAGGCTGTGGTTCATGTGACCAGTTAGATTAGTTTTCTGTGATTGTGGTTTTCATTCTGTCTGGCCTCCAAGGCATAAGATGAGTGAGATTGCACTTATCTCACACGCTAGCAAAGTAATGCTCAAAATTCTTCAAGCCAGGCTTCAATGGTATGTGAACTGTAAACTTCCAGATGTTCAAGCTGGATTTACAAAGGGCAGAGGAATCAGAGGTCAAATTGCCAATATCCTTTGGATCAACAAAAAAGCAACAGAGCTCCAGAAAAACATCTACTTCTGCTTTATTGAATACACCAAAGCCTTTAACTGTGTGGATCACAACAAACTGTGGAAAATTCCTAGAGACGGGAATACCAGACCACCTTACCTGCCTCCTGAGAAATCTGTATGCAGGTCAAGAAGCAACAGTTAGAACTGGACATGGAACAACAGACTGGTTCCAAATCAGGAAAGGAGTGTGTCAGGCTCTATATTGTCACCCTGCTTATTTAACTTATATGCAGAGTTCAGTTCAGTTGCTCAGTTGTGTCCAACTCTTTGTGACCCCAGGGACTGCAAACACCAGGTTTCCCTGTCTATCACCAACTGCCAGAGCTTACTCAAACTCAAGTCCATTGAGTCGGTGATGTCATCCAACCATCCCATCCTCTGTCATCCCCTTCTCCTCCTGCCTTCAACCCTTCATCAAGGTCTCTTCAAATGAGTCAGTTCTTTGCATCATGTGGTCAAAGTATTGGAGCTTCAGCTTCACCATCAGTCTTTCCAATGAATATTCAGAACTGATTTCCTTTAGGATTGACTGGTTGGATCTCCTTGCATTCCAAGGGACTCTCAAGAGTCTTCTCCAACACCACAGTTCAAAAGGATCAATTCTTCAGCGCTCAGCTTTCTTTATAGTTCAACTCTCACATCCATACATGACTACTGGAAAAACCATAGCTTTGACTAGATGGGCCTTTGTTGGCAACGTAATGTCTCTGCTTTTTAACGTGCTTTCTAGGTTGGTCATAGCTTTTCTTCCAGGGAGCAAGCATCTTTAAATTTCATGGCTGCAGTCACCATCTGCAGTGATTTTGGAGCCCCCCAAAAAATCAAGCCTCTCACTGTTTCTATCATTTCCCCTATCTATTTGCCATGAAGTGATGGGACCAGATGCCATGATCTTAGTTTTCTGAATGCTGAGTTTTAAGCCAACTTTTTCACTCTCCTCTTTCACCTTCATCAAGAGGCTCTTTAGTTCTTCACTTTCTGCCATTAGGAGTGGTGTCATCTGCATATCTGAGGTTATTGATATTTCTCCTGGCAATCTTGATTCCAGCTTGTGCTTCATCCAGCCTGGCATTTTGCATGATGTACTCTGCATATAAGTTAAATAAGCAGGGTGACAATATAGAGCCTTGATGTAGTCCTTTCCTGATTTGGAACCAGTCTGTTGTTCCATGTCCAGTTTTAACTGTTGCTTCTTGACCTGCATTCAGATTTCTTAGGAGGCAGGTCAGGTGGTCTGGTATTCCCATCTCTTTAAGTACTTTCCACAGTTTGTTGTGATCCACACAGTCAAAGGCTTTGGTGTAGTCAATAAAACAGAAATAGATGTTTTTCTAGATGTTTGGACTGCAAGGAGATCAAACCAGTCAATCCTAAAGGAAATCAGTCCTGAATATTCATTGGAAGGACTGATGCTGAAGCTGAAGCTGAAGCTCCAAAAATTTGGCCACCTGATGTGAAGAATTGACTCATTGGAAAAGACCCTGATGCTGGGAAAGATTGAAGGCAGGAGGAGAAGGGTTCGACAGAGGATGAAATGGTCGGATGGCACCACTGACTCAATGGACATGAGTTTGGGCAAGTTCCAGGAGTTGGTGATGGACAGGGAAGCCTGGTGTGCTGCAGTCCATGGCGTTGCAAAGACTCAGACACAACTGAGAAACTGAACTGAAAATACACATAACATAAAAAGCATTATCTTAACCATTTTTTTTTAAAGCACTTTCTTTGGCTGCATCAGGTCTTAGTTGTAGCAAGCAAGATCTTTGGTCTTTGTTGCAACACACGGGATCTTTTAGTTGTGCCAATTGAACTCTTAGTTGCACCAAGCACATTCTTAGTTGCAGCACTAAGGACTACTTGAGGGACTACTATAGTTCCCTGACAAGGGATGGAACCCAGGCCCACTGTATTGGGAACACGGAGTCTTAGCCACTGGACCACCAGGAAAGTCCCTATCTTAAACCATTATTTAGGTATACATTTTAGTAGTGTTATATGGTGCAACCATCACCACCATCTATTTCCCAAACTCCATCTTGGAAAACTAAAATTTTATACCCATCAAATTGCAAATCCCCCTTCCTTCCTCTCCCCAGACCTTGGCAACCATCATTCTATTTTCTAGGAATTTGACTACTCAAGGTAGCTCTCATAAGTGAAATCATACAGTGTTTGTCTTTTTGTGACTGGCTTCTTTCACTTAGCATAATGTCTTTAAGGTTCATCTATGTTCATATATGTAACATGGGTCAGAGTTTCTTTCCTTTTTAAGGCTGAGTGAAGCTCCGTTGTATGTATATACCATATTCTGTTTATCCATTCCTATGTCAATGAACACCTGGGTTGGTTCCAGCTTTTAGCTACTATGAATGAAGCTGCTATGCACATGGTGTACAAATACGTTGTCAAAACTCTGCCTTCAATTCTTCAGGGTATATATTGAGAAATGGGATTATTAGATCGTACATAATTCTATTTTTGCTTTTCTGAGGAAGAGAAATACTGTTTCCCACAGTAGCTGCATCATTTTCATTCCCACCAACAGTACACGAGGGTTCCAACTTTTCCACATTGTACTGATCTTTTTCTGTCCTGGCTAATTTTAAGATGTTCTCTTTGTCTTTGAAGTTCCACAGTTTCACTAGGATAAATCCAACTGTAGTTTTCTTTTCTCTCCTACCTTTCCTCTGCTTTCTTTCCTTACTCTTGCTTACAATACATTTTGTTAGAGTCTGAATAATTGTATTTCCCATCAGTTCTGGAAAATTCTCAGCTCTTTGAAAACTGCCTCTCCTCCATTCATTTGTTCTGGGACTGTAATATATATGTTAGATCTTCTCATTCTATCCTCCATATTCTTATTATCTGTCATATTTTTCCATCTTCTCATCTCTTTGTTCTACATTCTGTGTAATTTCTTCAGAGTCATCCTCCAGTTCAAAAGCTCTTTCCTCACTTGTCTCTGATGTGCTGTTTAACATGTAATCGGAGTCTTTAAAAAATTTCAACTACTGTATTTTCCATTTCTCTAACAGTTCCATTTGGTTCTTTTTCAGGTCTGCTTGGCCATTCTTGACTCTTATGGCTTCCTCATCTTTATGATTCCATCTTTCAGTTCTTTAAACATTTCATACAGAGCTATATCATATTCATTAGATGTCAATTCTGTTGTTTCTGCTGATTCTTACTCATTCGTCCTTGGTGACCACTGATTCTCTGGTCTTGATCTGTGGGACTCCTGAATGGCTGAATTGGGTGTATTTTTCCTCAGTCAGGATCCACATCTACTTCAACTGAGAGACATGGTATCTTACCAATCTAGAACCACTTTAGACCATGCATGGTTGTGGTTTGGGTTCATGGTTTATTCTTTTCTGGAGGAGGAAAGGAAAACAATCCCTGGAAATCTCACATACTTCCTGTAAGGTCAGTAATGCTTCAGTAAGTATGTTAGGACATACATGCGCACACACACACACACATATACATACATATATGTGTCTGTGTATATAATATATATCTCCATAGACGTGTCTGTATATATAATATGTATCTCCATAGACATATAATTGTTTCCTAATGGTATCTGAACTATTTCATCATTTTGTTAAAAAAGAAAGTCTTACTATTTTCTTCATAATGGTGGAGGTGTTAGAATTCTTTATTTTCCACAGAATTCACAGTCAGTTATAACTTGTCCCCATTTAAAAAAATCCCCTAAATACTTACAAAGGACAATGGTTCAATTCAGTTATTTTCAAATTTTCAAGTATTATGCCACATAAAACTTAAAAGAATACCAGACAAGTTATTTAAATTTTAAAATTCCCTGAATATAAGACTGCTTAACAACATGAAACAAATATTGGAAAATGAAAGCAAGACAATAGCTGACAGTTTCAGTGCTGACTTATTGCTAAGAAGAAACAGAGAGGACAAAGTAAGAGGTAACAGAATGAGGCTCTTGCCCTCTCTGGTTCCTCACACTGAGAAGCATGAGGTTTGATAAGTTACAGGGACTTTTGAAATACAATCTCACCTTTATACTCCCCCCAATAAGATCAGGAGGCTCTTCATCTGTTTCCAAGGCGACATTTACAGAGGCAAAGGGACGACTGGCCATCTGCTGCATCTCTCGAAGAAGTTGCTGATGAGTAATACGGCAACCATTAATGCAAAGAGTACTGAGGGGGTTTTATTAGAGACTACTACATATTAAAAATAGCTCATCTTCCTTGATTCAAACAAATTAATTCCAAAATGATATTTCTGAGATGGACATGGACCAAGCATTACCTTTTTAATTTTGTTGATTATGATGACAATATTGTTGTTATAGTAAAGAAAAATTCCTTATCTGTTAGAGATACACATTAATGTACTGATGGATATAATGCTATGATGCCTGCTTGTTAAGTACGTAAATTATCCTATTTCCTCATATTTTTATTACTAGATTAAAGCCAGGCTTTCTTTTTTCCTGCTGAAACTTGGACGAAATACTTACACAGCAACAAAAACTATCCCTTGTTACACAGTATTTAAGAACTGAAAGAGAGCTTTATTCAGAGAGGTGGTATAAACTAAACACATAAAAAACATGAAGTTTTGCAGAGCAGAGGGACAAGTAAGGGCTCTGGATTCAGGTAGGCTTGGATATGAACACCTGCTCCAACTCCTTCCAGCTGTGTGATGTTAAAAAGTTATTTAAAATTTCTGGGCCTCCATTCCCTCCTCTCTGAAATGGGGTTTTAATCCCATAAAAGTATCAGTACGATTAAATGAGATGTTTTACCTAGCACAGTGCCTAGCTTATGGTGTGTAGCTAGTGCCTAGCTTATGGTGTGTAGTCAATTATATATCATTAGGGGTATCAGAGATTTGGGCATGTCACTGAAGCTCTGAGGTCATGCTGTGGAAGACAATGAGGCCTTACTTAACTACTTCCTTAAAACTATTTTAGAGACAGAATCTTGGGCTGGATAGATCATGGTTATGTTTTAGAATGGCATTTCTGTTTTAGAAACAGAATGTTCTGTTTTAGAAGGGTATTTTTAACATTAAAAATTTTGTTAAATATCAATAATCATATGCCTACATCTCACAAAGCTATTAGTTTATTTACTCAACAAATACATATAACAATAATCCTCCTCTAGATTCTGTGCTAAGTGTGGAGTCACAGTGAGACAGTGACTCTACCTACTTGCTTCCAGTTCCCAGTCTAGTTCCTTTATGACAAGTGCAGGAGATAATGGGAGTAAAGGCCCTTTAAAACAGGGCCTGGTATGTAGCAATGACTTAAGCAGTATTAGATGCTATTATTTTTGTTGTTATAAATAATATCAAATCATTCTTCTACAGTTCTGAGAGGGATAAATCATGAATGATATTTTAGAAGAGATGAAATATATTCTGAATGGACAGGTTCACAGTAACAGAGAAATTTTAAATCACAAAGGTAAAAGCTTAGTTTACTGGCTGATCAACTGTGTAATTAGCATATTCTTTTTTGGAAACCTGTTTTCTACTAAGTGTTCACCTCATTTTCTTTCATGTATGTTGTGATTATTTTCCAGTTGATTGTTTGTCTTCTACATTAGTTCAATTATTTTTACAAACTTTATTTTTATATATGTTTCTATGATGTTTCAATAATCTTATCTGAAAACAATGATTTTGTCCCCTTTCCAAAAGGAACAAAACTTCTTATTTTTCTTTCTCTTAGTGCAGAGTCTAGAACATCCAGAACAAAACTAAGTCACTACTGGGACTACATGATGGTTAGAAGGAACATGGCCTTTGAAGACAGAAGTCTTAAATTCAAAACATAGTTTGGTGTCTTTAAGTAGCTGTGTGATGATGGGTAAGTTATTTTGCCTCTCTGAGCCTCGGCTCCTTCATTTATAAAACAGGAGTAGTATCAGTAACTATTTTATAGGTTGCTGTAAGGATTATACAAATATAAAACCTTAATATAAAACCTCTTAGAAGAGTGCCTACAACTTAGAAATGCTCAAATGTCAGGGTTTTTTTTTTTTTTTTTTCTTTTTTCTGTCAGTTCTTAATATGACTAACTTATCTTGATTTTATTGGGTACAACCTTGAGTATTTCTTCATCATGAGTAATGTTGGTTATCTGGTTATTTCTCAAAGTGTGGAGGAGGTATTATTTTTGAGTTTACTAAGAGTTTTATTTTTAAACTAGGATGAGTGCTGATATTAATAAATGATTAAATGATTACTTGCTACTACTGAAAATTTAGGGTTTTGTTTTTTTTTTTTATACCCATGGATATAACATATCCTAGTAGGTTCTCTGGTATGAAATGATCGCTTTACTACACGGTAAACTAGACAGCTGCACATTATAGTCATTATGCAACTGGTCTTTACTTTTTGGTGCTACCTTTCTCAAATTTTGGTTTCAAGGTTTCTATGCATAAAATGAATCAGGATTCTTTTAAGTTTCCCATCTTTTCCTTTACCCTGGAAAAAGGAAATTTATTTTTTTGGAAATAATTAAATCTCATAAACACCCAAGGAGGAGTAGACTATTATTATCTCCATAAGCTCATCTCAAATTAAAACTGCCTGTGTCTAATAGCCTTTTTCGAGAGAGTAATAATTTGACTCTCTCAAAATAATTTTTTGATTCCTTCCCCGGTACTAGTTTATGTGGTTTCTTACTTCTTTATTACACATTTGGATAACTTATTTTTTTCAGAATGTTGCATAATTCATTGAGATTTTAAAATGTCTTAGTAATACAGCTATTAAAAAAACCTCTGAATATGTTATCCACTGAATTTTTAAAATGATCATAAAGAGGATACAACATTACCTCTACGAAAAAAAATACCTTTACATGGGTCAGAAATGGTCCATGTCATGGCCCCACTGTTCATGTCATGGCCCCACTGTTCATGTCATGAACAGTGCTGAGTGCTTGGGTATTTTGAGTCTAGATATTTCTGTTCTCTAAATCTTTCTATAGATCAATTTTTATATAGAAAAAAGCATGAGTAGATATAGAAGATCAAAGAGCACAAAATCCAGGTATTAGTGTACTTCTATTTAGCAACAATGCAACAGACATGATGACTAAAAGGCAGAGTAATAACACATGTGAAAGTTTCAATAAACAGCTTTTGTGTTGTAATTTTTAATCAAGTTTATTTGACTTGCCAATTATAAATATTTGTTTGACTTATTAATATTACTTTTGGAATGGAGCTGTGGAAATAAATCAACACTAAAAAATAAAACTCAAGCAAATACTTAATCAGACACACATTTATCTTTCCTTGAATAATGAGAAATTTTTGAGATGCTTAAATGGCTGATTTTATTCTCATTCTCATGAAAGGCTCCTGTAAAAGCTGTGCTTTACTAAGCCTTCAGATCTCCAGCCTGAGTTAAGGAATCAGGGTCTGGGAGAAAGGGTAAAACTGAGTCAATACAATCCTAAAACCTTCTTTTTAGAAAGTTAAAACCATGTGGTGCAGAATTAACATAGCTTACATAGCACTAATTGAAGTCTACTGACCATGTATTACTCTCTATGACTACACAGCTAAAACTGACATGCTTAAAGGAAATATGAAGGAAAAAGCTCCTTTAGGGATTCATTAATCTTTATTCACTGAGGCTTACCTCTCTACGTCTGGAAGCCCAACAACTTTGTTTAATCTTCCAAACCACAGCAGCCACCAGGAGCAGAGAGAGGAAACAACTGTAAGAAAGCAAAGTACTGAGTTATTATCCCAGCCCCCAGAATCAGCATGCTGTCATCCACACCTCAGGTCAGTCAGGGACACAATCCCCCAAATACCCACTCCAAGCTCCTCTCTGCTGAGTCATCACAACCAGTCCTGGTTCAAACGAAACAAAGTAAGAGAATGAGCTTTCTGACCCAACCGGTAGACAATACTATCTCCACAAGGCACTCCCAGAGGAGAGCCCTGACCTTCTGCCAGGCCTTTATCAGAATGACATATCATGGCTTATCCAAATAATAAAACTAATTCTACCATAATTATAACCAGTAACAAGCATGCTATTTAATCAAATCAGCAAAAATTTACCGATAAAGCTTAAAATAATGAGAAAAGTTAATTATCAAAGTGACAATCAGCTTTTCATAAGGAAGATATAAATAGAGAATAAACTTATATGTAATAATATGTATTCAAAGTAAGTACATACTTTATAAATAAAATAAAACAACTAAATTCAAGCCAACAGCTTTCTTAAAGATTAAGATAGACTAAGTCCCAGTGGTCTTATAACTGCAAATGATTTTAATGTTCTCTCATCAAAAGCTACTGTGACAGGAAAGAGAAAGACTGACTTCTGATTAAAAGGACTAATGAGCCTAACAAATAAACCTCTTAGGTAGCTGTTTAAATAATTTAAAAATTGGCATTTTCACTCATTAATTTGTACAGTGTTACAAGCAGATACAAGGCTCTCTGCCCCTGCAGACGGGTACTCTTTGTTGAGATCTGTGTTTGCAGGATGCGGTTGGCTTTCCAGAGGCAGCTTCAGAGCAAACTGCTGAAGACAGGCTGCCCCAGTTGGCTGGTGACAGGCCCCCTAAGGTGCTACAGGACTGAACTTCTGCCCTTTCAGAAACAGAAATTAAGCCTTCCTCAGCCCACCACCTTCCCGAGAGGCACATAATGCAAACCCCTTCAATGGGTACCCTGGCAAAAGAGAAGCACCTCTACCCCCCACCCAGATCACCACTCAGTGGAGAGTCTTCAGCTCCTATCTTGTTGGGCCCCTCAGCTGTGCTGACACTGATGATCCTTCCATCTCTCTGATGGTTTCTGTTTTTCTTTTTATACAGTACTTTATTGAGGCAGATCCTGTTCTAGGCTCATGGAATACATCAATGAACAGAGCAAAGGACTACTTTCCCCATGGAGGCAAACAGTAAATAAAGTGAGCATATTATACAGCATGTTAGAAAGGAGTAAATACTACACAAATAAAAAGAAGGTAAGGGTAAGGAGGTTCAGGAGTGTTGGCGGTACCCTAAAGCAGAATGGTCGGAATGGGTGGACCTTAACTTTTGAGAAGGTGACATGTGAGCTAAGACGTGGAGGATGTGTGGGAGATGGCTTGTGAAGGTCTGCAGAAATGCGCCTGGGCAACTGGGATCAGCTAGTGCAAAGCCTGAGGCAAGGATGTGCCTGGGATTTCTTGAGGAACCTCAGGAGGCTGGAGTGGGAGGGGGCAGTTATGCCAGGGATAAAGACATAGAAGTAAGAGAAGGGCAGATCATGAGGACCCTAAAGCCATCATAATGGTGTTGGCTTTTACTGAGTGAGATGAGCCACTGAAGATTTTTGAACAGAGAAGTATCATGATTTAATTTATACTGAGGAGACCATGAAGGTAGCAACTCAGAAATAGAAAGAACAGGAGTCTAGGTAAGAAATGAGGGTGGCTCAAACCAGGATGATGGTAGCAGGGGTATGAAAAGTACTTTGGAATCTAGACATGAAGGTCAAGACAGTAGGATTTCCTGATGGGCTGGATGTAGGGTACAAAAGAGAAAGTCAGGGTGTGGGGACTGAGGAACTTGTCATCAACCTATTCAGGGAAGATTCTGGGGGGAGAAAGTGTGAGATACAGGCGAGTAAAGTTTTAGACATGCTGAGTTCTGAGACATCTACCTGAAAGCTATGGGGAGATGTCATGAGTTGATATGTAAACTGAGGGCTGGGTGTCAGGTTTGGGCTGGAGACAGCTTGAGAGTCATCAGCATACACGTGGTATTTGGGGTAATGAATCTGCATGAGGACATCAAGGGAATAAATACAAATAGAGAAGAGTGTCTTGAGGGCACCCCAACACTGAGAAGTTAGGGATGACAGGAAGAAGTAAAGGAGTCTGAGAAGACTAACCTTCTTAGTCTTTCGTGGTTTATATAGATAATCCTGCCCCGCCCCATAATCCTGCTTTTTGTTACTTTTAATCAAATAGATAAACACAAGACAGCAAACCTACATGGAAGAACATGAAACATGCAAGTTGCTCCAGATGCTGCTAATGCAGCTGAACCCAGGGTGGCCTGAGAGGCCTCTCCTGGACTACCCTCAACACAGAATTGTGAAACAGACAGCTCAGAAGGTCTGTGTCCTTTATTCCCGAGAGCGTCTGTCATCAATGTGGGCCTGTTAAAAATACCAACAACCCAGTTCCTTCCACCTGTACCAGCTTTTCTGAGACACAAACGGCACACCAACAGACAATGAGCATCCTTCAAAGCTGATACATGCATGGTTTCTCCTTGGGTAACACAACAATGAAGAATTTACTAGTTATTTCAAAAAAGGTGGCACTTGCTGATACCCTCCTTTTTTTTCCTACCACTAATCTGGGTACAGGTGGGGCTGTGACTCAGTGTTTATCTTTCTGAAGTCCCTCTTATCAATGGTTTTCTGTAATTTTAAATACATTTACAAATATAAGTTTTTAAAGTGTTAGTTGCTCAGTTGTGTCTAACTCTTTGCGACCCCATGGATTACAGCACACCAGGATCCTCTCTCCATGGAATTCTCCAGCCAACAACCCTGGAGTGGGTTACCATTCCCTTCTCCAGGGGATCTTCCTGATCCATGGATCGAACCCAGGTCTCCTGCATTGCAGGAAGATTCTTTACCGTCTCAGTCACCAGCACAAACAAAACCTGTGTGAAACAGAATCCAGGGGAAAGGAGCAGTGACTGCACAAGAGACTAAATAAGACTTGCCTGTAAATGTTTAGGAGTCTCCCTCGGAATGGGTCAGCAGTGGCTTGCCGTGGGGTCAGGGCACTGGCAGCAGTAGTCCTGGGAGGCAGGGCGTGTTGGTGTAAGTCCTCTTGGAGGAGATCACCATTAGCCCTACTATAAAGCCTACAGCCCTACCACAGAGACTGCAGACCCTAGGATTGGGCTGCTTCAGGTCAAACTACAGAGAGGGAGCACAGCCCCACCTATTAGCAGAAAATTGAATTAACGATTTACTGAGCATGGCCCTGCCCACCAGAGAAAAACCCAGTTTTCCCCACAGCCAGTCCCTCCCATCAGGAAGCCTGCACAAGCCTCTTACCCTCAGCCATCAGAGGGCAGATAGAATGAAAGCCACAATCACAGAAAACTAACCAAACTGATCACTTGGATCACAGCCTTGTCTAGCTCAATGAAACTGAGCCATGCCATGCAGGGCCACCCAAGAAGGACATGTCATGGAGATTTCTGACAAAATGTGGTTCACCGGAGAAGGGAATGGCAAACCACTTTCGCATTCTTGCCATGAGAACCCCATGAACAGTATGAAGAGGCAAAAAGATATTACACTGAAAGATACCCCTCGCCCTGGTCAGTAGGTATCCAATATGCTACTGGGGAAGAGCAGAAAAATAGCTCCAGAAAGAATGAAAAGGCTGAGCCAAAGTGGAAACAACACCCAGCTGCGGATGTGTCTGGAGGTGAAAATGAAGTCGGATGCTGTAAAGAACAATACTGCATAGGAACCTGGAATGTGAGGTCCATGAATTAAGGTAAATTGGATATGGTCAAACAGGAGATGGCAAGAGTGAACATGGAAATTTTAGGAATCAGTGAACTAAAATGATGGGAATGGGCACATTTAATCCAGATGACCATTATATCTACTGCTGTGGGCAAGAATTCCTTAGAAGAAATGGGAGTGGCCCTCACAGTCAACAAGAGAGTATGAAATACAGTACTTGGGTGCAACCTCAAAAACAACAGAATGATCTTGGTTTGTTTCCAAGGTTGTAATGTTGAATGGTTATTCAACATTACAGTAATCCAACCCTATACCCCAACCACTAATGCCAAAGAAACTGAAGTTAAATGGTTCTATGAAGACCTACAAGACCTTTCTAGAAGTAACATCAAAAAAAAAAAAAAAGATGTTCTTTTCAACATAGGGGATAGGAATGCAAAAGTAGGAAGTCAAGAGATACCTGGAGTAACAGGAGTGCAAAATGAAGCAAAGCAAAGGCTAACAGAGTTCTGCCAAGAGAATGCACTGATCATAGCCAACGCCCTCTTCCAACAACACAAGAGATGACTCTACATGTGGACATCACCAGATGTTCAATACCAAAATCAGATTGATTATATTCTTTGCAGCTGAAGATGGAGAAGTGCTATACAGTCAGCAAAAATTAGACCCAGAGGGGACGTCCCTGTGGCCCAGCGGTTAGGACTCTGGGCTCCCAATGCAGGATTCCCAGGTTTGATCCCTGACTGGGGAACTAGATCCCACATACCACAACTGGGAACCAGCAAAGCCAGGAAAAACAAAACAAAACAAAAACCAGGACCTGGAGCTGACTGTGGCTCAGATCATGAGCTCTTTATTGCAAAATTCAGGCTTAAATTGAAGAAAGTAGGGAAAACCACTAGGTCATTCAGGTATGACCTAAATCAATTCCCTTACAATTACACAGTAGAAGTGACAAGTAGATTCAAGGGATTAGATCTGATAGACAGAGTGCCTGAAGAACTATGGACAGAGGTTCGTAACATTGCACAGGAGGCAGTGATCAAAACCATTCCCAAGAAAAAGAGATGCAGTAAGGGAAATGGTTGTCTGAGGAAGCCTTACAAATAGCTGATAAAAGAAGAGAAGAAAAAGGCAAAGGAGAAAAAGAAAGATATATCCATCTGAATGTAGAGTTCCAGAGAATAGCAAGGAGAGATAAGAAAGCCTTCTTAAGGGCAAAGAAAGAGGAAAACAACAGAATGGGAAAAACTAGAGATCTCTTAAAGAAAACCAGAGATACCAAGGGAACATATCATGCAAAGATAGGCACAATAAAGGACAGAAATGGTAAGGACCTAACCTTACCATAAGGTTAAGATATTAAGAAGAGGTGGCAAGAATACACAAAAGAACTGTACAAAAAAGGTCTTAATGACTCAGATAAACACAATGGTGTGGTTAACCTAGAGCCAAACACGCTGGAGTGTGAAGTCCAGTGGGCCTTAGGAAGGACTATTATGAATAAAGCCGGTAGAGGTGATGGAATTGCAGCTGAGTTACTTCAAATCCTAAACGATGATTAAGTGTTGCTGTCCAAGTGTTGCACTCAATATGTCAACAAATTTGGAAACCTCAGCAGTGGCCACAGGACTGCAAAAGGTTACTTTTCATTCCAATCCCAAAGAAAGGCAATGCCAAAGAATGTCCAAACTACCATATATTTGCTCTCATTTCATATGCTATCAAGGTAATGCTCAAAATCCTTCAAGCTAGGCTTCAATAGTACATGAACCGAGAACTTCCAGATGTACAAGCTGAATTTAGAAAAGGCAGAGGAACCAGAGATCAAGTTTCCAACATCTGTTGGATCATAGAAAAACCAAAAGAATTCCAGAAAAATGTGTACTTTTGCTTCATCGATTATGCTAAAGCCTTTGACTGTGTGTATCACAACAAACTGGTAAATTCTTCAAGAGATGAATACCAGACCACCTTACCTGCCTCTTGAGAAACCTTTATGTGGGTCAAGAAGCAATAGTTAGAACTGGGCAGGAACAATGGACTGGTTCAAAATTGGGAAAAGAGTACATCAAGGCTATATATTGTCACCCTGCTTATTTAACTTATATGCAGAGTACATCATGCAAAATGCCAGGCTGGATGAAGCACAAGCTGGAATCAAGATTGCCAGGAGAAATATCAATAACCTCAGATATGCAGATGACACCACCCTAATGGCAGAAAATGAAGAGGAACTAAAGAGCCTCTTGATGAAGGTGAAAGAGGAGAGTGAAAATTCTGTCTTAAAACTCAACATTCAAAAAACTAAGATTATGGCATCTGGTCCCATCATTTCATGGCAAACAGATGGGAGAAAATGGCAACAGTGACAGACTTTATTTTCTTGGACTCCAAAATCATGGTGACTGCAGCCATGAAATTAGAAGATGCTTGTTCCTTGGAAGAAAAGCTATGACAAACCTACATAGCATATTAAAAAGCAGAGACATCACTTTGCTGACAAAGGTCTGTCTAGTCAAAGTTATGGTTTTTCCACTAGTCATGTACAGATGTGAGAGTTGGACCATGAAGAAGGCTGAGCACTGAAAAATTGATGCTTTCGAACTGTGGTGCTGGAGAAGACTCTTCAGAGTCTCTTGGACTGCAAGATCAAACCACTCAACTTAAAGGAAATCAACTCTGAACATTCATTGGAAGGACTGATGCTGAAGCTGAAGCTCCAATCCTTTGGTTACCTAATACAAAGAGCTGAGTCACTGGAAAAGACCTTGATGCTGGGAAAGAATGAGGGCAGGAGGATAAGGGGGCGACAGAGGGTAAGATGGCTGGATGGCATCACTGACTCAATGGACATGAGTCTGAGCGAATTCTGGGAGATAGTGAAGGACAGGGAAACCTGGAGTGCTGCAGTCCATGGGTTTGCAAAGAGTTGGACATGTCTGAATGACTGAACAACAACAAGTTTTTAAAAAATCATGGGAATTTTCAGATGCACAAAAGAAGAGAGACCAAACCAGTTAATCTCTATATATTCATTACTCAGTCTTGGCAATTATTAACATTCTTCTGGCCTTCAAAGATCATTCTTAAAGAAGCCTATTGCTCTTTCAGTGCAAGGACACTGGCCCTTGACTAGGGCTCTGTCACTTCTTTTCATCTCTGTACTTACAACAAAACCCTCTGACCTATTTTGTCCTAAATCTGTCCCTGTTTATCAGAGGCTTACACTTTCCTGAGACTATTCTCAGAAATTTGTCTTGATTTGAGGTTGTATTTTTATACCTTTTGTACATGTCTTTGAAAACTGAGAATCTGTCTGAGCTCTGTGTTTGGAGATGTTTTTCACCAGCTTAATAGTGTATATAGAATGATACTTTTGAGAGTGTACTAAAATTTCCTTTTTCTGCCCTTACAAGTCTAGCCTTTCTAAAACAACATACTCATTTTTTGGCCTGGCTTTGACCTCCCAACCAATCTTATGAGACATTGCTGCTTCTTCCCAAGTTCCTATGATTTGCACATTACCATTCTGATCTCGGGCTTCCCTAGTGGCTCAGATGGTAAAGCGTCTGTCTGCAATGCAGAAGACCCAGGTTCATTCCCTGGGTTGGGAAGATCCCCTGGAGAAGGAAATGGCAGCCCACTCCAGTATTCTTGCCTGGAAAATCCCATGGATCACGTAGCCTGGTAGGCTACCGTCCATGGGGTCGCAAAGAGTCAAACACGACTGAGCAACTTCATTTTCACTATTCTGATCTCAATTAGATCAGACAGGATCTAATCTAGTGACAGGATCTAATCTAGTGGCAGGACTTTGCATCACTTCTATCTTCTGGAAAATAAAGTGATCAATAAGACATGGATCTGTCAAAATGTCCACTGTCAATCTGGCAACAGCCTTAGCGGAAGTTCAGATAATTAGAAGTTTTACAAAAACATACCTTGCCTATATCAGGAATTCCCATTACAGTCCCTCCTTTTGGACATTCCCTGCTTCTCCTTTTTATTTTTATCCAAATGCTATCATCTAAGGCACTTTTAACCCCGGTCACAGATTTTCATAGAACATTAATCTGTTTCTCCCTCTTTACTAATAAACAGTCATTATGCTGACCACACTCCTACATCACTCCCAGATACAAAGCTCTTTCACCTACATCATCTCATTTGATTTTCAGAGCAAGCAAGCAAATGGGTCTTATTAATTCCCTCTTTATACACAAGGCTCCTACTGGAGTCTGGGAAAGCATCTAATTATGACACAAAGAGGACTTAATGTATTTATCAGGATCTAGAATTTACTTTTCACTGTGTCCAAGTCTGGGAATTCTTTTCTAACTTACCTCACATTAATATTTTCTCACTTGAATCACTGAGCTATCCCCTTCTACTCCCACCCCCAAATCTAATCCTCTTTTCTGTATTCTATGAACCATTCTTCAGCATGCTTAGGATTACCTGGATAATTTCCCTTCTCCCCTTATGTTTCACGTATATGAATCTAGTTAACTTGCTCTGGGAAAATATCTGCTTCTTCATTCATGTTCATGAAAAGGACTCTATTCTCAGTTAAATTCTCATCATTCCTAGTTCCTAAACAAAATCCAGAGAAATCAAAGTTCTGCGTTCTTTTCCAAAGGTTCCCACATTCCAAAAAAAGGGAGAAGTGATGAGAACACCATCTGTCCTTGTTTACTACACAAGATTCTGAGGTCCCTAAAGATGCTCCTCTGAACAATTCTAATGATGTCATTCAGTCTTTCACCAATCAGCTGCAGTGACTGATCCTCACTGGGTTGGTACTCGGCAGCAGAGTCACTACATTCTGTACACATGGTCCAAGAACATAACACACCTGATAACTGGAGTTACTTAGCATACGGCCTCTACATTCCCATCAGCTAGAACCATGAGCTTTATCAAGGCTGGTATCTGTGGTTCCTCATGGCTCTTCACTTTTCCTGGAGGTCTACTTTACTTTCCATATATATCTGAGCATGACTCTGTATTCCCTTGTGGCTCAGACGCTAAGGCGTCTATCTACAATGCAGAAGACCCAGGTTCGATCCCTGGGTTGGGAAGGTCCTCTGGAGAAGGAAATGGCAATCCACTCCAGTACTCTTGCCTGGAAAATCCCATGGATGGAGGATCGTGGTAGGCTACAGTCCATGGGGTCACAAAGAGTCGGACACGACTGAGCGACTTCACTTCACTTGACTCTGTATTAGATGCTGAAGGTGTGCATGTATACAAGGGTGAACAAAAGAAAGACACTTTACTTACTCTTTTGAAGTTTAGAACCTAATTGTGGACACAGACAGTACAAAGTAAAACTGTGATAGCACCATAATGAAAAGCAATACAGTTCCATGGGAGAGTGGAACAAAGGGAGAGGATTTAGTTTGGGGGTTCACTGATGGAATCTTGGAGGAAGTGACACTGTGTCAAAATTGGAAGATGAGTGTGGTACAGTAAGAAATATACATATGGTCTTTGTCCCAAGTTTCTGGCACAGAGCTCCTAAAACCCTTGAAATCTCCTATGTGACAGGACCATCCCCTCCCCTATTTTTTATACAAGTGTTCATAATGGCTTTATCTGTAATAGTCAAAAACAGGAAACAATGCAAGTGTCTATCAGGAGGTGAATAAACAAAGTGTGGTTTATCTTTGAGACTATTACTCAGCTTTAAAAAGGAAGAACCTATCTTTAATTTTGATTTAAAACATCTTTAAAATGTATCTTTACCAGATTTATACACAAAGTAATTTAAATAATACAGAAGGGTATAAAAAAATTACAGTGTCCCTGAGTCTGAATTAACTATTTTTTATAACACATTTATGAAGATGTTATTCAGGAGTGTCTTTTTTTCTCTCATGGGAGGGAAGGACCTAAACAGCTTCAGGACTGGGGCTGGCCACCAGAAAAACTAATTCTGTGATTACAGGGTTATACTATTCAGCCCCTATCACACGTCCCCCTCCAGGAGGGGAGAGTGGCTGGAGGTTGAATTCAATCACCAATGACCAGAAATTTCACCAATCATGCCTACTCAATGAAACCTTGAAAAAATGTGGCATGTTGAGGTTTGGGGGGGCTGATGAACACACTTATGTGCTGGGAGAGTATGGTGTCCAGAAAGAGCATGGAAGTTCTGTGCTTTCATACCTTGCCCAATTAATCTCTTCCGCTGGGTTGTTCCTGAGCTGTATTCTAATAAACCTGTTATTTTAAGTATAGTCTTTTCCTGAGTTCTGTGAAGCAATAGCAAATTGTTGAATCTGAGGGGGATCATGGGAACCCCCAAGCTTGTACTTGGCCAGGCAGAAGTGTGGGTAGCCTGGGGACTCATTTGTGGTTGATGTCTGAAATGGGAGCAGTCTTGTTGGATTGAGCCATTAACCTGTGGGGGTGTGTACTAATTCCAGGTAGTGGGTGTCAGAGTGAATTGTAGGACAATCAGCTGATGTCAGAGAATTGGTTTTTGTTTAGAAAAAACAAGCAATGGGTAAAAGTACATAGGTGAAGGGTAGGGAGAAGAACATTCCAGAAAGAAGGAAAAATATGTACAAATGCCATAAAATGGGAAGGAGTTTGGTGCTTTCTAAGAAACAGAAGGAGGCTCATGGAATGGGAACACAGAGAAGAACAGCTAAGGTGAAGGTAGAGAGGTGAGCAGAGGTTCATGCAGGACCTTGGTTTTTATTTTAGATACAACCCAGAGTCACGAGATATGAGATAAGTGGTTAGATACAAATTAATTCATGGTTTTAAGACCTCCTCTGGATTTTTTGTGGGTTGTAAGGGAGCCAAAATCAACCAAAATAGTCCTGGTGAGACTGTGATGGTTGGGACTAGGGTGGGGGAACAGAGGTAGGGCAGCTCAATGTTTTTGATAGCTGTAACTGCTGGGATCTGGTAAGGGAATGCCTGCTGGGTGTGAAAGGGAAAGAACTGACTTGGAACTGACAGCATCATTTGTCAATTAGTGACATGGGGAAGACGGGTGAGGAAGGATCAGAAAATTATGCTGCATATGGAGCTGGCAGACTTCCACCAGAAAACACAGAGACAGAAGATGGCCAGGGTCAAGCTCTGGAAGAAAAGCAACAGTGAGAAGCTGAATAGAAAAGATAATTCAGGAAGGGAGCCAAGAAAGAGCAGCTTCAGGGCAGTATGTGGTCATAAAAGGCAAGAAGAAGGGTCTCACTGATAGGGTAGTCAGTTCATTGATACTGTTGAAAAGCCAAAATGATAAGAAGTGAAGAGTAACTTTTGGATTTAGCAATAGGGCTGTGTTAGTTGCCCTTAATAACAAGAAAATTAGATGAACTGTGGAGATGGAAGCCAGATGAGAGGGCTGAAATGTAAAAGAGGGGCTCCAGTAAGGATTTTTAGAGCAGTAAAAACACTCTATATGATATGATGATGGATATGTCAGTATACATTTGTCCAAACCCCATAAAATGTACAATACTATTAACTTCAGATGATTATGATGTATCAGTGTAGGCTCATCTTTAGTTAAAAAAAAAGTACAATTCCAGTGAGTGATGTTGAAAATGGGAGAGGCTATGCATGTGTGGAGGCAGGGGCTATATAGGAAATCTCTGTACCTTTTTCTCAATTTTGTTCTGAACCTAAAATTTCTTTTAAAAAATAAAGTCTCTAAAAATTAAAAGAAAAAAGGAAGGAAGGAAGGAGGGAAGCAGGGAGAGAGAGAAAGAGAAAGAAAAAGACAGTGAGTGTGTGAGAGAGGAAAAGAAAAGGGGGGAAAGGAGAGAAAGAAGGAAGGAAGAAAGAGAAAGAGAAAAAAAATTAAGTCTAGAGTATATAGATACAAGGAGGGAGAGAGTTCTGGGGAATTTCCAGAGTGCTGAGGGGACTACATTCAGAGTGGCCACACCAGATGGCTTCTCTCCTCCCTGCTTGTGCTGAGCAACTGAAGACCGCAAATAAGGCAGTGAGCTCTGGTCCTTGGGCTGGAAAGGCCAGGCAGGATGGATCCTCTCTCATTCAGAAGACAAACTAACAATATATCTAATCCACCAGCACACTCTCCATCTATTCTCCACACTCATTGGAGGCTGTGACAGACAGAAATGGCATCCATACACAAGTAAACATGGAATCTTCAACATGAAAAAAATCAGACATTGAGGAAGACCAACGTTGTGAAAGAGAGGTACCAAACAACAACAGGCGACATCTCAGACAGTTATTAATAGCACAAAATAAGAGTCCAAAATAATATAATAAAATTTATTAATCTCAGAAAGGAATATGAAAGTAAACTGCATTCATAAAACTGAAACAGGCTACATGGAATAATATATTAGAAATAAAATGCAAATGTTAAAAAAAAAATCTCACCAGTCGACTCAATAAAAGAAATGGACCCAACACTGAACTAAATTAATGAGCTGAGGAGCTCACCTAGAATGTAGTACCAAAGGAAAATGAAAAAGAAAATGAGAGTTTAATTAAGAAATGCAGGACAGATCCAGAGTCTCACTCACTCATCCAACTAAGGCTGAGAGTCATAGATAACTGTTTTAAGTTCTCAGAACTCAGTTTTAAACTTATAGGAAAGACCTCTAATTGGCCCTGCTCACCTGTGCATGTCAAATCACATGTTCATTTATAGATGGGCTGCCCTTGAGTGCTAGACTGTTAAAGGTGACTAAGTGGTATAATAAAAACATGAGTAGAGTGAAGTCCAAGAAGGGGTGGACTCTGGGGTGTATGCCAGAAGAAGACTTCATAAAGGAGTAGACAGGTTGGGCTCTTAATACGCCCTTGTGTCTAGTAACTTTGCTGAACTCATCTATTAACTCTAATACTTAATCTGCAGATCCTTTAATTTCTATGAATACAATAATGTAAGTAATAACTTTTTCTAATTCTTATATATTGATTTTTCTTGTCTTATTGTATTGGCTAGAATCTCTATCAACAATGTTAAATAAACTAAGTGATAGTTTTTGTCTTTCTCTTGTTTCCAAACTCAAAGGGAAAGCTTCTAATATTTTACCATTAAGAATGTGGACTGCTGTTGGCTTTACATATTATTCCTTTATTAGATTTAAAAAATTATTTACTGTTGCACTGGGTATTCACTGCTGCACACAGGCTTTCTCTAGTTCCAGTGAGTGGTGGTTACTCTCTAGTTGCAGTGTGTGGGCTTCTCACTGTGGTGGCCTCTCTTGTTGCAGAGCACTGGCTCTAGGCACGTGGGCTTCAGCAGTTGCAGCATGCGGGCTTAGCAGTTGAAGTTCACAGGCTCTAGAGTGCAGGCTCAGCAGTTGTGGTGCACGGGCTTAGTTGCTCCACAGCATGTCTTTATCAGATTTTAAGCTTCTTTATATTCCTACTTTCCTAAGAGTTTTTAAAATGGATGATATTAAATTTTATCAAATGCTTTTCCCCCATTGATTAAGATGATTGTATTAGTCTTCTTTATGAAATCAATATGAATTACACTGACTGATTTTCTGATGCTAAACCAGCCTTGCAATTTCTGGAATAAACCCAACTAGGTTGTGATATAGAAGTCTTTTTACATTATTGGTGGGTTTTTGCTTCCTTATTCATGAGTGAGACTGGCTTTTAAATTCCATTCTCATATTATTCTTGTCAGGTTGTGCTAAGTTCATAAAATGAATTGGGGAGTATTTATTCTTTTCTATTTTCTAGAAGGTTTAGTTAATATTGATTATTATTTCTTCCTTAAAATGTTGTAAGTTACCAACAAAGCCACCTGGGCCTAGAGTTATCTTTGTAAGAAATTTTTAAATTACGTATTGTTTTAAAATAGATATAGGACTATTCAGTTTTCTATTCCTTCTGTGTCAGTGTTGGTAAACTGTATATAGTTTCATTTTGTTTTTTAGTTGTTTCATTCCATCTGTTCCATTTTCAAGTTTATTTGCATAAAGCTGCTCATAAAATATTTTTCTAAAGGAAAAAATGTGTGCAGGATTTGCAGTAACATCCCTCCCCCCTTTTAATTTCTGATTATTTGTATCTTCTTTCTTTTTCTCTTGGTCATTCTTGCTAGTGATTTATCAATATTATTCTTTTCAAAGATCCAATCTGTGGTTCTTTCAATCCTCTCTACTGTACTTCTTCCCCTATATCATTAATTTTTGCTCTACTTATATTCCTTTCTTCTTTTCTTTACGTTTAATGAGCAGTTCTTTTTCTCATTTATTGAGAGACTTGTTCTTTCTTTTCCAACATATGCTTTTATAAAGTGGTGATCTCAACCTTAGTTGCAAGTTGAAATCATTTGAGTGTTTAAATGCTTGAGTTCCACCCCTACAGATTCTGACGTAATGGCTCTGGGATGTAGCCTGGGCATCAAAAGCTCCTCAAGTGATTCTACTATGCAGCTAAGGTTGAGAACCACAGATTTAAAGCTATATCCTCTAAATACACTTTTGGTTTTCTTTAAAAATTTTTATTTATTATTTTTAACTGAAGTATAGTTGATTTACAATGTTGTGTTAATTACTGTTGTTCAGCAAAATAATTATACACATACATTCTTTTTTAAAATATTCTTTCCCATTATTGTTTAGCATAGGATATTGAATGAATACAGTTCTCTGTGTTATACAGTAGGACTTTGTTGTTTATCCATTGTATAACGGAAGCTTATATGTGCAAACCCCAACTTCTCACTGCAACCCTCCCCCAACTCCTTCTCCCTTGGTAGCCTGCTTCATGCACCTGTTGGTAGTCTGTTCTCCGTATACCTGATTCTATTTCTATTTCATAGATAAATACAACTTTAACTTTGTCCCACAACCTTTTAATATTTTCATCATTCACTGCAAATCATTTAAAATTTTCTGCTTTAATTTAAATAAAAAATTTTAAATGAGCAAATGCAATATATTGTTTTAGCGGTTAGGTAAATGGTCAGCTTTGGGAAAGAGGAAAGGGGCTGTCACTAAGGTAAATATAAGGTAACTTCTAGGATACTTGTAATACCCTGGGGAATAAAAAAACTCTTGTCCCAGGTAGAGAGTGTTCAATTTGTGATCATTCATTCATGTGTGAATTTCTAAGTGTATAATATAAAAATATTATACTTCAATATATATTTATTAAAGAGAGAAGACAGATCCCATACAAACAGTGGGAATGATAATGACACTAATTTTCTCAATATTTCTAGGGCAGAGGCAAGAGAATTTGTGATAATTCTCTTTATGTTTATGATTATCTAGGCCAAGAGAGGAGAAGGCAATGGCACCCCACTCCAGTACTGCTGCCCGGAAAATCCCATGGATGGAGGAGCCTGGTAGGCTGCAGTCCATGAGGTCGCTAAGAGTCAGACACGACTGAGCGACTTCACTTTCACTTTCCA
>NW_011494635.1:13180193-13239184 GCF_000754665.1 Bison bison bison
CAGTACTGCTGCCCGGAAAATCCCATGGATGGAGGAGCCTGGTAGGCTGCAGTCCATGAGGTCGCTAAGAGTCAGACACGACTGAGCGACTTCACTTTCACTTTCCACTTTCATGCATTGGAGAAGGAAATGGCAACCCACTCCAGTGTTCTTGCCTGGAGAATCCCATGGACAGAGAAGCCTGGTAGGCTGCAGTCCACGGGGTCACAGAGAGTCGGACACGACTGAAGCGACTTAGCAGCAGCAGCAGCAGGCCAAGAGAAACTAAAACCAGTATCTTCTTGTGTTTGACCATATCAAGAGAGTGTTCAGTTCTGTCAGAGTACCAGTAAATAATAGAATATTTACTAGATGCTAATAAAGAAACAGCATAATGCCTTCAAAATTCTTTTTTATTTTTTGGCCACAGTGTATGGCACACGGCACTTATCTGACTAAGTATGGAACACATGCCCACTGAATTAGAAGCATGGAATCTTAACACTGGACCACCATAGAAGTCCATGCTTTCTAAATTCTAATGGAAGGTGTTTCTAACCTAGAATTCTGTGTTCAAACTTTCAATAATATGTGAGGGTAAAACTAAGACATTTTTGGACAGGAAAGGTCATAGGAAAGTCACCTCTACATGCACCTTTCCTCAGAAACTTCCTGGAGAATGTGTATAAGGTGGGAATAAACAGGGAGACAAAGACATGGGATGAAGGAGACAGAGACTTCAACATAAGAAGGCTAAAGAAATTCCCAAGGTGACAGTTGTGCAGCAGGCCTCAAAGACAACTAGTGCACTTGGAAGCAGCAGGTTTGTGTTCTAGGGCAGAGGCAAGAGAATTTGTGATAATTCTCTTTATGATTATCTAGGCCAAGAGAAACTAAAACCGGGAAAGTATCTTCTTGTGTTTGACCACATCAAGAGAGTGTTCAGTTCTGTCAGAGTATAGGGATAAATCAAGGGTAGCTACATAGAAAATCTAACAATTAAAAACCCTAAATATGGCAAATATTGCATTTAACACAAGCAAAAAGTGATTCCCCCATCTAAAAAATGGGGAAGTATAATTAGAGTTCAACTCAGTAGCAAATGGGAGGTTTTTATGGTTATAACAACATAAATAGGGGCTCCCGATTTAGCCAAACATTGTGATATAACTATATTACATAAGTGGGATGAAGGGGAATCTATATGTGTTCATAGTGTGTGGGGAGTTGGGAGAGGTAACATAAGATAATAAATCCTTATCTTTGATGTCCTTATCAGTAGGACATCAAAAGATAATGGAATTGAAAAATCAAGAAAGCGTTTAAGCATGGAGAAGTAAAAAACAGCTAAAATAATTTAAAGTTGTGGGACACGATGCTATTGCTTTCTCTTACAAACACTGTAGCACTTTTTCAATTATGTGTAATAGTATTTTCTTAAAAATAATGTTAAACTGAAAAGAAACTATAAAAACAAAAGGATCTCAAGGCCTAACAAATCACTTTTAGGTTTAAAACTCTAGATAATCACCTGAAACATCTCTTGAACAAGCAGCAGCATATATGTAGCTCACATCAGTAATCATTATTTTGTTATTTCAACTCCAAATCTTCCCCACATGAAAAGTCAAATTATCTACATTTTAGTATAGGGTACATGAAAAGCTACCTCAAAAAGCCAGAACATACAAACCAAATGTCTTCATTTTATCAAATTAGATTGAATGTACAGTATTGTAACTGACATGTAACTTTTCAGGAACATATATAAAGTTAGTTTGATCTGTTCTGCAAACACAAGATTATTCATTTACCTTTCATGGGTTGATAACTAAATTAAGTACCCGAATTAAAAGAACAGATAGTTTGTATAAGTGAAATTACCTGAAGAAGGTCACGAAGAACTGTACTAGGTCCATAAAATTGCTGTGCTGGGAGAATGCAATCTGTGACAGAAAACCAGGTAGAGTGATTAGGTTATAAGACAGAACCATCAACTCAGCCTTCTTGCTGAAGCAGGAAGACATTAACATTTCAAGAGATTAACGGAATGTTTTCACTTGAGGAAAAGCACCCATCCCTTTAGTTTTTCGTGCTTAATTGCCAAAGCAAAAGTGATATTCTGAGACTGAAGACAAATCCCTATAGCCCCTCTGTTTGACACCAGATCTCAGTTTTTAGTTTGACCTGGAAGACATCTCAGAGGCCTACATCTAATGAGGTGGATGAACCTAGAGCCTATTATACAGAGTGAAGTAAGTCAGAAAGAGAAAGATAAGCACCGTATACCTAACACATATACATGGAATCTAGGAAGATGGTACTGAAGAACTTATTTGCAGGGCAGCAATGGAGAAACAGACACAGAGAGAACAGACCTATGGACACGGGGAGAGGGTGAGATGTATGGAGAGGGTAATATGGAAACTTGCATTACCAAATGTAAAACAGATAGCCAGTGGGGATTTGCTGTACATCCCACAGAATTCAAACAGGGGTTCTGTATCAACCTAGAAGGGTGGGATAGGTAGGGAGATTGGAGGGAGGTTCAAAAGGGAGGGGACATATGTATACCTATGGCTGATTCATGTTGATGTCTGACAGAAAACAACAAAATTCTGTAAAGCAATTATCCTTCAATTAAAAAAATAAACTTTATATATATATATATATATACATATAAACACCTAATGACAAGCAAGTCAGTTTACTTGCTACCTCCTTGTGCCCTTATCAAGACAAAATGCTCTCCCCTTTTGCTTCAAATTCCAATTCTTGGATCTACCATGAGGTGGGCAGCCTCCTTTAGTGTCCTTCAACACTTCTGACACTTAATGTACCCAGTGTGTATTCACTTCAAGATAATGTCCCTTTAAAAAAAATACTTATCCCAAGTTTCACTACATTGAATATCATCTGACAATCAATGTAACACCAATTGGAACCTAAATAATTTTATACCAAGAATATTATAGGGACTTCCCTGGTGGTCTAGTGACTCAGATGCCATACTCCCAATGCAGCGGGCCTGGGTTCAATCCCTGGTCAGGGAACTAGATCCCACATACCAAAACTAAGACCCAGAACAGCCTAAATAAATATTAAAGGGAAAAAAAAAAAAGAACATTGTAAAATCCCTGACATAGCTCATCAAATCTAAGACACCACTAAAACAAGTATTGTTTTGTGTACTTTTAAGAAAACCACTGATTTATATTATGATACAATGCTTTTAAAATCACTGTAAGGTATGTCAGAGATATCAGAGATATTAGAACATGAAAAAATTTGCAGCTTAGAATTTACTACTAAGTATGATAATTGTGTCCTTACTACCCTATGATACACATGGTACTAGCCAGGAGTGTTCTCTGCTTATTTTTAAGGGAGCACAGCTCTCCTTGGAGAGAGGATGGTGCTATAAATGAAACAATTATTGAATAAGATGATAATTATTCAAATAAAGACATGAATGACAAGAATCATAGAAGTATATGATTGGCATCTTCTTTTCTTAATCCTGGCCACACACCCCCATCCCTTGTCAACTCCCGCTCTACAGAATGCAAGAAAAGTGCTACAGCCTGGGCCCCAGCACAGTAACAATACTTTGCAGTCTTTTTACAGTCAGATTCACAGAGGTTCAAGATAGAAGACGTATCCAGTGTTTTTCTTTCTGATGCTCTTATTTTCTTTTTGACATTCCATAAATAAATAAAGGTCCAATACTACCTATTCAGGCCACAGAATATTATGGGGCTTAGAATTTGAAGGTTTTGTGTTTGCCCTCTAGCCACCATTTATATTGAGAAATGCAGACATACGTAGACATCATAGATAAGGAGAAACCATATTCTTTGCTTTTCCTTCATTTATTAATCAATCCTTCAGGTTTCTTGAGAGAAGGAAAACTGCAAAATATGGCTACAGTCATCACATAAAAGGTTTTTATTTTTTTTAATTAAGAAGCGGAATATTTTATTATTAAACTGTTTCTTATTTGCCTGCAAGACTGTTGCTCCACTGTATAAAAATAGCACCAGCAAACACAGTATATTGCAAAATTAAAAGAGTAATATTCTTCATCGAACACTATACAACTAACAAATTTCCCCACTGACAGTTATTTCTAGTGGGAAGATCATTTTGACCTAAATACAGGGATGGCTGTAAGCAAGTTACAATATTACATAAGGCTTAAGATAACCATGTATCCTTGAATTACATAATTTTTTTTTTGAATTACATAATTTTATAACTAGTTTTATCAGATAATTTCAGGAATTCTGAATATTGTAACTGGAGCCTAGCCTAAAAATCATCAGGTGCTGTGAAAAAGACGCACAATATTTATCTGAAGTCATTAGGACATTAAGGATATTAAGGGGTATTTTCTTCAGGAAACATTGTTACAGTAGTTTCTTTTGCTAAAAGTTGCTTTTTAAATATCTATCCACCACTAATTTAAGACAAATATGCTAGATTAAGTTGTTTCAAACTAGTTTATTTAGGGGTTCCATTTTCACTCAATAGATTTTAAGTATTTCTCATTTGCTTCTTTACTCATTAGGTCATCTAGTTCTGAAGGGTTACTGAATGTCACCTTGATCAGCCAGCCCTCTTCATAACAAGATTTATTGGTAAGTCCTGGATTTTCTGCTAGAGTTTTATTAATTTCAGTTACTTCTCCTGATACAGGAGAACAGAGTTCACTAGCAGCTTTCACACTTTCCAAAGCACCGAACTCCTCTTGTTTGTTCAATTTTGTCCCAACTTCAAGCAGAATACAGTAAACAACATCTCCCAAAGCTTCCTGTGCAAAATTGCTGATTCCCACTGTTTCAACACTGTTTGCTGTGGTTACCCTTTCATGTTTTTCTGTGAATTTCCACACGGACAGCAGAGCGGGGCTGGTGCATAGTGCCGGTAAGGCACCCGCCCAGCCCCCAGGGCCTCGGCCAACAGCGTGCGTAGCATGCTGAGATAGCGCGCAGGCTGCCCACTACGGCTCGCAGGCTCCTCACCGCTCGCAGCGCAGTGTTCGCAGACATAAAAAGTTTTTAATAAGATTGGAGAAAATCAATTATATGAACAAGGTTATTCAATCTTGAGGAATGAAGAGTCCAGGTTACAAGACATAAAGAAACAAATTCTAGGCTATCCAAGTCTGTTAGATTTTAATCTTTTAAAACAGCCAGTGTGGTTGGTCTCCAAGACTCACATCACTCTAAAAGTGGCCTTCTTTTGTTGAATGTTCATTACCTAAGTCTCCAAAGTTACAAAATTTCATAAGAAAGCAAAACTTATAACAATGTTTATGAACAGACTGACCACTTAGAAACATCTAGCCCTGCTTTAACACTCAGTCTTGTTGCTTAATCTCTTGATCAATAGGTGATGGACTTACTGTCCAAATTGAGAACTTCTGAGAGTGCAAGAGAGTGTTATTAAAAATTACACTGTGACAACAGGCATGAATGGGGCTGTCCCCTATTCAAAGACTGTCAAACAAGCCAAATCATCTGCAAAATCAGTCATAAAAAATGAGATTTTAGTGAAAGTGCTACTGGAGAACTGATTACACAAAACCATTGACGAATGAAGACTTGGCAGAATTACCAAGTGAAGAGGGATGAAAGATACAGACTTAAGTCCTTCAAAACCCTCTGAATATTACTGAGAGCATCTTGGGAAAACTGTTGAGACCTTTGGCTATTCTTTTTTAAATCAAGCTGTAAAGTCAAATCTGAAGTGAAGGACTCCATTCCGCTGTCTTGTCTCCGAGCACCACCTGCACCACTTCTATATTTTATAAGCCACACTTCTATATTCTTATCTTGCTCAATTTTTCTTCACAGCCCTTAAATGTATACTTATTTATGGGCTTTTCTTCCACTAGAAAATAAGACCCATAAGGGACTTTGCCACTGTCTATTATATCTCTAGTGCCTAAGACAGCGATTGGCATGAAGAGGTTAAATAAATATTTGCTAAATAAATGAATATGATAATTGGAAAAATAATGACCCCATCTCTCTTCAAACTCAGTAAGACCTAATTGAGTTTTCATCTAAGAACTGGTCCACAGTTGCAACCATAATTTAAATTTTGTTAACTGTAAAATTACATTTTTCATACTCTTGAGTTTCATTTTTCAAAATAATATCCCAATTAGACCTTTCTTTCATGATTTATTATAAAAAACACTGAAATGTGTTTGTGGGTTTTTCCGATACTAAGGATAATGAAGACCTCCTATAATAAAATCTATTTAATATAAAGAAGAAAATTCCATTACAATTGATAAATGAAAGTCACAATTACTTTCTTCTCCCTTTACAAACAGTAAGTATCACTCTTCACATGCCAGGAATTTATGTCCCCTTACATTTTCACACTGGCTATAGACTCAACTTTCAGCAATATGTTTGATTGAGGTGTGCTTGCCCAGGGTGCTTTCTGAGTATGCTATATGAAATGAAACACAGAAGTCCTTCCAGCCCCAGGATTTGGGGTAGGATATTGTAAACTTGCACTTCCCAAGCACTAATTTTATGCTTCAGTCAAACAAATGTTTTCTGGTTGCAGTACCACTACTGTCCTTCAATGTCTGTGACCAGGGTGCCTTCCCCAACCACCCGCAATGGTGGTGGTGGTTGTTCATACCTGCAGTGATTGAGTCCTGTCCTTCCAAGTCCTTTGTGGCCTAGCACAAACACTTCCTTTCTTATTCAGCTATCCCATCTTCCACTGGAAACTGGCTCTCTTTTCTACATTCTCAGCACTTGATCCACTTCCCTTGGGGTATGGAATAATCATATCCTACTTATACTATGGTTGAATACCTAGAGATATCTTAAAAAACAGGATTCCTGTATTCTTCTATGAATATATCAATTATTGGCTTTTAAATTGTTGTAGGAGAAAGAATGAAAAGGTAATTTCCTACCTCCCACACAAAAGCAGATATACTTTTATAGTCCAAGAACTAGACCATCCATGGTTCTCAAACTCTGCAGAGCTTCCAACAAAGTCAGAATCCTGGTCCCTTTTACCACTCCAATGGCTTTAAGCTCCCCAGGTTATTCTGATACTGGTGTCCAGGGGCCACACCTTAGGGAACTCTGAAATAAGGAATTATTGAAAAAAAAAAAAAAAATCGGACTTCCCTGGTAGTCCACTGGTTAGGACTCTGTACTCCAATGCAGGGGCATCCATCTGATCCCAGGTCAGAGAATTCGGATATAAGGATGCTAGGTGCCGCAACTAAGAGTTATTAGCACACCATAACTAAAACCCAGCACAGCCAAATAAATAAATATTAAAAAAAAAAAGGCAAAAACCAAGCAAACAAAAACCAAAAGAAATTAATCTGGATCTTCCCCAGGGGTGGGTGTGGGCGTGAAGGAATAGGGGTAGAGGAAGAGAGGCCTGGCCCAAACTTTAAGACTAGAAAATGGAGGGAAATGAAGGGAATGGAGAAGATGTTTTAGAGTTCTGAGAGTAGAGAGAAATAGAGGGTGACTGCATGGTAGGCCTTGGGAGGCTCTGAAGTACCAGGGATTATTTTGCACCCAAGCCTGCCACATGTGGGAGTGAGGATAGCTGCCTTCAAACAAACCTCAAGGCTGTGGGGCAGGGCACCAGGAATAGCAGTCAGTGAATGAAGATCTCTGGACTCAGTGAAGCCCTGAGATTTCTGCATATCCCTGAAGGAAGGGGATGGGCCTCTGTGAATACAGACTGAGAATGAATTTCATCAACTATGGTGGGTACAGGCTAAGCCCAAGTTTACTGTAAAAATAAGAAAAAATGACACATTATATTCAACTGCCACAAAACAATTTTTTTAACATTGGTATTCTGCATCTACTACATATAATACAAAACACCAATGCTAGAAAATTTTTGTTTTGTGGCAGTTGAATATAATACACAGAAGAGCTATACAAAACAGACCTTAATGATCCAGATAACAATGATGGTGTGGTTACTCACCCAGAACTAGACTTTTTGGAGTGTGAAGTCAAGTGGGTCTTAGGAAGTACTGCTGCCAATAAAGCTACTGGAGGTGATGGAATTCCAGTAGAGTTCTTTAAAATCTTAAAAGATGATACTATTAAAGGGCCACACTCAATATGTCAGCAAATTTGGAAAACCCAGCAGTGGCCACACGACTGGAAAAGGTGAATCTTCATTCCAATTCCCAAGAAGGGCAGTACTAAAGAAATGTTCAGACTACTGGACAGTTACACTCATTTCAAATGCTAGTAAGATTATGCTCAGAATCCTTCAAGCTAGGCTTCAGCATTACACGAACCAAGAACTTCTAGATGTTCAAGCTGGGTTTAGAAAAGGCAGAGGAACCAGAGATCAAACTGCTAGCATTCACTGGATCATAGAGAAAGCAAGGGAATTCCAGAAAACACCTACCTCTGTTTCATTGACTACATTAAAGCCTTTGACTGTGGATCATAACAAACTGTGGAAAACTCTTAAAGAGACAGGAATACCAGACCATCTTACCTGTCTCCTGAGAAACCTGTATGTGGCTCAAAAAGCAACACTTAGAACCTTATATGGAACACCTGACTGGTTCAAAATTGAGAAAGGAGTGCAACAAGGCTGCTTATTGTCCATTCAATGCCAGGCTGGATGAGTTACAAGCTGGAATCAAGACTGCAGGGAGAAATATCAACAACCTCAGATATGCAGATGACACCACTTTAATGGCAGAAGGTGAAGAGGAACTAAAGAACCTCTTGACGAGGGTAAAAGAAGAGAATGAAAAAGCTGGCTTAAAACTCAATATTAAAAAAATTTAAGATCATGGCATCCCGTCCCATCACTTCATGGCAAACAGATGGGGAAAAGGTGAAAGCAGTAACAGATTTCATCTTCTTAGGCTCTAAAATCACTCCAGATGGTGACTGAAGCCACGAAATCAGATGTTTGCTTCTTGGCAGGAAAACTATGACAAACCTAGACAGTGTATTAAAAAGCAAAGACATCACCGCTGGCAAAGATCTGTACAGTCAGGCTATGGTCTTTCCAGTACTCATGTATGGATGTGAGAGCTGGACCATAAGGAAGGCAGAGTACCAAAGAATTGATGTTTTCGAACCTTGGTGCTGGAGAAGACTCTTGTCTAAGATCCCTTGGACAGCAAGGAGATCAAACCAACCAATCTTAAAGGAAATCAACCTTGAATACTCATTGGAAGGACTGATGCTGAACCTGAAGCTCCAATACTTTGGCCAGCTGATGTAAAGAGCTGACTCATTGGAAAAGACCCTGATGCTGGGAAAAGGAGAAGAGGGTGACAGAGCATGAGATGGTTCGATGGCATCACCGATTCAATTAACATGAACTTGGACAAACTCTGAGAGATGCTGAGGGATGGGGAAGCCCGGGGTCCTGCAGTCCATGGGGTTGCAAAGCGTCAGATGCAACTTGGCGACTGAACAGCAACATATAATCTACAAAGCAGGTATAAATGAATGAATAGGGAAAGATCACTGTTTAGTAAAGAAGGTTTGAAAAGAGAGAGGGAAGAACTTCTAATTTGCCTTTATCTTCTCCACCAAGAACAATCTTCACTGTTACTATCATTTAAGTCAGAGAGAGGATGGGAATGGATATAGCTGGCTGCCCTGTGAGGTAAGTTTTCTGGCTCCAAGGCAGCACCCGTCAGGCTGAAAGAAAATCCAGGGTCTATATGCACATGGCAGAATCTCTGTGGGCTGCTTCCTTGATTCCCTGAGGCCAGCAGCTCCACCAAGGCCCAGCCCCACCTGGTCAAGGAGCCCTTCCAGACTGTGGCCAATCTGCTCCTCAGCTCTCCCCGAAAGGCCAGACTCTGCAGATGCTGAAGACCTGACATTAGGACCAGAGAGGGTTTAAATGGTCATGGTGGCCCTCTGGCTCCTGGTTGGACCACGTTAGTCTTGCCATGTAACTCTGAACATTGCAAAGCAAGGAGAGGTCTGACTGCTCCCATAAGAACTTAGGCCTGTTTACAAACAGCTTTCCAGTCAGGCCTCACCTTTGCCAAGGATGGAAGATTCCATGACCACTAGCTGAGCTAGTGCTGCCACCACCGTGAGTGTCAGTGACACAAAAACCTTTTTTTTTTAAACCTAAGTTCTATATGGAACTCTATGTTGAGACCATAGGCCCTGGACTGGATCCAATGACTATCACCTGGCTTCACATACCACCAACCTAATGCTGGTTTGTGTAGGCACAGAAACTGTATACCCAAGCTTTGGTCAGAGCCTCAAGACTGGGTAATGCCACCAACCCGCTCATTCCTGACATGCAAGCTAACACTCACCATCTGTCCACTGCCAACCTCTGGGCTTTCTTCCTCAAATTTCCTTCCAGCCATTCATTTTTACCACTCTCCAGAGTCTATCTATTTTATCGTGTTCATCAGTAATTTAAAAACCACTAAGGGGTTAAAAACCACTCTGGTGGGCCAGATGTTAAGATTCTGTGCTCCCAATGCAGGGGGCCTGGGTTCCATCCCTGGTTAGGAAACTAGATCACACATGCTTCAATTAAAAAACCAAAAGAACCTCAAGAACATTAATAACTATATATACATGATTGACTCCTGCCCACTCCCTCCTCTTCTTAAGACTTCTCTCCAGAGACCCTCTCCTCTAATTAGATTTCTTTTCAGTTCTTCTGGTGGCAGGAGGGAGTGGTTTACCTTTTTATCACTAATAAGTTTTTTTTTGCTTTCTTTTTTTTAAAATTGTTATTTCTTGATTTAGTTACTTTAGGCATCATTTACTACTTCCTACTATATTAGCCATCACTCCCTACTCCCCAACCCCCTAGTAGAGTTTTATCACTGTTTTTGCTGCTTCTGTTATAATTTCTGTTATTATTCTGAGGGTGATAGTGATGGAGATGCCAAAACAGACAGGAAATGGATGTAATACCCTCGGATATAGGGAGAGGATGTAGGAGCAGAAGGCAATAGAGCCATGGCCCACTGGAAAGTGGCTTCCCAAACCTCACAGGTTCACTTGGAAGGCACCCCTGCTTGGGGGTTGGGTAGGGAGGGGAGGTCAGTAGCTCTTGGGTGAAGTTCCCTTTGCCTTTTTCACCAAGGTGAAGTATGCTGGGATGAGGAAGAGGAGGTTTTCTTCCTGCCCTCTGATTGTTCTAAAGCTGCCCAACAGTAGCCAATAACTGGTGAAACTCTAGTACAGTGTCGTGTGCTTCCTAAAAAGGAGAACAGAAGGTCAGTTCTGAGATATGTCCCAGCTGAAGCACAATCCTGCAGCTACTTTTGGGAGGTTAAATAATGTACTTAGACCTTTAATTCTTATTTAGTCATCTGTATTATCTCTAAAAATTATTTTATTGTGGAAAATTTTAAAGTTTTTAACGAGTAGAGAGAACAGTATAATGAACCTCAAGTGCTTATCACTCAGCGTTAATATTTACAGCTCACAATCTTATTTTATCCATACTCTACTTACTTCCCCAAGATTATTTTGAGGCACATCCCAGATATCCTATCATTTCATTCTCAAGTATTTCAATACAGACAGTATTTCTTAACTTACTCTTGTTGTAAAATTAGCAATGTTTGTGTCCTCATCTTTCTCTTTTCTTCTACTTCTCAACTCTTTTCAGAGTCTGACAAAATTCCAAACCAGAACAATTCAATCCTCTAACACCACACTGTGTAGATTGGGATGACAAATTCTTGGTCTCTCAACCCTGCTGGCTCTTTAGCACTGGTCAACAATTATGCAGACAATATCAGCAAATAGCTTCCATTACCTATAAAAATGTTACAAAAGTTGCCAAAACCCCCAAAGTTCTGATCCTGAGCATAAAGCTCTCATTTCCAATGATGCGTTCATCTAGTGTACATTTATGGAGTGTGAGGACACAGAAATATAAAAAAGCCCTTGCCCTTATGGAAATCTCTGTAGAGTGAAAAAACAGACACATCTATGACTGTGGAGGCACAGATGAGGAAAGGAAGCTGCTATGGGATATGCCCCAGCCTAGTGACAGCTTCTGCCTGCCCTTCTCTCCAGTTCCTCACTCACAAAACTTGTCACTTCGGCTCTGCTCAAGTCCTAGTAGTTCTGGAAAGTGACTGAACATATCCCTCCCCAACCCTGAACACTGAACTTATGTTTCTTAGGACTTCATGCTGACTCAGGCACCACAGAGCACTCCCTTCTTCTCCCAGGGTGTCCAGGAGCACGGGGGCACACCCTGCCTCCCAGCATCTGGCATGGCTCCTGCTCTCCATTCATGGCTGCCTCTCTGGGTCAGAAGGTGAGCTAAGTGAGTGGATGTTAAAGGCAGTCTAGTGGGTCTTGGCTATGGACATCACAAAAGAGGTCTGCTAGAAAAAGATCTATCTATCTCAGCCAAAGGTGGTGTTCACAGATGGTGTGGATGGGGCTGTCCAGGGGAAAAGGGCCCAGAGGAAACCCAAGGGAACAATGGCACTGAAGAACTGAGAAGGAACAGTCAAAGCTGAAAAGCAGAAGAGAGGAGACTTTTCAGAAGAAGGAATATAATGATCATGATGAAAACCATGAGGTAGGACAAGAAGTTTAAAAGCCAACTGAAATTAAGAAAGATTTACACTTTTTTATTTTTTGGCTGTACTGTGCAGCATGTGCGATCTTAGTTCTCTGACAAGGATTGAAAGCATGCCCTTTGCACTGGGAATGTGGAGTCTCAATCCCTTGACTGCCAGGGAAGTCCAGATTTATACTTTAAGTAGTTTAGTTCTAAATGTATTTCATGGCTTTATAATTCTTAAAATCCTTAAGATACAGATATCTAACACCAGGAGTTATGTGTATATATTATTATTATACAATAAATATGACTTGTAGACATGTATCTGACTATTCGTAAGAGCTAAAGAGTGAAAATAGCCCAAATATCCATCAACAGATGAACAGATAAACAAAAAATGTGGTTTATCCATACAACAGAATACTATTCAGTCTTAAAAAGGAATGAAGTACTAAAACACTAAATATGGTTGCATTTGAAAACATTATGCTAAGTCGAAGAGCCCAGCCACAAAGGACCACGTATTACATGATTCAATTACTATGAAATGCCCAAAACAGGCAAATCTGCAGAGAAAGAAAGTTGACTGGGGGTTGCCAGGGACTAGAGGGAGGAAGAAATGGGAAGGGACTGCATCTGGGTATGGGGTTTCTTTTAGGGGTGATGAAAAGATTCTAAAATGTTCTGTGAATATACTAAAAACCACTAAATTGTGCACTTTAAATGGATGAATTGCATGGTATGTGACTTACATCTCAATAAAGCTGCTACTAAAAAAAAAGTATATCTGAGTCAACAAAAGTTTCATACATCCTTTGCTTAGTGTAGCAATCCTATTAGCACCCATAAACATAACTCTAACATGTAAATGAATGCCCAGTTCTCAATATAAATTCTGTGTTGCCTTCACTTGTGAACACTAGCCTCTTACATAAACTAGCAAATCAAACACCCAGCATGGAGAGGACTTTAATATTAGTTCCACTTTCAATAACAACCTCTGTTGCAGAGCCAGTAACAAGCCAGAATCTCAGCGCCACCATCCACCTTCCCACCTCACACACAATGTCTGTCTGTGCATTCTCTATCCTGAATACCTACCCTTCCAAACTATAGCTGTGGCTGAAGAGGTGAATTCTGCTGACTCGGGGAACATCTAGAATCACTTTCAGAAAGCAAGGGCTAAGGAAGGGGCACGACCTTCAAGAGCAACCAACCAGAAACCAGGCACAACTGACCCAACATACCCCCACCCTCTGACACACAGGCCTTTTCAGTCTGGGTGGTTTTTAAAAAATTTTAAACCGAATCTACAAGGATTTTTATAGTTAGTTTCAAACTCCTTCGGTTAGCAGTTGTAGGTTTTGATCTGTTCCTAATTATGGAAAAGAATTCTGGGATCAGTTCAGAGTGAAAGAATTTGAGTTTACCATTACCATTTTTAAAGCACAAATATTTACACAAGTTGCTGAGAAGAGAAATAAATTGCCTCACTTTGCTTTAAATAATGAGAATCAAAGACAAAAAAAGGCTTTTGTCTGCATTGAAAGTCATACTGAAATTTAACTGAATGGCTTACACTGTACCATTTATACATTTCCCTGTTCTCTTCCTTAAATAAGTCTCTACATTTTAACTAAATCTGTACAGTCTCCAAGTGTGTATTTAAAAGCTAACTACACCGAAAAAGGCTAAAACTCTGAGGAAAATAAAGCAATAAAGAAAAGTACAGCCCCCTCTGTTAAGAACATGCTCACATCTGCCCAGGAAGATACAAGCTCAGTCCTCCACTCAGCATACACCAGATTCAGTCCCCAGTGTGGAGAGAACCAGCACTGATCAGGTTCTTGTATGTAGACACCAAAGGTCCAGCCACATTGTGAAAACTGCAGCTTTTTGTACCAAACAGCAAAAAGATATATTTTCAAAAGAACTTACCTGTTTCTCAAGGAAAGCCTGGCAAACTAAATGATGAACATGCCATTATTTATTTTCCGAAGTGCTCCTGAATGCAGCTTTCAGAAGTGGATCTTATTCAAGTGAGTGATCCAGTTCAGGTGAAGAGGACCAAAAAATCAGGCAGAAAACCAATATTTCCTTGAGTCTTAAACTTGAAATGAGTACTTAAAAAAAGTGAGTGTGGGGAAGAGATCCCTCTAGAAGGGAATGACCATTTCAGTGACTTTCAGAGGGTGGAGCAACTGGGCATTGGGAGGAAAAAAAACAACTAGAACTCGGCATTGGCAACAGCACAGCTATCTCCAGCACAAAAGCCTGTTTATACGCACAGAGCCCTCTTTCCAAATGGAAAAAAATATCAGCAACATAAGTCAAGATTGTCACTAAGAATCTTAAAAAATATTAGTCCTTTTTCAACTGTAAGAAACAAAGCTTGAAGTTCAATCAGATTTGGAATATAATAAGATACGTCAGTATAAAAACAACTTCAACTTAAAACAAGTCAATAAGTTATATTTAAAAATAAAATATTTTACAACTGTATGTGCTCTATAACTTGGCAGTGTTAGCAGATGTTATCAAAATGAAATTTTACTAAGTACAGAGCCTAGAGCTCATATTCCCTAGGATCAGAGAAACAACCTAACCCTGCTAGCCCCACGCCAAATATAGCCAATGGCAGAGAGAATTTCAATATGGCTCCTAAGATGCTTACTACACTGATGTGCAGGAGAAGGCAATGGCAACCCACTCCAGTACTCTTGCCTGGAAAACCCCATGGATGGAGGAGCCTGGTAGGCTGCAGTCCATGGGGTCTCGAAGTGTCAGACACGACTGAACGACTTCACTTTCACTTTTCACTTTCATGCATTGGAGAAGGAAATGGCAACCCACTCCAGTGTTCTTGCCTGGAGAATCCCAGGGACAGAGGAGCCTTGTAGGCTGCCGTCTATGGGGTCGCAGAGTCGGACATGACTGAAGTGACTTAGCAGCAACAGCACACCGATGTGTATACCCTGTACAATCCTCTCCTCTGGAGTGTGAGTGGGTCTGATCTCATCTGATAAGCCCTTTGAAAAGAAGGTCCAGAAGAAGTCAAAGAAAGTTGAAGCTTCCGTAGGTCTGTATCTATTTTTGGTCTTAAATTTTTATGTTCAAATGTTATATAACTGGAATCATGTAGCATGTAAAATTTTAAGATATTTTTCCTACTCAGCACAATTTCCTCAGATTCATACAAGCTGTTGTATCAATAGTTTGTTTCTTTTTATTCCTGAATATTATTCCATGATATGTATGTAGTACAGTTCATTTAATCATTCACCTGTTGAAGAATACTTGGGTTTCTTTCAGTTTGGGGCTATTATGAATAAAGCTGCTAAATATTGCTTTCCAAGTGTCTGTTTGAACATCAGTTTTTATTTCTCTGGGATAAATGCCCAGGAATATAATTGCTGGGTTAAGTATAGTAAGTGCAAATTAAGCTTTATAAGAAAACACCGAACTATTGATATTTTCCAGAGTGGCTGTACCATTTTACCAGCAATGTATGCATGATCTTATTTCTCTGAATTCTAACATTTGGTGTTATTACTGTTTTAAATTTTAGCCACTTGATAGGTATGTAGTAATATCTCATTCTAATTGTGGGGTGTGTGTGTGTTTGTGTGTGTGTGTGTATGTGTGTGTGTGTTTTGCCACACCATGTGGCTTGTGGGATCTTTGTTCTTCAATTAGGGATTGAAGCTGGGGCCTCAGCAGTGGAAGTGTGGAGTCCTAACTACTGGACCACCAGAGAACTCCCCTTCTTGGCTTTAACTTGTATTTCTTGAACAGCTTTTAATGCTGAACATCTTTCATGTCATTATCTACCATATTTATATCTTCTTTGATAAAATGTCTCCATGTCTTTTGTCCATTTTCTGACTGGACTGCTTTTTAATGTTGCATTTTGAGAATTCATCTTATCTTCTAGATACAAGTCCTTTGTCAATAATATCTTTTGCAAATATTTTCTCACAGTATATAGCTTGTTTTTCATCCTTCTACCAAAGTCTTTCACAAAGCAAAGCTTCTGATTTTGATGTGAGCAATTTTTTTTTTATAGGTCATGTTTTTGTTGTCAAATATGAAAATCTTTTGCCTAGTTTTAGGATATGAAGACGTTCTCCTTTTTTTCCCCCCCTAAGTTTTATAGTTCTACATTTTACACTTAAATCTGTTATCCACATTGATTTAATTTTTGTATAAAATGTAAGGTTTAGGTCAAAGTTCATTTGTCTATGATTGTCCAACTGTTCTAGTAGCTTTTTGTTGAAAAGGCTATCCTTCTTCCACTGAACTGACAACACCTGTCAAAAATCAGTTGGATGTGTTTATGCGGTTCTGTTTCTGGGTTCGTTATTCTGTTCTACTGATCTATGTACCTATCCCTCCAATAATAACCACAATGTCTTGATTACTGTAGCTAAATACTAAGCCTTATTAATATTTCATATAGTAATTCTTCCCACTTTATTCCTCTTTTCAAAACTGTTATAGCTATTTTAGAATCTTTGCTTTTCATATAAATATTAGAATAAGCTTATCAGTGTTTACAGAAAAAAACTTGCTTTTTTTTAAACTTTAAAAAATTAGGGTAAATATTAAGATAAAATTTATTAATATTACTTCAACCAGTTTTAAGCATATGATTCAGTAAGCACAGATGCTGCAAAGATTGGAAGAGAGGACAGTATGAACAACTTTGTGTCAGAAAATTTGAAAATATATGAAATAAATTAATATCTAGAAAAAATTATCTTAATGGATGCAGGTAAGAGTATCCAAAATATCCCGTAACTACTGGAATCAGCAGTTAAAAAAGAAAACAAACTCCACAAATAAAACACCAGAATCAAGTGGTTTCAAAGAGAGATTGCATACAATTCTAAAGTTATATGATTTTTTTCCCACAAATGAGAGCTAACTTCTCAACTTATAATTAAAGGCTAGTTTGATAACTATAACAAAGACAGGAAAGGAAAATTATGGACTTTCTTACTAAGACAGATACAAAATTCAAATCAAAATATTAGCAAACTGAGTCCAGCAATGGACTAAAGTAAAAATAAAGTAAAAGCAATAAAGCAATAAAGTAAAAAAATAATACAATAAAGTAAAAAAATATAATAAAGGAAAAATATAATACAATAAAGCAATAAAGTAAAAAAATAATGCATCATTGCATGTCAGGTTTATTCCAGGAATGCAAATAACTTCCAGGGTCATGGTTTATGCAACAGGACAAGTGGTAGTGCCATTCGCTAGAACCAAGCACAGGGTTTGGGGCTAAGATTACAAGAATGACTCCCTGAGTACAGGGAGCTTATGAGTGGCCAGGTAGAAATGTCTAGGCAGCAACCAAGAACACTTGTTTGGTGTTCAAGTATAAGCAGGGCTGAAGACAGAGTACTGAGAATTACCAGTTCAGAAGTGGTACAGTAAGTCTTATGCGTGCGATAAAGACAGAGAACCATGACCTGAATCCCAGACAGCCCTAATTTTTTAAAAGACTCCTTAAAAAGACAGACCAGAGAATGAGGGAAAGAAAGGACCAGGAAGGCAAGAAGGACAGTGACTCAAATCATGCAATGAGAAGGAAAAGGGGACTAAAGAATTCAGTCACTGGAGTCTACTGTGACAGGCAACTTCAGGATGTGGTGAAGGAAGAAGTTGGACTGATGGGTGAATGGATACTAGAAACAGGGAGTGTGGTCAATGTTTACAAGAAGGCTAGTTGGAAAGGGAAGCAGACAGTGTGACAGAACAAAGGAAAAAGTAGATTGGAGGATAAATCTATAGATCACCTAGATAGGAAGAGAAAACAGAGTGGTGAGTAAAATTACAATGCTGAGCCTGTCCCCCACCCTCCAGAAAGGAAAAGAGTGACTGTTCTTCAGTTACAGTCTCAAGGTGTGAACACACACCCACCAGAACTAGATTTCAAGCCCATCCCAACTGCTCAGTGCAGATGTGCTTCACTAGACAGTGCCACTGAAAGCTGGCAAGTATCCACAGCCCAGTCCAGCGACCACACTTCCTCAGCTAAAGGTAAACCAACTGTTCAAAATTCACCCTTCCCAAATTCCACCTTTCCCCAAAAGGAAAGGGGTTAAAGCAGAAAGCACTAAGGCAAGGCCCCAAAGACCCAATGGCAGATGGTTATAAAGAGCACAAATGGGGCCAGGAGTGCACTAGGCCCATGGGACCAGAGAAAAGGAGCAGGCTGGTAGCAGCAGTGGCTGGAGCAGCCAACAAGAACCCTCAGAACTACCCTTTCAGGTCACGGTACAAAGAATCTGACATGGAGACGCTATAGGAACAAGCCAGGGCTCAAACCCGCATCTGTCTGACTATAGACTGAAACTCTTAAGGTGACCTTAAACACTGTCCCACACTGTCCCCATTACCCTCCATCCTATCCTCCTCTAAACTCCAAGAGCATCTGGGGTTCTCTTCATACGGCACTTTCTACACTTCAGCTTTCACTGGTTATATTTGTTTGCTTCACTTATAGCCACCTTACTCATTCCAGAATTGAAGCTCTTTGTGTAGCTCTACAGGCTTTTAAGTGGCAAGTCCTCAAGAAATGAATGAGAAGAAATGAAGAAATGAATAGTTATAATTACCAAATCTGTTATACACCAACTTGCTTTCAAAAGTGCTTATAAATTTCCTTCACAAGTGATTTAAGCTAGCCCCACTACAATCTTCTTTATGGTCTGTGCTCAGCACTCCTTCATCACAGATATCACAAAGGCAAAGCAGCATTAATATTGTACATCTCATTTACAGTTAAGTTACACATTAGTGAATTTAAGTCTCCACTACAGAGATTTCACCACCTTTGTAAGATGTAAAAGCACTTCTTACCTGAATTTTGATGGGCCAGGTGAAATTACTGACATAAACAAAGAAAGTGATATTTGGGTGGTTGCGAAAATCAAACTTCTCATTAGAGAAACTATCTTTGTACTCCTTAATGTTGGTTTTTGAAACAACAGGCATCTCTTCTCCAGCTTGGGTTCCAGCTGTTAGAAAGAACAGAATGAAATAAAGAGATTTTTTTTTTTTTGGAGCAGAATCTGCCCTCACTAATAATAATGAGAGTAGTTAGAATTTATTAAACGCTGTGTTCCAGAAATAGCACTTAACTCAATCTCATTTAATTCTAACAATTATTATCCTCCTCATTTACACATCAGAAAACGTAGGTTCAGGAAAATTAAGAAACTGATTCAGATCACACAGCTAGGAAGAGTTTGGATTTAAAGCTGGGTAGGCTGATACACAAGCCTGTGCCCTCAACCCAAATGGTTTTACCAGGAACCCCTACAACTTCTCCCACAGAAAAAGACGGCAGTAATTTTGAAGCAATGGCATTCACTCTGCCCACTTCACCTGCTTTGAATTTACCCCCTTAAACCTGTTTGGCAGTGCTCCAGATCCCCCATACAAGGGACACAGATTCAGCCATCACTTCCTAACTAGCAGTGACCCTAAGTCTCCACACTAGCAGTGAGGAAGGAGTTTTAGGGGTCACTCAGTCCCTTCTGCTACCAACTACAACTGACTTTAAATCCCCTTGACCTGATATAAACTCATTCTATTCCCAAGTAGTCCTTCAACATTCAATAGTGTCCCTCAGCCAGGAATTCTAGCGTTTATAAAGACTCATTAAACAGGCTTTTCCCATGGCTGGAGTCCGACTGTCATTGGAAATCAATCACATGTTCAGGGATGCTACCTTTCTCCAAACAAAGACTCTGACATGATAAACACAAAGTGATGTGCAAAGTAATGTTTTTATTTGGTTTCAGTCTAACTGGTCATATTTTGACCAAAAGACAGTATTGTGACAGTAATAATGATGATGAAACATAATTACCATTTGATGAGAATTTACCGTTTCTAGCACTACACTGAGTACTTCATTTATTATCTCATTTAATCCTCAGGATATTCTACATGGCTGGGTATTTTTATTATCTCATTTCATACTTGAGTAAACTGGCTCAGAAAGCATAGTTGAAGTAACAGGCAGAATTCAAATCCAGGTCCACTGAGCTATTTCTTAACTACTATATCAGGGCCACCTCTTTCCTTAGTAGATTTTGTGCCCAGCAGATCTTCTTTAGTAAATCATAGTAAGGTAAACAAGACAGCAAAAGCTTTGCTCATAAAGCTTTATTTAATTCCCAAAGCACATTTTTCTCTGAACCCACTAAAATCTCATTCTATTAAAAATGTTGCATTTTTCACTTCTGAAGCATGGATGATAATGGTAGTGCCAGAGCAGTGGCTGCAGCAATGGTATTAATGGTGTTAGCCAGGTGAGGTAGTGAGCACGTACGGTCTTGATACCATGGCAGGCACTGACAGGTACAGCTGAATTTAATCTACACAACTGCAGGAGATAAGTAGTATTACTTTCTTTTTAAGATGAAAAATCCTAAGGGTCTAGAGATAGGTTTTAGATGCTTGCTCAAGGTCTTCCAGCTAATAACTAGCAAAGGGTTAGGGTTTCAAATCCATCTGTCTGTCTCCACAGCCCCTTTTCTCAACTCTTTCTCAATCAATTATCTCCATTTGGAAGGTCTTCTCTAGGTGTGTCTTTACCTGAGAAGCTGGCAGCCCAGGTGATATTGAGGTTGAAGTTTTTGGAGGCATTGATGAACATGTCCAAATCCCTGTTTTGCTGGTGAGATGTACAAATAATTAGAAAATTAATTACTGTAATAGTTTCTTGGTTTTAAAGCGGTAGTTCAATTTTACTCCTCTCAACTTTCTTAGTTACAAATAAAATTTTTAATGTCTTAAGAGAAACTCAACGTTTACAAGACAGCAAAATTTTTAACCTTAAGATAAGCAATATACCCCAAACAAGTTTCATTTCCCTCCCATAAAAGTAGGAGATGTAATGCTTTATCAAATGCCAAACTCTATGAAAAAGTATCTTTTAAAAAAAGACCCTCACCAGAGCACAATGACCTACATCCTGTGACCCATATAAGGGGAATCAGTTTCTTAAGGATCCTTTGGGCAGCCTTTTCCAAATGTCTGGAGAGTAAGACACTTGATCAACTGTCATTTATAAATCAAATCTATGTAGTTCTGAACCCATAGATTAAATACAGTGTAAAGTTCTCCAAAATGGAAATGGTTTTTAAGAAACAGCACATAAAGCTGAAATAAACTAAATTTTAACTTTTCTTTTTAATTTTAAAACTTTTGATTGTCTTCACCCATGATTAAGAACATTTTTCTCTCACTAAAAATATTATTTCAAGAGAAATGACAAAATATGCTTTATTATCTTTGAAAACTTTGTAAACCACTTACAGATACAGCAATTTGAAGAGCTAGTTTAATTTATTTTGACTCTTGGTTTTAATGACTGAAAAAGGTATCTTTGAGGAATGTTCTGGGCCACCTGGAAAAAGAGCACTGTCACCTGTGCTAGGGAAATCATGATACTAATTTTTAGTTTTCCCTAAAACTTGGCTAATAAATCTCTTTCTTGGGGTCAAAAAATTGTTGTTCCAAATGAGTCAGATGCTGTATTTTGTATTTTTGAATGCAATCTTGCTGAAATTCTTCACACTGAAAAATTTTAAAACGGGTTAGAAAATAAAGGTTTTAAAGAGCATTCTTTTGATAGTTTTTCAGCATAAAAATTATAACAATGGAAGCATTTCCAAACAGCTATTTTCAAAACATGATTTCCAAACCAGAAGTTCCTCTCATAAAGCAGTTACCTTCTCATTTATTGATAAAGCCTCACCATCCTCTTGAAGGGACAGCTCAAGTGTATATCTATATATTTGGCCACGTTGCGGCAGGTAGGATCTTAGTTCCCTGACCAGGTAATTACTAGCAATTACTTCTTTCCACGGAAAGGATTAGTAAACTTGAAATCCTGGTGCTTTTGTAAAAAACAAGACATATACACTGTATAACTCTGGAATATAAAAACAAGTCTTACTTTCATTTAATTGTAAACATCCCATACAGGACTTCATTTTTCTACTGATTTATTTATTTCTTAAATTTAACCATGCTTGCTGATAACATGTTATCAAAGGAATATACTTTGGCTCATTATCATATTGTTTTCCATGTATTGTTATATTTATCATATTTTTGTAATGGTAAATGGCTTTGTGTATATTGATAAGAAGAAGCCTCCAAGGAAGCGCCTAAATAATTTATCACCAAGTTTAGTAAAATTTCATTATGTACCAGAGTAGGTATTACATGACTTCACATCTCATTGAAGAAATCATACAGGTGTGTGTTCATGTTCTGGACACTTCACTTTTAAATGTCACACTGTGTTGGCTCCCTTTTATTTCTAGGTAACACTTCATGGCATGCTGGGGTTCACCATTAACAATAGACATAAAAATATTTTTTAAACAGTTATTTAGTAGTAATTTCAATTATTTCTGGCTGACTTCTTATGGGCAACTAAGTCTTCACTGTTTTAACTTCCTAATGCGACTAAGAACTCATTCTAGGAGCTTAAGTGTTACCTCTGCCTGCATCACTGGTATTAATTTCTATTTTAAAGCAGGAAAATTGGGTTCTGCCACTGCCCCACTAACAAGGAAGTTCCCCTTGCAGTCTCCTCTCCTTTCCTGTATGGGGCTGTGATGGGCTGATGGATAAACCAAATACACGTGGAGTCAATTTCAGTCTGTGTATCAGACCATGGTAAATATTAACAACACCATTCTTACCTTTTAACTAGAAAGGAAATAAGATGCAGAGTCTAACACTTCTTTCCTGTACCTCTAAACATTATCCTGTGGACTCCACTCTGGAGACCACTGCTAAGGCAGTGCTTCTATCCATAATAACCAAGGAAAAGATCCACACAAATTCAAAACAAAGTAAGAAGACTTTTATGTCTTACTTCATCAGGTGTCGCCACAAAATTGATGGCTGTGTAATAGCGGTCATCTTCCTGGGATAGGCTAAAGGTGAACTGATAATCAATAAGAAGAGTATCTATGGAAAAAAAGAAACGTATATTTAAAAACTGAAACAAAACACAGTATGTCTCTGGAGATAGAGATCGATTTTCTCATAAATATTCAATAGCCAGGGAAGTACTTTTAGCAAAGTTGTGAGCGGTAATGTTTTGTTTGAGTTAACCCACCAAAACCTCCTTGTATCATGACCCTGGTTGAGATTTTAGGCTCCCACTAAACTTACCTATAAATATTAATTGATCATCTATTCATGCTTAAAGATACAAAGCTATAAATTAATGGTATAAAATAAATCAAAACTCCATGTAAAAATGGTTGACTCCAGGTCCAGGGCAAGGAATACCTGTCTCAGTTAACTTATTCTAGAAAGCAAGGAAGCATTCAAAGACTAATGTAGCAAAAGAACAGAGGTTGAAAATGAGCCTACTGGCTAAACATGGTATAATTTAATTCTAAAAAGTATTGCACAACTCAACAACTTGATTTGAAAATGGGCAAAAGCCTTGAATAGATATTTCTCCAAAGATATACAAATTGCTAATAAACTCATGAAAGGGTACTTACTTAACATCACTGATCATTAGAGAAATACAAATCAAAACCCAATGAGATATCATATCATCTATAGTAGAACGGCTACTACCAAAAAAAGTGTTGGTGAGGAGTGGAGAAATTGGAACTGTCATGTACTACTAGTGGGAATGATGCACCTACTCTGAAAAACAGTATGACGGTTCCTCAAAAAATTAAAAATAGAATTACTGAATGATCCAGCAATTCCACTTCTGAGTATATACCAAAAAAAACAGAAAGGAGGATGCTGAAGGGCTATTCGTACAACCATGTTCATAGCAGTCAAAGAAATTATAGCCCAATAGTGGAAGCAATCCAAATGTCCATCAAAAGAAACATGGATAAACAAAATGTGGTATATACAACGGAATATCACTCTCAGTCTCAAAGAGAAAGGAAATTCTGACACATGCAATAACATGAATGAACCTTGAAGACATTATGCTAAATGAGATAAATAAATAAACAAGAAGACAAATATTGTGTAATTCCACTTATATGAGGTACCCAGGTACCAAATTCACAGAAAGTAAAATGGTGATTGCTAGTGGGTAGGGTAAGAGGGGAATGGGGAGTTGTTTACAAGTTTATATTTCACTACTCGAAGGATGGCCAAATGATTTTCCAAAGTGGAAAACCATTTTATATTCTCACAAAAACTTTATAAGCATTTTGATTTCTCCACATCACTGCTATTGGCTTTTATTTTTCAAGACAGAAATATATTAAATGTACTAGATTACAAAAAATTAATTGATGTGGTTTCAGGTTCCACACTATAAACTAACCTCTAAGAAATGATCAGCTGCCTGGTTTTGGTACAGTATCAAAGGATGACATCCATGAGTTCAGTTCAGTCACTCAGTCGTGTCCGACTCTGCGACCCCATGAACTGCAACACACCAGGCCTCCCTGTCCATCACCAACTTCCAGAGTTTACTCAAACTCATGTCCATTGAGTCAGTGATGCCATCCAATAATCTCATCCTCTGTCACCTCCTTCTCCTCCTGCCTTCAATCTTTCCCAGGATCAAGATCTTTTCCAATGAGTTGGCTGTTTGAATCAGGTGGCCAAAGTATTGGAGCTTCGACTTCAGCATCAGTCCTTCCAATGAGTATTCAGGGTTGATTTCCTTTAAGGTTGACTGGTTTGATCTCCTTGCTGTCCAAGGGACTCTCAAGAGTCTTCTCCAGCACCACAGTTCGAAAACATCAATTCTTTGGCACTCTGCCTTCTTTATCATCCAGTTCTTGTATCTGTACATGACTACTTGAAAGACCATAGCCTTGACTATACAGATCGTTGCCAGCAAAGTGATGTCTTTGCTTTTTAATACACTGTCTAGGTTTGTTGCAGCTTTCCTGCCAAGAAGAAAGCGTCTTCTAATTTTATGGCTGTAGTCACCACCTACAGTGATTTAATAGCCCAGGAAGAGGAAATTTGTCATTGTTTCCATTTTTTCCCTGTTTGCCATGAAGTGATGGGACCTCATGCCATGATCTTAGTTTTTTTTAACACTGAGTTTTAAGCTGGTCTTTTCACTCTTCTCTTGCACCCTCATCAAGAGGCTTTTTAGTTCCTCTTCACTTTCTGCCATTAAAGTGGTATCATCTGCATATCTAAGGTTGTTGACATTTCTCCTGGCAATCTTGATTCCAGCTTGTGATTTATCCAGCCCTGCATCTCCTATGATGTGCTCTGCCTGTAAGTTACATAAGCAGATGACAGTAAACAGCCTTGTCATACTCCTTTCTCAATTTTGAACCAGTCAGTTGTTCCATATGTGGTTCTAACTGTTGTTTCTTGAGCCACATACATACTTCTCAGGAGACAGGTAAGATGGTCTGGTATTCCCATCTCTTTAAGAGTTTTCCAGTTTGTAATGATTCACACTGTCAAAGGCTTTAGTGTAGTCAATGAAACAGAGGTAGGTGTTTTTCAGGAATTTCCTTGCTTTCTCTATGATCCAGCAAATGCTGGCAATTTCATCTCTGGTTCCTCCATTTTCTAAACCCAGCTTGAATATCAGGAAGTTCTCAGTTCATGTAATGCTGAATCCTAGCTTGAAGGATTCTGAGCATAATCTTACTAGCATTCGAAATGAGTGCAACTGTCCAGTAGTTTGAACATTCTTTAGTACTGCTCTTCTTGGGAATTGGAATGAAGATTCACCTCTTCCAGTCATGTGGCCACTGCTGGGTTTTCCAAATTTGCTGACATATTGAGTGCAACACCTTTATAGCATCATCTTTTAAGATTTTAAATAACTCTACTGGAATTCCATCACCTCCAGTAGCTTTCTTTATTGCCATCAGTGCTTCCTAAGGCCCAGTTGACTTCACACTCCAGAAAGTCTAGCTCTGGGTGAGTGACCACACCATCTGGGTCATTAAGATCTTTTTTGTACAGTTCTTCTGTGTATTCTTGCCACCTCTTCTTGATCTCGTCTGCTTCTATTAGATCTTTACCATTTCTGTCCTTTACTGTGCCCGTCTTTGGATGAAATGTCCCTTTGATATTTCCATTTTTCTTAAAGAGCTCTCTAGTCTTCCCTTTCTGCTGTTTTCCTCTATTCCTTTGCATTGTTCATTGAAGAAGGCCTTGTTTCTCCTTGCTATTCTCTGGAACTCTGCATTAAGTTTGGTGTATCTTTCCCTTTCTCCCTTTCCTTCCTCAGCTATTTTTTAAAGCATCCTCAGACAACCACTTTGCCTTCCTGCATTTGATTTTTGGGGGGATATTTTATTTGCTGCCTCCTGTACAATATTCTGAACCTCTGTCCATACCTCTTCAGGCACTCTGTTTACTAGATTTAATCCCTTGAATCTATTCCTCACCTTCACTGTATATTCATAGGGGATCTGATTTAAGTTGTACCTGACTAGCCTAGTGGTTTTCCCCACTTTTTAGTTTAAGCCTGAATTTTGCTGTAAGAAGCTGATCTGAGCCACAGTCAGCTCCAAGTCTTGTTTTTTTCTGACTGTATACAGCTTTTCCATCTTTGGCTACAAATAATGTAATCAATCTGTACTAACCATTTGGTGATGTCCATGTGTAAAGTCGTCTTGTGTGTTGTTGAAAACAGGTGTTTGATATGATCAGTGTGCTCTCTTGGCAGAATTCTGTTAGCCTTTGCCCTGCTTCACTTTGTACTCCAAAGCCAAACTTGCCTGTTACTCCAAGTATCTCTTGACTTCCTACTTTTGCATTCCAATCTCCTATGATGAATAGCACATCTGGTCAAGACTCCGCAATCCAATGCAGGTGGCATGGGTTCGAGCCCTGGTCCTGCATGCCGAATGGTGCATCAGAAACAACAACAAAAAACCACTCTGTCCTTTTCAACTATATCTGGTGGGGCCAGGTTTTGTGTGTGTGTGTGTGTCTGTGTGTGTGTGTACTTCAACCAAAGAGACACAGCGCAACAGACTGAATGCAGAAGCAGATATAAGAATCCAGTTTACTTCTGTTAAGCTGCGGTACTGGCTTTTGATTTCAATAATACTAGGGGTGTATCTCACTGTGGTTTTAACACACATATCCCAAATGTCTAATAATGTTATCTATTTTTTCATGTGCTTATTGGCAATTCATTTATCTTCTTTGGTGAAATGTCTTTCCAAATCTTTGCCTGTTTTTAACTGACACTGTCCCCTTATTCAGTTGTAAGAGTTCTTTATATATTCTGAACATAAATTTTTAATCAAAAATATGCTTTGTAAACATTTTCCTTAGTCTGTAGGTTGTTTTTAGTTGTTTAGTTTTTAACTGGTATTTTTTAAAACACAGGTTTAGTCCCAAATCAAATTTTTTTTCTTTTATGAATTGTGATTATATGCAAGGTCATGAAGTTTTTCTCTTGTTTTTTCTAGAAAAAACACATTTATTAAGTTCTAGGTGGACGTGAATTTTGAAGGGATGCTATTTAAACCCAGATGGTATGGGTATACAATCATAGTAGAATATGAAAACATTAGCTCATTTTTCTCTGGTTCCATAATTTTGCCTAGTATGTAGATTCTCATATAGGAAGAAAATGCATTTATCTACAAGGATCTGGTTTACCATGCATTGTTAGTCATTAGACATTTTATTTTACATATTAATTCCTAAAGAGGTGGTTAACACAAATCAGTTTCAGAGAGAATGATAACTTCAACTATATTTTTAGAATTCTGTTTATGGTCAATCCTAAAATATGAAATTTGATGACCCCCAAGCAGATAATGGCAAATGAAATAAGGTTTCAAGAGAATACAAATAAGGAAAACCAGAGATTTTTATCTCTGTACTCTTCTCTGATAACTGCTACAGACATATTAATATAAACCACAACCAGACTTAAAGCAACTTAAAATAATGTTCACATATGAGTTAAATTTAGTAGAATATGACACATCAAATTAAGAGTCACTTCCATGGGTGGTTACTATATTCCTATAGCACCTACCATTCTCAAACCCTATTAAAGAAAATAATGAAGTTTTATTGAATTACTTTCCTTCTAGACAAAGAAGAACTGCAAAAACACTTACAATAACACGTTCCTTTGAGAGGGTTTCCTTGGTATCGATTTTCTACCTCACATCTAGGGGAAAAAATGAAGATTATTTTCTATTGTTATCTACATTCAATAGTGAATCTACATTCACTTTAAAATCAAGCGGGTCCTTTTATATAAACTATACTTTTTTGAGTCAGTACAATTACATTCTTCACTGTTGCCCAAATCAGATGGACTAACAAGAGTCTGCATTCATTTTCAATGTTGACTGCCCAGCAGTTCACACCACCAACAACCAATAAACATTTACTAAAGCATATAAGATAAATTCAAATAAAATATTATTTAGATCTTATTTTTTATCATGAAAACACATTTTCACTTTTGTATGGACAAATATTCTTCTAAAAGTGCAGTTAAAGCATTTTTCAAATCGATTTACCTGTGGTTAGTTGCTATTAAAGTTGTAAGCTTTTATCCATCTTGGAATGTGTACGTGTGGATAAGACTGTGACAAAGGCAAACTGTTTAGATGAGACTATGCCAAAAGATGTAAATAGTGGCTGAGTGAAAGAAAAACATATCCTACATATGTTTTTCTCCTAGGGCCATCTAGCTCTCAGTTTTTATTACTGCAATAAAATCAGGGCTGTTGTTGAAAAATAAATACATAAATAAAAATAATTTTTTTCATATATTCATTTCTCACATTTCCTGTTCTCCATAGATAAATTGAACCTGTTCTTTAAACACAAGTGAGAGAAGGCTAAACACCAAGGATCACTTAAAAAAAAGACAAACGACCAAAACTAAAAACTCTTGGATATGGTTCACCAGTCTGGAGAAAAAGAGTTCTAGTCAAAAAGAATTATTAATTTCCCCATAAATATCATCCATGAACATCAGTAAAACCCAAGCTCCCACTTAACAAAGTGATTCAGGAAGGCACAATAGCTAGGAACCATGATGAAAGGAGGGGAAAGCTTGAGTTAAGCACTTTTCCCAAATAAATAATTCAAGGATGTTTTATGTCTTTTTATCTAGTATTACCAGCACTTGTTTATATCTAAAATTTCCTAAAAATAAAGTCTTTCACTGAACCTACACCTCATTTCTTCATTGTATACCATTAACAGAAGGCAGGGGTGGTTAAATTTGCTCTATTACATTTTTGTGTTTAAAGGAACCTAGATTTAAAAACTAAATTTAATCTCTGATTAGACTTTTCTTTATGTATTGGCTTCTGCTGCTGCTGCTAAGTCACTTCAGTCATGTCCGATTCTACGAGACCCCATAGATGGCAGCCCACCAGGCTCCCCCGTCCCTGGGATTCTCCAGGCAAGAACATTGGAGTGGGTTGCCATTTCCTTCTCCAGTACAAAAACAGGAAACATATATATTACTATAAAATATAGACAGAGCAATTTCCTCCTGAATGCCACTATCAAAATCTGAATCACTGGTGACGTTACTAGCATTTTTTAAGAAAAACAAAATTTACCAGTGACTATCTGCTTATATAAAGCTGAAACTCCAGTACTTTGGCCACCTCATGTGAAGAGTTGACTCATTGGAAAAGACTCTGATGCTGGGGGGGATTGGGGGCAGGAGGAAAAGGGGACGACAGAGGATGAGATGGCTGGATGGCATCACCAACTTGACTGACGTGAGTTTGAGTGAACTCCGGGAGTTGGTGATGGACAGGGAGGCCTGGCGTGCTGCGATTCATGGGGTCGCAAAAAGTCGGACATGACTCAGCGACTGAACTGAACTGAACTGATCTGCTTATATCAGGTTAATGTTTTGATACTACTAAACATTTTTCTCAAGTCTCTGCTTGAGAGAATGGGTGAAACCACAACTTGTTTCATAAGGTTTTCTGGTGAGGCAGAGAGAAAATGAGGAACAATCTCTCGTTTCAACTCACCAGGACACTAAAAACAATTATCACTAAAAACAACTCACTATTGACAGATGGGGGAAATGGGGCTTAACACAGTTAAGTGATTTGCTTCTACAGCACCCTAGTCAGTTGGAGGCACAGCCAGGGTGAATCTCCAAATCTGCCTGATGCTGTTTGCATCTTCATGGATGGAGACCCCAAACTCTTCCCTGGATGATGTTTGATATATATCACCAAGAAAAATGCTAGAACAGGGAGGGATGTGTTAAAAGCAAGAGGAACTCTCTACAATTAGACAACCAAAATGTTAAATAAAATCTTGTCCTAGAATACCAGTTCTTCCAACTCTATCTTTTAAGAAAATCTCCTGACATGACAAAAATAGAGCCTTTACTGAAAAGACTAATCCAAATCAACAACCCAGGAATTGTGTCACTCAAACATAAAAATGTGATTTAAAGAGCCATTAAGGAATTACTGCTAAACTGACAACCTCCTCAGTATGGAGGGTGACTAAATTAGACCTATCTGAAGCAGAAAGGGGAAAATTTCAAATCAATCGACTTGAGGATTCCTCAGAGCCCATGGAAACAAGGCCCAGCGAAGAGGGTGGCTCTTGGGGTTCAGGCAGTTTCACAGCCCCTTCACACTCCCTGGTGAGGTGTGGATGGTGCCAGGAGTCCCAGAAGTGTGGTACTTACAGCTGACATTCATCCCCCTTGACGCCCTTGGTGGTGCAGAAGCACTTGCCCGTGTTGGTATTGCATAGCGACGCATGTCCATTGCACCTGCATGCTGGGGAAAAGGAAAAGGACGGGGTGGTCACAACTGGCTTAAAAGATAACCACTATCAGACTTTCCCCCAAACAAGTAGTTCTGTCTGAATTGGATTCAACTGGAAAGATAGGTAAAATAAAAGCATTCATTTAATAGGTAAAATTCTTTTTTTTCAAGCTGGTGATATATCTCAAATAATGTCAGAGCCAACATTAAAGGAGTCAAAGTCATCAGTCAGGATGAAAGAGAACATCAGTGTCCACTGCCATTTGAGGCCGTGCCTCTTTGGGATGTAACAGACTCTATTACGATTCTATCACGATTCTTTCATCTACTCAGTAAACATTTCTGAAGCATCTTCAGTGTGGGCACACAGACACAATCTCTGTCCCCATAGAGACCTCTGAGCAATGACTGCTCCCCATAGGGAGGGTTGGTCTGGCTAGGCTCTGCCAATAGCCGCATTTCAAATCATACCAGGGCTCAGAGCTGAGAGCGGATTCCAATGGCAGGTCATGTTTCAGAGGCCCTCCAGGATTCAGCACCCTTGCCTGCCTTCTTAGCCTTCAGACCAAATGACTCTTGTCATCTCCCTCCTCTAGCCACCTTTCATCTCCACCTTTCATCCAATACCTGTGTGTGACCTATGACAAACTTTTTACTCCAGCTGAAATAAATGATCTTTTCCTTCAATAGCTTTTCACTCGACAACCTGTTTTTCTGTGAATAAATTAAAAGTATTAGGCTAGAGATACGTATACTTTTAAAATAAATCCCATGGATAAAAAATATCACCCAAAGAAACCTATGAATAGAATAGTGCAGTGGTGAAGAAAATTTATGTTGCAGTGAGAAACACAAGGCTTCAACTCTGGGTTTCCTGAGAATGGAGAGAGGTGCAATGTATTAACAAAGCAAAGGCCTATCTATAGTCAATCTGCCCAGGTTTGAATTCAGGCCCCTCCATTTAGCTCCTTTTCTAAGTCAGCTTCCTCATTCATGTGATGGGGGTAATAATAATGCCTATCCTGTAGGATTTTGGGGAGGATTAAATGATATAAGACATGAATGAAATACAGTAGGCATTCAAAAAATCATCGCTGTTATCTAAAGATTAACGACTATACAGTTCTAAGAAGAAAACATTAAAGACTTGGTGCCACTTATATTATTTTTAAATTATGCTTTCTATTAAAGATTGTGACTCTGAAAAATAAAGCTAGCTCTATGTCCTGGAAACGGCTTCCTAGATGGCTTAGTGGTAAAGAATCCACCTGCCAATGCAGGAAACACAGGTTCAATCCTTGGTTCAGGAAGATTCCCTGGAGAAGGAAATGGCAACCCACTCCAGTATTGTTGCCTGGGAAATTCCATGGACAGAAGAGCCTAGCTTAGCAGGCTACACGATCCATAGGGTTGCAAGTAGTTGGACATGACTTAGCAACTAAACAACAATAACAGTAAGTTCTGGACAACTGTACTCTACCCCTACAAATACCACAGAGGAGAATGTAACTTTTTAAGATAACAGTTGAACATAACAGGGATGACAGCACCCTCATCACAGTGGTACAACTAGACCCAGCAGCTAAAGTCACATTTCCTGAATGTGGTTCTCAGCATGGCCAAATCTCACAGTGAGAGCTTGGTCAGGCTACTCTATCTTGGGGATAATAAAAGCACTGTTGTCTCAGGCGGCTGCCAGCACAATGCCTTGCATCAATATATATCAATCATTCAAAAATGTCAGGTACTCTTGATTACTAACTAATGGACGAAATCTATTCACAAGGAATAAAAAAGTATTTTTACTGAGTACCTTTTAATCTGAGCTTTACATAAGAATGGTAAGAAAGGACATCTGAAGAGTAATAATGATTGTTCACATCTACCTGTCACGTCCTGCTGACTGCTTTCATTTCAACAACCACGCTACTAACCCCATTTTACAGATGAGGAAAATGAATCCCAGAGAGGTTCCACTAGGACACTAGCTCTCTTCTAACTGCTCTGGAATCAGATTTTCAAGGGCCATGCTACGGAGTTTGGAGGTGGGACTTGGGGAGCAGTTAGAGATTTTCCTTTCTTATTTTTTACCTCAGACCTGATGGATCTTTCCACTGAAAACTAGAACAAACCGAAAAGTAGTTTATTGGTATCACTAGTCATTTTAAAAAACAGAATTTTTGTGCTAACAATGAGTCTCCTTTTGCTTACAGGAATCTATCTGACATGTATGGGGAGACACAGGGCTACTTAAATCTTTAAAAATACTGGAAGTATTGAGGAGTCTAGCTCCTGGTTAAAAATCTACATGTGACTTTTGAGGCCCAACCATAGGCAACGATAAAGGTTTTCTCTGGTGGGCCTTACAGGGAAAGCTGTCTTCCCCACACCAGGCTGGGTGGAACTCTCTAGTGGAGAGTGAAATGAAATATTCTAGTGGAGATGAGTCAAGGGCTCAGGCCCCCTGGCCAGCCACTCTCTATCACATATTTGCATTCCTAGCTCTGCTAAGCCTCCTCATGGAAGAGGAGGGGAACCTCAAAGAGGCTTTTCCCACTCTCCGTCCCAGGTACTTCTCCACTCCTACTAGCCTTTCCATCCCCCCATCTCTCCACTCCAGGGTCCACAAAAGGCTTTCGCTGGACCTTTAGTCCAGGGCCCCTTCAATGGCATGTTGACCCCCAAGCCTATGCTAATTCACTTGATGCTCAAACAGCACACCATTCCAAGAAGGAAAGTAGAACAAGGGCAGTCAGAGCTCTCTCAGTGTAAGCCTTTTGCTTCCATCATCACAGTAACTGATTAAAGGCTTTAACTCCTTCATTTTTGACTAGATGCTTTAATATCTACTCTGACACTAGGTAGCTCTGTTCTCTCTCTTCCAGCTCAGCTGACCTCCTGACAAGTGTAACTTAAGAAAAGTATTATCTGAAACCAAGTGGCTTTCTTCCTCCAAGATAATCAAGACAAACAGATCATGTGCCACCTTGTTTGCAATCAGTGACCCTGAAAAATCTGACTTACGTTGACATTTTCCCCCGTTGGTTGGATCACCATAGAAGCCAGATATGCAGGTCTCACAGTGCTTGCCCGTGGTCAGGTTCTCACACTTCTCACAGATACTCTGATTAATGCATTTGCTGTGGCCATTGCACTGGCAAGCTAAAAGAAAGAATTTTAAGGGGTTTGTCCTATGGTAGAGCTGGGTGGAATACGTTCCACAAGATTTATTGGTAACCATCTATGCTCCTTATTGCTTCTAAAAACAATCATCAAAACTACCAAAAATTAGTTTGAGAAATAAGATCAAAACATCAGAAAAGAGCTAGTTCAGGAAAAACAGAAATATACTACAGCAAGGTAAAAGTTCATAGCCATTATAAAAAGTTTTTGTTGTTATTCACCTTAAAAATAATACATGCTCATGATAGTACATTAGAAAAATATAAGGAATTAGAAAAAAATCATATACAATTCCACCACCCAGAGATCACTGTCCATTTTTGGAATCTTTCCTTCCAGTATTTTTTTCTATACAGTTTTACATAGTTGTATTTATATTAATATTCAATTTTGATTTTTTAAAATGTAGATCACAATTATTTTACATTATTTCATCTAACATAACAAAACTTTAAATGGTAGAATAATTTTTATGAAGCCAAATAGCTACTTAACCATTTCCTTACATTCTGATAGCTTGCTTTCAACTTTTCATTTTAGAAAAATAACCATCTTTATAAGTAAACATTTTTATAAGTGGAATTATTGATTCTTGATGCATACAGGACTTCACAACTAGAAAGAAATATGATGTGTGGACCTCTCAGGGCTGCTCAGGACAGCTGTGCACAGCAGAGTTCAGGTGGGGCCACTCATGTAGTGTACACTCTATAAGCAGACCTGTCTTTTCTTCTCTTCAGCTCTACTGAGATATAACTGACATGGAATACTGTATAAATCTCAAGTGCACACTTAAAGTATACAATGTGTTGATTTGATAAAAACACTGAACAAATGCTTCTCTCTCTCTTCCCCTTCAAATTTCACTGAAAGTATAGAAGAAATGTAAAAGCAAGGGTTTGGGATAAGAGGAAAAAGTGCTATAAGAAGTAGAGAGGGATACTTCTGAAGCACTGAATTTCTAGAAGTATTCAGAATACCCCAAGTGGGGAGGCCCTTGGCACAATCATGAACATGCCAAACACATCCAGACACCTGGTCTGATGCTCCTTCCTCCCTTCACTGAGGGAGGAATAGAGACCATTCATCCACAGCCAGGGCAGACCAGAGTTGGAGAGTGCTGGTACTAGCTAGCCAGCCTTTCCCTTAGGACATCACACCACACCTTCACAACAGCTCAGTATACCCAGTACTCATAAGTCTAGACATTCAGTTAAAAATACAAATCAACCTTGAGGAATCACTAGTCTGAGAAAATTACCAAGCTAAAGGCATCACCAAGATCAACACGTGGAACAACTAACTCTGAAGGAAGGATCAGTGCAAGAAATTTAAGAGAATGAAAAATATTAACTTTCGTAAATTCAGGGAGGCTTGAGGGATCACTGCATTCATAAAATAAGAAAGCAAGCTCTGAAAAAACTTCACAATATTTAGAAACTTTGTAAAAAGAAAAGGATAAAATAAAATCAGACACAAAACAAAAACCATTCAAAAGGTTAAATAGGAAAACACATATAGCTAAAAGCTGCCTACAAGAAAATAATATGAACAGCTGTATGCCAAAAATTTGACTATTTAGATGAAATAGAAAGATTCCTATAAAATACAGGCTACCCAAACTGACTGAAACAGAAACAGAAATCTGCCTGTATTATACTTTACTTCCCTACTAAGTAGAGATTGGATGAATAATCAAAAATCTTTTCACAAAGAAAAATCCGAGCCCAGATGGCTTCACTGGTGAATTCTATCAACACTTCAAGAAGAATTAATATCAATCTTTTTGCAAAGTCTTTCAATAAATGCAAGAGGAGGGAACACTTCCCAACTCACTCTATGAAGTCAGTACTACCCTGGTACCAAAATCAGACAGGCATCCCAAGAAGGAAAACTACAGAACAGATCTATATCCTATATGAAAACAGACACGAAATACCCAACTAGAAAACTGAATCCATGTCAACGTATTGCAAAAACCACGACAATATTGTAAACCAATTAGCCTCCAATTAAAATAAATTTATTAAAAAAAAAACCTGAATCCAGCAACACAGTAAAAAGAATTATACATCATGAGCAAATGGGCTTTATTCCAGAGATGAAAGGCTGGTTTAATATCCTTAAATCAATTAGTATAATGTATAGTATTAATAAACTAAAGAACAAAACCACACGATTATCAACATACAGAAAAATTATGTGACAAAATTCAGCACCCAATCATAGCCCTCAAAAAGCCAGGAAGAGAAGGAAAATTTCTCAACCTGATAAAGGACATGTATGAAAAAACTAAGGCCAATATCATATATAATGGAAAAAGACTGAAGTCATTCTCCCTAAGATCAGGAACAAGACAATGATGTCCATTCTCATCACTTTTATTCAATATTGTACTGGAGTTTCTTGTCAGGCCAAATAGTCCTCCAAAAAAAATTTTTTTAAAGAAGGTGTCCAGATAGGAAACGAAAAAGTAAAACTGTCTTTTTTAGCAGACAATACAATCCCTGTATAAAGAAAACCCTAATCAACTAAAGAAATAGTAGAAATAATAGTTCAGCATGGTTGCATGACACAAGATCAACAAACAGAAATCAATTCTATTTCTAAATATATACTAACAATGAACAGTCAAAAAACAAAAGTAAGATAATTCAATTCACAATACTTGAAGAAGCATAAAATACTTTGCAGAGTAAATTTAACAAAACAAGCATAACATATAAACACTGAAAACTATAAAACATTGCTGAAAGAGAATAAAAAACTAAAGAAATAGAAAGACATTCCAGGTTTATAAACTAGAAGGCTTAATACTGTTAAAAAGGTGTGTGTGTGCTAAGTCAAAAAATGAAGATCATGGGATCTCGACCCATCATTTCATAGCAAATAGATGGAGAAACAATGGAAACAGTGACAGGCTTTATTTTCTTGGGCTCCAAAATCACTGTGGACCATGACTGCAGCCATGAAATTAAAAGATGCTGCCTCCTTGGAAGAAAAGCAATGATAAACCTAGACAGTGTATTAAAAAGCAGAAACATTACTTTTCCAACAAAGGTCCATGTAGTCAAAGCTATGGTTTTTCCAGTAGTCATGTACAGATGCGAGAGTTGAACCATAAATAAGTCTGAGTGCCGAAGAACTGATGCTTCTGAATTGTGGGTTGGAGAAAACTTTATAGAATCCCTTGCCTTGCACAGCAAGGAGATCAAACCGGTCAATCTTAAAGGAAATCAACTCTAAATATTCATTAGAAGGACTCATGCTGAAGCTGAAGCTCCAATACTTTGGCCGCCTGATGCGAAGAGCTGACTCATTAGAAAAGACCCTGAGGCTGGGAGAGATTGAATGCACAAGGAGAAGGGGGTGGCAGTGGATGAGATAGTAAGACAGCACCACTGACTCAACGGACATAAGTTTGAGCAAACTCTGGGAAATGGCGAAGCACAGGGAAACCTGGTGTGCTGCAGTCCCTGGGGTCACAAAGAGTTGGACACGACAGAGCAACGGAACAACAAAGCACGCTAAGTTGCTTCAGTAGTGCCCAACTCTGTGCAACCCTATGGACTGTAGCCCACCAGGCTGTTCTGTTCATGGGATTCTCCAGGCAAGAATACTGGGGTGGGTTGCCGTGCCTTCCTCCAGGGGATCTTCCCAACCCAGGGGTCAAATCTCTCTCTTAGGTCTCTTGCATTGGCAGGTGGGTTCTTTACCACTAGCGCCAGCTGGGAAGCCCCATTAGGATGGCAATATACCCCCAAATGGTCTATAGATTCAGTGCAGTTATCTTATGAAATATCAGTTGGCTTTTTGTTGATGTTACTGAAACTGACAAATTCATCCTCAAAATGGAAATTCAAGGAACCCAGAACAGCCATGACCATTTAGAAAAATAAGAACAAAGTTTGAGGACTTAGGCTTCCCAATTTCAAAACTTACTACACTTACTACAAAGCTATAGAAATCAAGAGTATGATACTAGCATAAGGCCAGACATATGGTCAATGGAACAGAAATGAGAGTTCAGAAATAATTTCTTACATTCAACTGATTTTCAAAAAATGTGCTTCTAAAATTCAATAGTACACAAATGTCCTCCCAAAATTCAATAGTAAAAAATAGTCTTTTCAGCAAATGTTGCAGGAACAACTAGCTAACCACATGCAAAAATATAAGTTTGGGCAAAAAAAAAAAAAAGATAAGTTTGGATGCCAACTTCACATCAGATACAAAAATTAACTCAAAATGAATTATGGACCTAAATACAAAGAGATAAATCTATATAACTTTAAAAGAAAATACAGGAGTAAACCTTTGTAATTTGGGGTTAGTTAGGCACTGATTCTCTTATACAATACCAAAAGCACACAGGGTAAAAGAATACTTTTGTATTTCAAAAGATACCATCAAGAAAGTAAAAAGAAACCCCATGGAATGGGAGAAAATATCTGCAAACTGTATATCCAATAAGGGGCTTGTATCTGGATTCACAAAGAACTCTTGTAGGTCAACAGTAAAATGATAATGCAATTTTTAAAACTGAGCAAAGAATTTGAATAGTTTTCCAAAGAAGACATACAAATGGCCAACAGGATGCTCAACTTCATTAGTCATTAAAGAGAAAGAGAAAGAGAACTTGCTCAGTTGCGTCCGACTCTTTGCAACCCTGTGGACTGTAGCCTACCAGGCTCCTCCATCCATGGGATTCTCCAGGCAAGAGTAGTGGAATGGGTTGCCATTTCCTTCTCCAGGGGATTTTCCGGGCCCAGGGACTGAACCCAGGTCTCCTGCATTGCAGGCAGATGCTTTACCATCTGAGCCATCAGGGAATCATTAGTCATTAGGGAAATGCATATCAAAATCACAGTGCTTGCCAAGTAGTCCAGTGGTTAAGAATCCTCCAGCCAATGCAGTGGACACAGGTTCAGTCCCTGGTGTGGGAAGATCCTACATGCAGCAGGGCAACTAAGACTATGCATGCTACTGAAGCCCGCATGCCTAGAGCCTGTGCTCTGCAACAAGTGAAGCCCCCACAACGAGAACCTTGTGCACCCCAAAGAAGGGTAGCCCCTGCTCACAACTAGAAGCCCATGTGCAGCAACAAAGACCTAGTACAGCCAAAACAAAACAAAAAAAAACCACTGTGACATGCCATTTCTCATCTTCTCATACACCAGAACAGCTACAATCAAACAAGTGTGATGAGGATGTGGGGAAATCTGAACCTTTCTAACACTGCTAGTGAGAATGAAAAATGGTACAGCTACTTTGTAAAACTTTGAACCCATCATTCCCCAATTTTGTCCCTGGTCCTAGGCAATCACTAATCTATTTATTGTCTCTAAATATCTGCCCTTTTTTGGACATTCCATATAAGTGATATGGGCTTCTCTGGTGGCTCAGATGGTAAAGAATCTGCCTGCAATGCAGGAGGTGCAAAAGACTCAGGTTCGATTCCTGGGTCAGGAAGATTCCCCCAGAGGAGGAAATTGCAACCCACTCCAGTATTCTTGCCTGGAAAATTCCATGGACAGAGGAGCCTAGTGGGCTACAGTCCATGGGGTCCCAAAGAAGTGGACATGACTAAGCGACTGACTCACCAAGTAACTTTCCTTATAGACTCACCAAGTAACTTTCCTTATAGAAGTCTTCACAGTCCAGTAGTCAGGGGCACTGTCTGGCAGGATTTCAGAGAAATTCTTATCCACTAATCTCTTGGGAGTCTTTGCACCTGTCTAGCTTCTCCCAATTGTTCTGGCAGCCCATCAGTAATTTTGTGCATTTACTGGAAGTTTGAATCAAAGGCCACTTTCTCTGGTTTCTCAGGGCAGCTACCCCAGCAGATCAAGGCTCAAATTTTACATCAACTCAAAGTTGATTCCTTCTTGCATCAACCACTGGGAGTGATAGAAAGGAGGAAGGATTGGGAGAAGGGAAGAAAGGGAAGGAGTGGGAAGAGGGGAGAAAAGGGTAAAAGGAGGGAAGGAAGGAGGGAGGTAGATAGGCAGGCTGAATTTTTCCTTTTTTTCTTCTTGTCAAAGGAAAGAGGAGGTTTTCCTTCTCCCTATTCTTAAGAGCATTTCAGTAGGAAAATTTGCATTAAAAAAACCTCTGATTCCTTTGAAACATACGTAAATTTCTTTAAAACCTAAATAAGCCATAAGTCAGCATTACAAAGCAGACACGGTTTTTGTTAAGGGCTTAAGAGCCATCTCTTTGAAATGTAAACATCAAGCAAGCCAGCCACCTACCCTCTCTGTGTGGGAATGGATCCAAACTATAACCATCTGCTTGCGTCAATGATACAAGTTTGTTTTCCTTTTTGTTTTTTCCTTTGGGTAAAGGCAATTAACAAAGGTGGCCACCCCAATTACCAGGTAAATTCACAATAAACTAGGAAAGAATGTAGAGCAAACAGTGGTGTCAAATCCTCTCACACAAAGACAAGTTACCTTCATTTTGTGGACAAGTATAGAATGGACTGTATACACTGGGATATTTAAAAGGATGGGATTTCTCTCTGTTGTATTTCATTAGTGGACTGCTGAAATGTGCACTACCATCTGGTTTAATGCTTACTCAGTAATAACACTTTCTTTCCTACATCGGTAGAGAGGAATTTCTGGGTTGGCAGGAGATTTTATTTTTAATTTTTCCCCTAACAATCATCACATCGTATTTTTAAGTAAAAAAGAAAACTGCAGAACAACATATTATATGCATAGTATATCTCACAGTATTTTTTATTTAAAAAACTATAGATCTAAAGGTACATGTATTACTGTTAAAAGTTTTTCCTTCTATGAAGAATTAGAGATGAGGAAATGCTGGGCTGGATGAAGCACAAGCTGGAAATCAAGACTGCCAGGAGAAATATCAATAACCTCAGATACACAGATGACACCACCCTTATGACAGAAAGCGAAGAGGTACTAAAGAGCCTCTTGATAAAAGTGAAAGAGGAGAGTGATAAAGTTGTCTTAAAACTCAACATTCAAAAAACGAAGATCATGGCATCTGGTCCCACCAATTCATGGCAATAGATGAAGAAACAATGGACCGTGACAGATGATATTTTCTCCAAAATCACTGTGGATAGTGACTGCAGCCATGAAATTTAAGACGCTTGCTCCTTGGAAGAAAAGCTATGACCAATCTAGACAGCATATTAAAACGCAGACACATTACTTTACTGACAAAGGTCCGTACAGTAAAAGCTATGGTCTTTCCAGCAGTTATGTATGGATGTGAGAGTTGGACCATAAAGAAGGTTGAGCATTGAAGAATTGATGCTTTTGAACTGTGGTGCTGGAGAAGACTCTTGAGAGTCCCTTGGACAGCAAAGAGATCAAACCAGTCAATTCTAAAAGAAATCAGTCCTGAATATTCATTGGAAGGACTGATGCTGAAGCTGAAGCTCCAATACTTTGGCCACCTGATGCGAAGAGCCGACTCACTAGAAAAGACCCTGATGCTGGCAAAGACTGAAGGCAGGAGGAGAAAGGGATGACAGAGGAGATGGTTGGATGGCATCACCGACTTGATGGACATGAGTATGAGCAAGCTCCAGGAGTTGATGATGGACAGGGAAGCCTGGCATGCTGCAGTCCCTGGGGTTGCAAAGAGTCGGACACAACTGAGCAACTGAACTGAACTGAGAGATGAGGAATTATAGTTTTTATTTTATCTATATCTGTAGGACACAACTGAGCAACTGAATTGAACTGAGAGATGAGGAATTATAGTTTTTATTTTATCTATATCTGTAATAGCTAATTTTTATAATGAACACATTTCATTACTTTTATAATGAAAGTTAGCAAAACAATAGAAAATTCTTAGTATTTTCATTAATTGACATTAACAATATTTCTCATATGAAACAAATAGTTTCTTAAACGATCTCTTTTTTTTTCCCCTTAAAGAAATCCATATAAATAATGTAGCTTTCAAGGCTTTATTCTTTGTAAGTAGGTAGTGAGATTTGGGACACAGAACACATCTTACCTGGACAATGAATGAAAGACCAGTTATATCTGCTGTCCTCCAGACACATGCTGGAATTGAGAAGAGGCTGTGGGTAGGAATTTCCTGTAGGGCCCTGAGAAGGCATCTTCACTGGTCCTTTATAGGAGCCCTCTATGCATTTCCCTTTGCCCGTATTGCTAGGATCAGTGCACCAGCCACAGCCTGGTTGCTCCAAGCAGTGACTACAGGTACAGTAGCCTGAACAATTTTCAGCTGTAAAAAAACATAAGTTACATGTAGACTTAGATTCATTGTATATTTAAATTATCTTTTTCTTTAAAAGATGAATCAACTGTTAGTCAAAATTCCTATTCTGTGATTGTTCAAATGATATAATAAAATTTTAAACAGCCCAATATTTTGTCCAACCTATAAGAGAGACTCCTGTCTTCTCTCGCAATCCTAGGATATTGGAGGCAGAAGAGACTTTACAGACCATCTTCTGGAAAGCACTTACTTTATGAATTAGGAGATAAAGATGTGGAGACATTCCACAGATTGGGCAATATGATACTGAGATTCAGCAAGTTATTTCTGTACTCTGTGATCTATTCTACAATTGTTTACTTGTGTCACTGTATTTGATTCTATATGCAGGTTCATATCAGGCAGTCTCTGGATAGACCTAAGCAGATGGTGAAGTCTGGTTTCATCCCCAGAAAGTTCAGAGGCTGACAGCACTGCCCTACACACAGTGTTGTCATCTACACTGCTTAGAGCTCACTTTTCACTCACGGGGGCAGCTGCTCATGGTATACCACTCCATACACTGGCCAAAAGGGAAGGAGGCCACGTAGGCATTGGAGTCCACGCACTGCTTCATGTTGCTGCACCACATGCACTCCGAGCTGCCGCTGGTACACTCCCCACAGGCTGTCCGCAAGGCACAAGGGGTCCGACACTGCTTGGCACTGTGGTTAGCTGGGAAGTGAATCCAAGAGAGACATTTAAAGCTCCCACCATGTCAGCTAAGGTCAAAGGCTTTGCAGTTTGGTTGTGACCCACTAATGTGTCATGAAGTCAATTCAGTGGGTTACATTAAACACAGAAGAAAACACAAAGTCTTAGGGTCATCATGTACTGGTTAGTCATGTATATTTATACACTTGGGGGGAAAAACTGTTTTTATTTTCAAAGAAAAGGACAGATATGAGGGAACAAGCTAATTTTTCCATAAGAGAAGAGGTTCTAATATAGGAGACCCAAGATGAACTTCACAAGTTTTACTACCCACCTGAATCTGTAACATTATATCTCTGTATATTCTAGGGAAAGAAGAACCACAACATTCATTAACTTTACCAAAGCACCCAGAATCCAAAATGGCTGAAAAATTTCCCTGCAGGAAGGTTAAATAATAAATATTAATGTGACTCCACAGTGATCTGAATTCTCTTCCACATCCCTGCATTCCTCAGACAAATTATAATACCTTCCTAAAATGAGACCTGATGTCAATGGAGTCCAGCCTCCCACAAGCATCCACAAAATTCCAACTACTGCCTGTGAGATCCCCTGCAGGAGAAGGGCAATGGTCAAAGGCTTGTCTGTGTGCTGCACATGCCACCTGTGCCTGTCTTTATGAAACTTGAGACGTGCCTAGAGCAAAGCTTCAAGCCTGTGCAGCAACTCCAAGTGGAGGCTCCTTCAGCACTCTCCTGCAGCGTTATTGTGCTGAAGGTTTGCTTTTCCTTCCTGTTGTTGTTCAGCGGCTAAGTCCTATCCGACTCTTTGTTACCCTATGGACTGCAGCACACCAGGCTTTCCTGTCCTTCACTATTTCCTGTAGTTTGCTCAAATTCATGTCCACTGAGTCGATGATGCTATCTAACCATCTCATTCTCTGCCACCCTCTTCTCCTACCCTCAATCTTTCCTAGCATGAGGGTCTTTCTCAATGAGTTGGCTTTTTGCATCAGGTGGCCAAAGTACTAGAGCTTCAGCATCAGTCCTGCCAATGAATACTCAGGATTTATTTCCTTTAGGATTGACTGCTTTGATCTCCTTGCTGCTCAAGGGACTCTCAAGAGTCTTCTCTAGCACTACAATTAGAAAGCATCAGTTCTTTGGCACTCAGCCTTCTTTATGGTCCAACTCTCACATCTGTACATGACTACTGGAAAAACCATAGCTTTGACTATATGGATCACTGTCGGCAAAGTGATGTCTCTGCTTTTTTTAATACACTGTCTAGGTTTGTCATTGCCTTCTTTCCAAGGAGCAAGTGTCTTCTAATTTCATGGCTGCAGTCACTATTCAAAGTGATCCTGGAGCCCAAGAAAATAAAATCTGTCTCTGCTTCCACTTTTTCCCCTTCCATTTGCCATGAAGTGATGGGACTAGATGCCATGATCTTAGTTTTTTTAATGTTGAATTTTAAGCCAGCTTTTTCATTCTCATCAAGAGGCTCTTTAGTTCCTCTTCACTTTCTGCCATTAGAGTGGTATCATCTGCATATCTGAGTTGACGTCAATATTTCTCCTGGCAATCTTGATTCCAGCTTGTGATTCATCCAGCCTGGCATTTCACATGATATACTCTGCATATAAGTTATATAAGTAGGATACAATATACAGCCTTGTTGTACTCCTTTCCCAATTTTGAACCAATTAGTTGTTTCATGTCTGGTTCTGTTGCCTCTTGACCCACAGGACTATACCAATTATTTTTCTCCCCACTGACACTTTCTGTTCAGTATCCCTGCAGTGATCTGCTTGCTTTTCTGATTTTTTCTTTGGATTTTTTGTTCTATCTTCCACAGCATTTCTCTGCCAACAACTAGAAATATGCCTTTTGGATCAACTGTCAATACTTTTTGTGGTCAATAAACCAATCAATCTCACTGTTAAATAAAAACATTCTAAATAACAATATTCTAATTAGCATATTGTTGTTTAGTTACTAAATTATGTATGACTCTTTTGTGACCCCATGTACAGAGTTCTTCTGTCCATGGGATTTTCCAGGCAAGAATACTGGAGTGGGTTGCCATTTCCTCTCCAGGGTATCTTACTGACCCAGGGATCGAACCTACATCTCCTGCACTACAGGCAGATTCTTTATTACTGAGCAACCAGGAAAATGCTAGTTATTTTTAGTTTTGTTAACAGCTCATACTACTTCCTTTTGCTTTAAAAATTCTGCATTATCCTCTGCTTCATATGCTTGAAATCAATACTCCACCTGTGTTTTCATGAAAATTTCACAACACTTAATTATGCCTCCTACAGTTTCTCTTTCACTGAATGTCCAGTAACGTATAATGCAACCATATACTTACCAGGCCTTTCACAGACACTACCATTGAGTGGATTGATGCAGGTTGCAGCCTTTAAGCCCCGAGTACTGGGTTCTGACAAGATCCCACAGAATCCAGCATCACTGGGCTCAGATGGCATCCACTGTAGTGAACTATTTGTGAACGGGGACATATCTTCCCAGCACCAATAGGACACATTGATCTTCCGAAGGCCAACCCATGGGGTTAAGGTGAACTTGGACTGTAGGCAAAACAGACTATGAATATAATCAATGTCTTGACCAAAACTAGCTTCTAGATAAAAACTATTAAGTTACATGTATCCAAAGGACACAGGAAAACCTCCTTATCTCAAATCAGTCATGGTGGATTAGTGCAGACCTTTATTTTTATGTTACTTATCATTCCTGGCACTTTAATATGGCCATTTTACAAAGGATAGAAAAGACATCAAAGAAAGATGTCAGAGAAGACATCAGAATTTTCACAGAGATTAACAGCAAAGTAATAATCAAGTTCCTAAATTTCTATACTCTATGACAAATGCTATGAAGAGATAGCCACCCCCAAGCTGGTTGAAATATCTATTTATAAATGAAATACCATATCAGTATGTATGAAACACTGGTTATATGCCTATTGTTATCTAAGCCTGTTTTGGGAGCTCTGGCTAGGTTAGATGATTGAAGATTCCCAGGTTCAGCTGGGGAGGCAGAGCGTATTGGCTGTCAATAAATTTTATAGGGAATAATAGGTCAATGAATTCCTGGGAATTCATTCCAAGGAAAGTCTGTCTCTTGCTCTACTGAAATGTCCTTCTTGTTGCAGTTTAAAAAAAAAATGTGTACAAAGTTTAGCCCAGAAATAAAAGATATTTTAACTTTTGCTAGTTATAAAACAAAATGTACAGTATTTCCATTCTGGGGAGGAAAAAATAAACATAAATATTGTGTGCTCAGTCACACAGTCATGTCCAACTCTTTGCGACCCCACGAACTGTAGCCCACCAGGCTCTTTTGTCCATGGGATTTTCCAGGCAAGAATACTGGAGTGGGTTGCCATTTCCTTCTCCAGGGAAAATGCTTATTAAGGGACTTTAAAAACAGCAACAAAAACAACACCCTAAAGTTGTTACTTTTAGTTGCAATGAGTGATATTTATTTACTTATAGGATTTGGTACTGATCTCTCATAAGGCCCAGCTACAGCAATTCCTTCCCATTCAGTCTGCACCAGTTATGCAAACTTACCTGCAGCTCACCCCTCAATCTCTGTATCTTTGATCAATGCACAGAGAGTCCAGCTCATTCCTTCTGTCTTCAGGAGTTACCTCTTTCTGTCTGTCAGCCTGCCTCTGTCCTAAAGGTTACAGCGCCCTTTCTTATTTTTCCAAACAAACCAGGGCTCTAAGACAATTTATAGCTGTGGAAGCACATTACTTTAGTTGTCTCTCAACTGTCAATCTGATCACAAGACTATGAATTGTTGAAAGAGCACTATCTTGTGAGTATCAGTTAACTGAGGGTGGGACCACTGTTCTAGGACTCTGGACTAAATACACAAAATGTCATGTTGTATATCAACTACAAGCTGCCCAAGAGCAGTGGATGGACAGGAAGAGAACTTGAGGCCTTTCTGTGCTCAGAAACTTTTAATAAGAAGATGTCCTCTCCTTTTGGGCTGATCAGATCTAAGAAAGACCCACAGATGTCCATTTTTAGGATAATTAACATTAAATCATATTATACACTGTAATAATGCCTGAAACCTGGTTTAATTCAACTCAGCTAATTAATAATAGCACCCACTTCCCCAATCCCAGCAGAAGCTAGGGATAAAACAGATACGAAATAGTCTACAGATATCACAGGATATGTGCATATGTCAACATGTTACTATTCAATATATACATAATTATTCATTTGTAATTTAATGAAATATGACTAATAAAAATGTGTTGGAAATTTCAAGAAAAGAATATATAATATTAAAGGAAGAGAATTTGACAGTGCAGTTCTACAGTCTATTACACTGCACTTACTCGCATTCCTCCTCCTGCCAAACATGTCACAGGTAAGCTGCAGTTATGCTCTTTGTAGAAAGATGGAAGTTCCAAGGATTTTAACTCACCATGCTCTGTGATGACTGCATGATTCGCAGCTGCTTAAGGACAAATTCTACCTTCTTCTGAGTTGTAAGAGAAGCCAAAAAGGCATTGTGGTTTCTGCAGGACAATTTTGCATTGTCATAAGTCTCCTTGGCAGTAGTAATTTTCAAACATGAGTTTCCAACCAAATGCCAGCCAATGCCACAGATATTTTCTTTATTAAAGAGGGGAGAGAAAACAAAGAGGTTTAGAAATCACACAAACTTACTTATATTACCACTTTGAGTCACTGGAAATCTAAATAATATTTTTGAGTTCAATTCTAGATACTTCATTTGGATGTGTTGAGTATATCAGACACATTACCAAGGATCAAATACAGAATAAAAAGAATTTTTTTAATGTTTATCAGTCTTATTTCCTGGACCTCAAATGCATATGCTGAGGTCAATCTTCCCATGTCTTAGACAAAAACATTTGTTTGATGACAGTGTTAAATTTATAAAGCATCTTTTGAAGAACAATTAGAAACAGACTAAAATCCTAAGTAAAAAGTAGAATATGCATTACTGAAAAGATGGGGTAGAAAACTGCAAGAACAGAAGTGAGTTGGTGAGTGAACAAGTCTACAAAAGACACACTGTTTTCACATCTAGTGGGAGGTAAACTCAAGTTACACAAAACATCCTAAAAGTGAGACGCAAAGAGTCTTTTGGGGAAGTAAGCCAAACCAGGGAAGTTTATCTGCTCTTGTGACCTTCCTGAACCCACAAAAAGAGCTGCTCAGAAGTTATACATGTTTCCTGGAAGACAGTGCATGAGCAAAGCAACTTCATTAGAACAACAGTACCCTGGAGATACTCTCAACAATGTTCATCAGCAGCCAGTGAGATGAAGGGAAAGTCACAGGAAAGGGATCATTTAAGAGAGATAAAGACTAGCTCCTCAAAGTGTGGCATCAGTGTCACTGCTTGTTGAAATGCAGATTCTAGGGCCCCACCACAAATCTGTGCCAGATTCTGGCTTCTGGAAAGACCCCAGGTACTTTGCTGTGTACTCAAGTTTGTGATGTAATGAGGTAAAGAACAAGAAGTCCACTCCAGCAAGCTGAATCAAGTACTTCCAAAGGACATTCAAAAGGGGCCCAGTAGAGCCCAGCTACCCTGTACTTCTATTGTACAGAGCCACAGCAGACCACCTCCTGGACTTCCTCGCTAAGCAAATATATCATAGAGTTTCAGCCATGGCTGGTTGGCTTCAGGCTCACAACTCATCATCCTGAACCTCAGAAGTGGTATAAATTGAGCTATCTGGGGCTGGGGTCATTTCAGGAAGTGCTGCTGAGAAGGGCATCTCTCCTTTCCTTCTTGTCAGAAGGTGAAACACAATTCATAAAGTACCCAGCAGACTGGCCACTGAGATTGCTGCCTTCTACTCCCAGGTTACCACTGCAGAGTGGGGTGGGGACAACAGAGCAGGCTCAATGATATGGAGTCAAGCTGTGATTCGATTCTCCACAGCAGCAGATGACGCTTCACTTGCTTTCAAAGGATGGTAGAAGTAAATACTTAAGAACTATATTTCTGCTTTAAAAAATAACAACCACAATAATGGAGTGGGGGATGAATGGATAAAATGAGTTCTCCCCTTTGGCTGGGTTCAGTCTAGGCTGCAGTATTGACAGTGTGTGCGTGTGAAGTCTTTGGACCCATCCACATCAAGATGCCTCTGCAATGCCTACCGGGCAGGGCGATGCACTCCTGATTCCGGGGCTCCCACTGGCAGTTCTGGTCCAGGGCACAGCTCCTGCAGCTGGTCTTCTTGTTACAATAATACATCGGGTTATCCTTGGGGCAATGATCATACTTGAAAATGGAGATCTAGAATACAATGGACAAAAGCTTTTCTCTTATATCCACAGAGAGAACTCATGGGGAGGGCAACTAGGATACTAAAAGCAACAAAGTCTAACTGAGGAAGCAAACTACAACAAACAGATAAACAAATAAGATGTAGGTGAAGCAGCACTGCAGTGGAAACATTATAGTGAAAAGTTCAAGGACATGCAAGGATCTGGCAAGGAAACAGTGCATTCTCTTAAACACCATGTTTCAACTGATGCATCTGTAAAATGTGAATGTTGAACTTGCTGCTTTTTAAATCATCTCTTAAACAGTATAAAAATTTTATATTTTATGAGATGTTTACCGACTGACAAAGAATGTCTTATAAACCGTCCAAAATTATAAAAGTTGAGTCATTCTTTTTTTTGCCTTATAATCTAATAAAAATCATAAATGATAAGCATAAATCAGGCTGAGTCAAAATATAACGTAAGACAAGGAGATTTTGCAAAGGTCTATTATTTCCACACTTTATTTTGGCGGCTACACACCTGACTCACTTTCAGTTTCAAGTCCATTTCTGCTCTCCAACCTAGCATGGGTAGAGGGAGCACGCCATTACAAGCTTCACACGAATCTAGCCCTTAGGTACAGCCATGCCTAGGGACTGGGGCATACTCAGAATAAGTCTTGCCTTCTTCTAAAACACAAACATCAATCCTCCTGGCTAGTAGAACCTTTGGAATTTGGACATTTAGAGCATCTCTTACTAAAAGAAACTTGACTCAACAGTAAAATCCAAATCAACACTGAAGATTTCAAAAATAATTCTGGGCTAGTATTTATACCATACACACTAAAATCTATACCTAACCCCACTCGGGATTTTTCTATCCTCTGAAATCCCTGAGAAACTGACCTGGCCTTCTGTGCAGCTGTGGTTCGTAGGGACACAATGGTCATTGCACCACTGGCAGCCATTGGTGTTGGCTGTGCAGCTGTAACAATCCGTGAGCTGGTCACATCTGTCATGGTCAAAAACTGTGAAGACAAGGAAAACTCATCAACTGTGGCAGCTTCTTTTCAGAAAAGTCACAGTCCCTTACAGCTGATGTTGAGCACAATATGACACTGACGCAAAACAACCACCACAACAAAAAAGTAACAAGGGTTGAAAGTAAAATGAGGAGTGAAACTGGCAGGAAAATATATTGGTGTGTTCAGGTTTAAATAGCACTTAGAAATAAGTAAACAATATGAAGAAAAGCCATTTTGTACTCCATTCTCCCAACAAAAAGTACACAGAAGGTGAAAAACAAAGATAGAATAATTCAACAATAAGGGAAATAGGTCTGGTTCTTTGAAGACTTTTCTTCCCAAGAAAGAAATCAACTAGCAATTCAATGAACACCAAGAGCTGCCCAGGAGCCAAAGAAAGAAGTACAGGGGACCAAGCCATTCCTCCTAGCTATAAAGGCAAGGCTGCTCTGGGTTCAGGAAGCAGGCAGCACACAGAACCCCAAAAAAGGCAATACACATATATGTAAGAAATTCTGGGTTACTACAGACCTGTTGATTTCCTACTGACCCTAGATGAGTCAAGGTCAGCAATGAAAGAGAAGCTATACAACTTCTGCCTCATCTATTCAACCATTCATGGACATGGCACATGGTAGAATCCATGGACAAGAAAAGGCAGGAAGATCCCCTCACAAAGATCCCAGCAACCTGCTCCTGAGGCTGTTCTTCCTGCCCTTGTTACCACTCCACGGCCTGGGCCCACACAGAAAGCAGAGTAAACCAGGAAGGTGACACTGGAGACGAGTTCATAATGAATCATCTAAGGGAATTAAATACCATTTCCTATAAACCTGCACATTTAATTTGAACTTTTTAACATATGGTTAAAAAATAACCACTTCACTGCTTTTATCCCTTTTAGGACTAGCCCTAAAACGTTCTGGTCATCTTGGTTCTCTAGCACTCATGAGACCACCAATGAAGCTGGAAAGTTGACTGGATGTTCCTTACTGAGGATTTATGTTCAGTTTAATTTGGAACTTTCCAGGACAGTTGAAAGCTGCCTCTGTCCATCATAACTCACATAGTGACTACTATACCATGGTAACTCTAATAGCTAAGAAATTCAGTCAACATACTTTAAATAAACTGAAGTGAAAAAATAATTTGCAGAGACATTTTTTTTACTTTAAAAAGACTTTCTCACATATGACTTCACTGTACTGCACTGTGCTGTATGGCAGAAAAAAAAAGGGTAATAAGAAGCTGAGTAGGTAAGGTGAAGAAAACTTGGACAATACAAGGGGTGGTTCTAGAAGCAGGGATCACTGTTCATCTTCAGCAACTGCCTGCCTTGCTATCACTGCTGCGCTCAACTAGAGAGGTTAGAAAAGAATAATACTTTGCAAAGACAGTAACTCTACCTCTATCTATTAGAACAATCTACTTCAACATAGCATTTCTGGATTGGCCCTCTTAATCTTATCCTTAATGTCAGAACTGCATAATTCAATGTGGTAGCCACTAACCACATGTAGTTTTTATTTCTTTTTGGCTGCCCAGCATGCAGAATCTTAGTTCCCTGTTCAGAGATGTAACCCATGTCCCTTGTTGCAGAACAGCAGAGTCTTAACCACTAGATCGCCAGGGAAGTCCCCACATGTAGTTTTTAATTTAGTTAAAATATAAAAATTCATTTCTTCAGCCATACCAGTCTCATTCCAAGTGTTTGATAATCACAGGTAGCTAGTAGCTAACATATGGGGACAGTGCAGAGATAAACATCTAGGTTCTGAAGCTGGTAGAAGGGATTCCCTGGTGGTTCAGATGGTAAAGAGTTTGCCTGCAATGTGGAAGGCAAAGGTTCAATGGGTTGGGAAGATCCCCTGGAGAAGGAAATGACAACCCACTCCAGTATTCTTGAGCAGAAAATCCCATGGATGGAGGAGCCTGGCAGGCTACAGTCCATGGAGTTGCAAAGAGTTGGACACGACTGAGTGAGTTCACTTTCCTTTTCCTCTGGAATAGGTATACAAAGTCTATGCAATGCTAAAAATGTTTTTTCTTCATCATTAGCAAACAGCAGACATGGCATGTTCCCATCCACTATACAAATGTTTACAAACCAGTTTTCAAACATCCATAAAGCATTTGCCTATGTTATTACTGGAATAATTCTGGATAATAAAATGAACACTGAAAGTTCACATAGGTAAGTGCCTTCACAATTGAGATAAAATGAGATTTCAAATTAACTTCATGTTAAGAAGAGGAAAAAAAACATACTTCTTTTAGAAAAACATTCTGACTTTATATTTTCTTGTGCTTCAGGTGCCAGCTCCCAGGAGACACACTGAGATGACCCTGTGTCCCACATACACCGAACACCAGGTCCTGCTGCGAGACAAGCAGCTTCACTCTGGTGTGCTTCACACTGTTCCGATGTGAATACTAGGATGTCACTGAGGAGGAGACTATTAAAACCACCAAATACATACATGGTTCTAAAAGAAAAAAAAAAAGAGAGAAAAAGAGTTTACTAGAAACCTACATAAACAAATGTATGATATACTTTTTATAATCTTTAGACAAACCTCACATATCAAAAGTCCTGTAAAAAATTATCTTTCAAGATCTCAAAAATCACTCTTATACCTTACCTCCCAAATCCCAACCTTTCACAATGGCCTGTGCTTAGTCAGAACAGTTACAATAACCTATCTACTCTTCTGGCTGCTAGCATAGATAAAGGCTCTCTAATCAAAACTGTGTAATGAAAACAGACCATAAGAAAGAGATGAATGCATATAGAAATTTAATGCACAGTACAAGCTGTATTCTAATCAGTGGAACAGATGATTTCTCTTCCAACTCTGATATGCCATAATCTGCCAGGAAGTTTAGTACTAACCCACAATGAGGTATCAAGCAATTCCTTCTCACTGTGTCTCAATTTTCCCCAAATCAACAGAGGACTAATTAAAGCATAAAGATTCTGTGGCTGTATTTTTATTGTATCTGTAAACTGAAATATATTAGTAACCAAAAACAAACACCAGGTTTAATTTTTAACTTCATATTGGCTTACTTAGTATCACATTATGTAGTCTGGATTCAGAAGGCAATGGCACCCCACTCCAGTACTCCTGCCTGGAAAATCCCATGGATGGAAGAGCCTGGAAGGCTGCAGTTCATGGGGTTGCTGAGGGTCGGACACGACTGAGCGACTTCACTTTCACTTTTCACTTTCATGCATTGGAGAAGAAAATGGCAACCCACTCCAGTGTTCTTGCCTGGAGAATCCCAGGGTCGGGGGAGCCTGGTGGGCTGCCTTCTATGGGGTCGCACAGAATCGGACATGACTGAAGCGACTTAGCAGCAGCAGCAGTCTGGATTCAACTAGTCAATTTATTGCTTGAACCAAATAAGCACCATCTGCCTCCCAGTACCCCTGCTCCAGTACTCTTGCCTGGAAAATCCCATGGATGGAGGAGCCTGGTGGGCTGCAGTCCATGGGGTCACGAAGAGTCGGACATGACTGAGCGACTTCACTCTCACTTCTCACTTTCATGCATTGGAGGAGGAAATGGCTACCCACTCCAGTGTTCTTGCCTGGAGAATCCCAGGGACAGGGGAGCCTGGTGGGCTGCTGTCTATGGGGTCACACAGAGCTGGACACAACTGAAGCGACTTAGCAGCAGCAGCAGCAGCCTCCCAGTACAGCAGGTATTCTTAGCAATCCTGAATACTTCTGGTCACATCGGCCATGTGAAGGTAGGCAGAGTCCTCCAAAGACGCTTGGAGCAATGAACTGGAAAGAACTGCTGCATTTGCAGCAGTCTCAATGTCCCCAGCCCATGCTTCTTCCTGCCTCCCTCAAAAACCACAAGAACAACAACTACGTGACGCACAGCTGGCCCAATGCTGGTGCTCAGTTAAGGGAACTATCATTCAAAACATGTGAATATCTTGTGAATCAGAGTTTCTCCTTAGGTAAATTACTTCACAAAATTAAACTAACCATTATAGCAGAAATTAACACAACATTGTAAATCAACTATACTACAGTAAGAAAAATGTTGAAAAAATATTAAAATAGCTATGGTTTTTTTTCCTACATAACTCCCTTGTCATGCCCTCCAACCCTAGGCATACACACAGAAACATACAGGCTCAAAAACTCCACTGGGATTATACAAAAATAAACACATTATAACCAATTTTTAAGCCATTTCCAATTTTGATTCATGGTTAAACTACATCTTATGATAAATTGTCAACTCTCTGAGTTCATATAAAACCTCCAAATATTTTGATAGAAAATCCACTTTTTTGCTAATTATCATTATGGTACTAATAGCTGCCATTTAGCAAATGCCTATTACCTGCCAAGTCCTATGCTAGGAAAACATATTAAAGATGAAAAAAGCTGAGGCCAGGCACCCACAGGTTAAGATGATAACAAAATGTACCCACTGCTTTTCCAATGAAAAGCATCAACAGGCATTTACTAGAAAACTTTAAGGGTTTTCCTTACTGAGGCAATACATATTACAATTTAAGATAACATCTCAAATTACAATAAAAAAATCCTTCCACTCTAATCTATACTTATCAAATGTTTCTACTATAAAACCATATTTATTGCTAAGTTTCAACTAAGTGTTTACTTTGTGAAAGATGTCCCTTTTTCCAGTGTCTAAGTTTTATTCTTCCCTCACATCTCCAAGATAGGTTGCTTTCTTTTTATTTTATTTTTTAAAATTTTTATTATTTTAACAGCAAAACATTTTGTATTGGGGTACAGCAAATTAACAATGCTGTGATAGCTTCAGGTGATAGGTTGCTTTCTTATCTTCCCTCATCCAAGGTCAATTACCTCATCTAACTTGCATTATGACAAAAGAAAATTTGAAAACGAAGGGAATCCTAACATAATATACATAGGCATTATAGCATTTAAATAGTTTCAGGACTGATAAGGCTTATCAAGACTGATACAAATTTTAAAAGATGAAGTAAACAACAGTAATCACAACAGAAACAAAAATGAGAAAATTAACAACATGATTAGACTATTTTAACAAATAAAAATAAGGTACAAGTCACACAGCCACTTTGGAGCTCCTTTATAAGACAGATGCTTTTCCAGGGGCAGATTTATGAAGAGCTCTGAGATTCTGGGCCAGACACTTCCAAATGATGCAATGAAACACAGTGCAGACTTCAGATAATACAAAGACCTGAATTGTATGAACTGCCACAGACTTGATCTATATGAAGCACCAGAATCTCCCACTTCTGTTCCCATAACTAAGTTTTTTTTTGAAGTGCCCTCTTTTTTAAAATCTTTCTTCACCACTCAGACAAAACACAAGAAATGCAACAACCTAAGCACCACAAATGATAGCAAATGGCAGAGGGTATAAGACAGTAACTGCACACAACTTTTGTTGTCCTATGCACTCAGACAACACCAAAGACAGCTTACTTCTAAAACCACATCAACAAACATGGCATTAAAAGTAATTCAAATCCACATCAAATATTTAAATATAAATCAGTAAATCCATACCTAATTCTGTGAAACACAAATGGGATAAAGTAATCCTGCAAATAATATGTAAGTTCAATATCACTTCACATTTTACTTCATTTTCATTTGAAACGTAAGAGAAAAGGAGCAAGCACTTCTTCAATTACCTGTTGTATAAGACCGCTGAGTGGCCAAATCTGTTGACATCATGGTGGAGATCAGGTCTGGGAAGCACTGACCATCGGTCACAATCTAGGAGTGAGAAAAACACTCTTCAGAAGGGACCATTATTCATAATCAATGGAGACTGGCATTTTCTTTGGGAAAGAAGACTGTAATAAACATAAACACAGCTCTCAGTTTTTCTTAGTCACACCATTATTTCTGAGTTAAAACTCAGCAACAATAGATCAGCAGGGCATGAAAAAAAGGTAGTACTCTACAGCAATTCTAATTAATGGATGCAATGAAGACTCAGCACAACCAAAATTCAATAAATAAATCTAATTAGTGAATGCACCCAACTTCCATCACATCCTTATCACTCACTCTGTTGCCCATCAGGATTATCCACTACAATGTATTCTAACTTAATCAAATTTTACATTTTTCAAAGCTTACATAAGTAAAGCATGTACATTCCATAATGATTTTCCACTCTACGTTGCTTTGCCCAAACTCAGTAACTAGAATAGGAAAATACAAGCAGAAAATTAAAACTACAATAATAATAATAATAACCAACTTTATCTAATTTTTAAAAGGTCCTTTCCTAGATCCCCCAGATTTACTTATTTTCCTTTGTTTCTGATCCAAGCTAATAACTTCTCTTCTGGACCTTAATACCAACTAGTGTTGTTGAACCATACCAACCTCTGACTCAATGTCTCCTACTCCCAGACACGCAGACTTCCACACTCACACTCAATCTAGACATTTATTCAGCCTTGACAACAAAAGCTTTCACTTCTCCCACCCAGCCTAAACTCTGTGGTGTTCCTCATATGCAGAACAGAGGCCATCAACTCCCACAAGCCTCCTGCTTCCTTCCCTAAAACCAGTGTGGCAGGAGCCCTTCCTCTTGTCCCGCTTGACTTTTACCACAGCATTTAAATATGCCCAAGGAGGCATTCAACTTACCCCTTTTCTTGCCTTCACAGACAAGGGTTTTTTTGTTTGTTTGTTTTTAAGTGAAATGTTTTAAAACATTTCAGATGTTTTAAACTGCTGTGTTTACCTCAACATGCATTACTTCTCAACTTTCTATAATGTGGATCTTTCCTGTGTCTAGAAGGTAATAAATGACCTCTTGGTTGTGAAATCTCAAAGACTCTTCAGTCTTTATTTTACTTCATCCCTCTGTGTGTGTGTTGGTCGCTCAGTGATGTCTGACTCTTTGCAACCCCAGGACTGTAGCCCACCAGGCTCCTCTGTCCATGGGATTCTCCAGGCAAGAATACTGGAGTGGGTTACCATTTCCATCTCCAGAGGATCTTCCCGACCCAGGGATTGAACCCAGGTCTTCTGCATTGCAGGTGGATGCTTTACCCTCTGAGCTAATAGGGAAGTCATCCCTCTGTAGTCACTGGTAACTGCTTCCTCACAGGTCCCCAGTCTTGCCTCACGTGTGTCCTACTTTTCCAACGTGCTTTCGTGGTCTCCACTCTCTTTCAGGCTTCTTTATGGATCTATCCCTTGCTTCTTTGCTTGTTCCTGATGACACATGCTCCCTAGAGAAAGTTCATCCTCTCCTACATTTTCCCCACTGATTTCTGTACCTCTCTGTCCCACAGTCACCTCCAGTTGAACATGCTCTCAAATTCAATTTACTCACTTCCTCCCAGATTCTGTCCTTCTAGTTCCAGTCTTGAGGGGAAAAAAAAAAACAACCATCTACTATGGCCCACACCAGATCAGATAAGGATGCTGTCACTGCTTTCAAAACACAGATTCCTAGTAATTCTCAAACCCATTTGTCTTTTTATCCTCACTGTTACTTCCACAGCCTTGGCTCAAACCCTCCTAAGAACTTTTATCAACAGCCTTGTTACACATCTTACCCCTCCCCAACTACTCATCACAATGCTACGCAGAGATCTCCCTCAGACACAAATACAGTTCTGTTACCTCTTCTTTAAGATTCTTCAAAAAGCATAAACCCTTCAGCACGACACAGCGAGTCCCTCAAGTTCTGACCATACAGCTGCTTGCTTCTAGCTCTGGTTGAAGCCACTCTTCTCTGATGTGCTGCTAGGATACAGCTAGAACTAACTATTCAGAGGCCCCAAATTATGCAGCATAGTCTATTAACACCTCTGTGTCTCTACACATAGGGTTCCTTTGACTGAGAAGTGCTACCTAACCTGGTCCAGCTGACTTCCCAGTGTTCTTAGGACCCAGCTTGCAAGGTCCTTCTCAAGAAGGCTTTCCCTACCATGTGTAAAATAGACAGCTAGTGGAAAGCTGCTGTATAGCACAGAGAGCTCAGCTCAGTGCTCTGTGATGACCTAGAGGAGTGGGAGGAGGGGGCCAGGGAGGCTCAAGAGAGAGGGGATATATGTATACATATAGCTGATTCACACTGTTGTACAGCAGGAACTAACACAACATTGTAGAAAAATCATACCCCAATTAAAAAAAAAAAAAAAAGAAGACTTTCCCTGATTGCAACCCTTATACCTAGGAGTTATGGGATGTTCACAG
>NW_011494635.1:13239284-13245577 GCF_000754665.1 Bison bison bison
AATTGCAGTGATGGTGTCTGCTTGATTCTCTGCTTTCCCCACCATGAGGCTAAGGACTGTAACTTATTCCCTTTACAATCCCCAATGTACAAGCTCAGTGGCTTGCACTTAAATGTCTGTTAAAAAAGAACATCTGATGATAGTTACACAAAAGAATTTCTAATATTTGTTTTCCATGAACCAATATTGCCCTCTTCTGGTCAATACAATTACCACACCAAATATTTAAAACATGCCTGTCCAAGTATTACATCAAGCATGTGTGAAAACAGTTTCAAGGGAATGAATAACGCTAGACTTAAACCAACTCAACACAATGCTGGTGGTCACAATGACATAATACACTATATAAGGCTTTTATTTATAACACAAGAGAGCCCAATCACCCCAACCCATCAAAGGAGGGACTTTAAAAGAATCTGATAGAGAAGTAATGCTTTTTAATATATTACGATCAGTCAATTTAACATAAAAAATTCCATTTGGACCTCTTTCAAACAGCTTGACCACTTTGCAGATATTTTCTGTTTTAAAATGCAGGTTATGGATAAAAAAGATTCTTGAAGCTAAAATGGCTTTGGGAAACTTACCAATGTCATAAGCCATGAAATCTGAAGAGAAGCATTTGGCCCCATGGCTCATGGACGTGTCATTGTGTGTGTTTCCTCCAAACACCAGCATGGTTCCACTCACTATCACAGCTGTGTGCAAGTAACGGAAAAATCGGCTGTCCTTAAGAATGGTCCTTTTGAGTTTATTTAAAAATAATAAATACAAGGTTAGTTCTTTAGAATGTTTATCATCTATTTGTTAATACAAACATAACGATTTTCTTAACTTCAGATCCAAATGTGCAAATACTTTTACATCTTTCTCTGGATATAAGTAACTTTCTCAATAATAAACATGTAAAATCAAAAGATGTAGGAGAATTTTGACTCAAACTATGTTGAGTCTTAAAAATATTCATACCCTATCACTCTATAATTGTAGTTTCTGAGTAGAAATCATGTGAAATATAGATGGAAGCTTACATACAATCTTTATGAATAAGACAAGAGCTAGAAACCAAAACTTTCAACTGTGTAGGCTCAGTATACCCACATGATGGAGTATTACACAGTCACTAAAAATAACAATTTTAATGATAGATAATATACAATGTAACCATGCTGCTGCTGCTGCTAAGTCGCTTCAGTCGTGTCCGACTCTGTGCGACCCCATAGACAGCAGCCCACCAGGCCCCGCCGTCCCTGGGATTCTCCAGGCAAGAACACTGGAGGGGGTTGCCATTTCCTTCTCCAATGCATGAAAGTGAAAAGTGAAAGTGAAGTCGCTCAGTCGTGTCCGACTCCTAGCGACCCCATGGACTGCAGCCCACCAGGCTCCTCCGTCCATGGGATTTTCCAGGCAAGAGCACTGGAGTGGGCTGCCATTGCCTTCTCTGCAATGTAACCATAGTGGGGTCTCAAATATGTAAGGAAATACAAAAAGCAGAGAAACTATTGCTTTATAATTATTTCATAACTCAAATTTGCCATATATTTATTAAGATTAGCATACTTTGTATAGACCAAAACAGAGTAAAATGAGGCGAGCTCTAATCTTTTGGGTACTGAGGCCATCTCTGTTTGATGATTTCATGGAATGATGCTAATAACTGACCCCAATGATAATATTTTAGTCATCAAAAAAAGGTTAAAAAGCAAACAAGTACAACAGTGTGCATAAAACTCAGCAATGTAGAACAGTTTCTTCCTTAGGACTCTGAAGAACTAAAATTTTACAGTGGTACTGAGTGTATGGAAATGGTAAAACAAAACACAAAACACAAGGTTCTAATCAACTTACTACAAAATTATAGATACTACTACTTTATCACTTTCTGCTTATTTCACAACTTATAGATACTACTACTTATCACCTTCTGCTTGTTTCACAATTTCTCTGATTACAGTGATGAAGAGAAGTATCAGAAACGCTTGAAAACAAAACTGGAACACAATTTTCCCAAAAATTGACAGAATTCACATCCTAAAGTTAAAGCTCAAGAAAAAGCACCCACCACATCTGGGTGTCCACATCATATCTGTAGAGATCATCTGCAAGCCGGTATTTATTGGCACTGAAAGCCTTGTAGCCTCCGTGAATATACAGGGCCTTGGTCCTATCATCATAGACACTGCTATGGCCGTAGCCGCCTTGGACAAGGGCACCCTGAGTGTGTAATATACTCCATGTGTTCTTATCTGGAAAGAGCAAACAGTTCAAGGCAAATGTTGCAGGATCCTCCTCTCAAATACTTATAATTACCAATTAGCTTAAGATAGAAGATATTTCGGGAAACTTGATACACATAACTTTCTTTAATCATTTTTAAAGGAAGGTCACCTAAAACTTAATACAAATCCAGGTGGCCAAACATCTTTGGCTCCCTGACAAATTGATAGTAACAAATACATACTACTTTAAATTTGACATTCAAAAAATATTCACTGAGAAAAATATACCTACCCAAGTCATATTCCTGCACACTGCTTATATATCCATAGAGAGGGCAGTGACCAAAGATAACCAGCATGACCACTCGGCCATTTTTCAACGTGACAATGTGCGCCGAGTGCCCAACCACTGCATACTGCTCCTTTGCTTTGGGGGACAACAACACCCATGATTCATTATGAATATGAAACACTCTCAACTCATTGGTCACATTCCCTGTTGAATCAATTTTTCCTCCATACATGTACATTTTATCCTGGGGAAAGAATGTAAACAAAATTCTAAAAAATATCAAAAGGATCAATTCTAAACACAGAGAAGTGAACAGTTCAAAACCTCAATATTATTCTTAGCTTAAAAAGTGTTAGTGAAAAGCACCTTTCAGTGAAAGAACAAAATAAATCATAATTTTTATCCCTAATACTTGGCCACTTTTCTTGGATTTCCTCATACAAGATTTTTTACAATATAAAATGATTTGGAAAAACAAAGTTGAAATAAACTACAAAACAGGGAAATGAAAATAACTATTCAACTACATTGTAATTCTTGGCTAAACTTGCTAATGAATGTAAAAGCTAATCTACACTAAGTTAATTATTAATCATTTAGTACCATACTCATAATATCCCAGTTTGACTTATGAATGCATTTAAATCTCTTAGGTTAGAGTCAACTTTAACCAATTATATACCCCTCAAATATTAAAGCTTTCCCCTAATTAAAACCAACAATGAAGTCAAAATCAGAGAAAGCAGAATGGTGGTTATCAGGGGTTAAGAGGGAGGAGGAAATGGGGAATTACTGTTAAATGAGCATGGAATTGCAATTTCATAAGATCAAAAGAATTACAAAGACTGATGGTGATGAGGACTCCAAACATTATGAGTGAAGTTACTATCACTGAATTGTACACTTAAAAATGGCTAAGATGGTAAATTTTGTTATGCCGTTTACCACAATAAAAAATATTAGGGAAAAAATCCAACATTAAAAGCTGTCAATCCCATAATATGATAAAAGTAACTACGGAAGAGTTGAGTTTCTAGCTTAGTACAGAGTGGAGACGTTTTACCTGGTATAATGCTAAAGAATGGCCATATCTAACAACCACACTGTTCACAGAACGGTTCAGTGCAAGCCACTCCCTAGAAGCAAGGTCATACCTACAAAACAAACAGATCATATTTTCACCCAAACAAGGAAACAGAACATCTTGGAGTCTTTATTTGTAACCTAATCCACTTTGGAGATGCTCGTTAAATCTACGATGGATGTGGGCAGGTACCTGAGCAAACAAACCTAGTATCTGGGCCTATTAGGCGTTTGAGAACTCAGGAAGGGGCAGCGGGGCTACACTGTCTGTGAACGAAAAAGAAAACCAACTGAATTTTCTAGTGTTTCCTGAAAACTTCTATACACTAGATCACTTGCAGGTTGCATTATTTAGTCAAGGGACTTTAATTACTATAACTTTTCTTTCATTTAACCATATAAAAATAAGTGAAAGTTACTCAGTGGTGTCCAACTCTTTGAGACTCCATGGACTATACAGTCCATGGAATTCTCCAGGCCAGAATACTGGAGTGGGTAGCCTTTCCCTTCTCCAAAAGACCTTCCCAACCCAGGGATCGGACCCAGGTCTCCCGCATTGCAAGTGGCTTCTTTACCATCTGAGCCACAAGGGAAGCCCAAGAATACTAGAGTGGGTAGCCTATCCCTTCTCCAGCAGATCTTTTGACCCAGGAATCAAACCAGGGTCTCCTGCATTGCAGGCAGATTCTTTACCAACTGAGCTATCAGGGAAGCCCCATATAAAAGTAAAGACATACACTGAAAAAGGGATGACAACTAGGTTTAAAAAAATTCCTATCCTTTCCTTTTCTTTGCCTTATATTAAAAAAAATTTTTTTATTGGTGGATAATCACTTTACAATGTTGTGTTGGTTTCTGCCATATAACAACACAAATCAGCCGTAAGTATATGTATGTCCCCTCCCTCTGGAACCTCCCTCCCACTCACCAACCCATCCTACCCTTCTCGGTTGTCACATAGCACTGGGTTGAGCTCCCTGTGCTACATAGCAACTTCCCACTAGCTATCTTTTTTAAATGTGGTAAAGTATATGTTTCAATGATACTCTTTCAATTCATTCCCCCCATTTACTTTAAAAAGTAATATTTTCAAGATAACTAGAATATCATTATACCATCTCAATTACAGTATGAATACATTTAAAGACCTTTAAAACACAAAATGACCACACATTCTGTCACTTAGAAATGAATATTATTAAGTAAACTTTCTTCCAGATATTTTTTATGGATACATACAAATAGAAGAATAGATTGATAATACACATTTATACAAAGGGGGTCATAATATAGGTGATAATTTTAATAAAGTGTTAACTTTAAATCTATATAATAGAAAAGAGAAACCAAAGCAGAACCAATGCTATTTTTATATTTTAAATGTTTACTTTCTATAAGTTTTCCTGAATACAATTTTTTAAACTATGAAAAACATTATTATATGTAAATAAGGTATGTTTTATCACAACGTAATAGCAAAAAGGGAAATAAGTATCCATCAATAGTAAATGGATTAATCAATTATAGTACATCTATATAACAGAGTAAAAAATAAATATGCTCAAGCAACATATTATTAATATAAATCTTGAAACAATGTTAAGCTAAAAAAAGCAAACTGCAGAATATTGCTTCTATAAAAACTAAAAGAAAATTTATTAATGCTAAATATGTTCATATATATCAAAAATCTCTTGTGTGTTATATGCTCAGTTGTGTTCGATTCTTTGGGACCCCATGGACTGTAGCCCACCAGGCTCCTCTGTCCATAGAATTTTCCAAGCAAGAATACCAGAGTGGCTTGCCATTTCCTATTCCAGGGGATCTTCCTGACCCTGGGATCAAACCTAAGTCTCTTGTGTCTCCTGCATTGGCAGGCAGATTCTTTACCACTGAGCCACCTGGGAAGCTCATATTCAAAATCTAAAGACATGTATGTGAACAAATGACACCATACTCTCAGGACACTGACTGTCTCTGGGATTTTCATGGGGCATGCAGGGGTCTTAACTATATTAGCAATGTTTTATTTTCTAACCTGAATGGTAAATGTATTAACATTATTTTTCTCTAAACCCTTCCCTTTATCTTAAAATATTTTATACGTGATCTGAAGCAAACATAAAATGGTGACATTCATTAAATACGAATAACAGTTAAATCAGTACCAGCTATTATTTTATGTATTTTAATATTCCATATTTTTAAAAATACATGAAAAATTATTTAGAGAGTAAATTCAATTTAATTTAAAAATTATACATAATTTATTTTTGGACAGACTCAACTTCCTGCTTTGAAAGTTGAAAACATTAGCACCTATATTTCCTCCCATGTCTTCTCCTAATTTTTGTTCTATTTACATTGTCCAGGTTCAAAATCATGCACATTCCATTCTATAATTTCAGAGCTATATAGTACTGGATCTACATTTTAGCTGAATCAACTTCTCACATTCCTTTTACCACAACTCCTCCTTCTTGAGTCTTTAATTATTAATTGGCTAGATTTCACTGTCAAATGGCTTTTCCAAGTGGAGCCCCTATGTGCACCTTCCCCTAAATTCTTTCATGTTGAAGAATATCTGCTTGCTAGCTTGAGAGGTGAATATGTATAATATTCATGGGCCATCCTTTCCCACACACCTTGCTGATGCTGCTCCCCTGAATGCTGCTGGTACTGAATGTTGCCAATGG
>NW_011494635.1:13245701-13271637 GCF_000754665.1 Bison bison bison
AGTACCATACTTTACTTATGGTATAAATAATTTAAAAGCATCTGGGTAAATGTTTTTAACAAAATGGACTGCATACTACTGCAACCTTTATGGCAATCCACAAAGCGCTTCCTGAGAAGAACTAGCATGACTTCTGAAAAACACATATATATCTTATGCTCAAGTTTGAAAGAGAGGAGCACAAAAACAGAAGGAAATGGTGAGAGCACAGAAACAAGTCTCCACATGACCCAATCCATGTCTCTTTCAAGTGACATGGAAGGTGCTCAATCTGTATCTTAATGCGTGTTACTTTTCCTCAGTCAACATGTCAGCCCAATAGCTGGTCAGAGACACTAAGGTGCTGGCAGGTCCCTATAATCTGGTTAAGAGGAACTGCCAAAGACACATAACAAGTTGTCACTCTTTTCACAACACAGAAAACCAAACATAAGACAAGAATAATGCTGATGCAATAAAATGTAAGAAACACCATGTACTAAACAAATGCTCCTTCTTATGGGAGCTGAGTCCAAGATAAAGGAATATTCAATAACTAGTTCTAAGACCTGGACATGCAGTTAAGCAAAGACAAACCTCAGGAATTCAGAAATAGGTGTCTTCCATAAAGGTACAGCCATTTCTCTCACAAACTCCTCCCTGATGGCTGGTAACACAATGCTCATCCTGCCACAGGGCACACACTCTGCCCCTCCCAGTGGCCTGGTATTTCAATCTCCGTTTCTAGCCATCCAAAGACCACAGGATACACTCTGCAGAGACTGAACATGATCTCAGCCAGAAGGAGGCAAAGAACTACCTGAGGCTTCCCACCTAATAACTTGATCAAATTAGGTCTTATCAGTGAACAATTATAAAATTCTTTCTGAAACATCTCGTGCTGTTTCAATCCACCTGTCCTGTTAGGTTCTTTTCTTCAGTCACAGCAACTATCTATATTATATTGGATCTTCTGTCTCCCATGTATCTTTGCTTTCCTCTAATTAACTTTATCTGTATTCACAGGAATCATGTCTATTGAGGTGTCAGCAGTTCAATTTTAATTCTAGGTCTTGCTGTATGTAATTTATTTGTATTTCTTTACATGTGTAACCTCTAATTTCATCTCATTTTGTTACTATTATCTTCTCTTCCAGCTTGTTTTCTGAATTCAGATTCTCATTATTTTGATTCATAGCACAAAGCAGTAGGAAGAAATCTTCTGCTTTCAAGTTTACTCTTCCTCTATGATCAATTCTTGTCAGTTTTATATGCTGTGTTCTTTCCTTTTTACTTTTTTCACCATAGACATTTGCATTTGCTACAATGTCATTTCTTTCATCTTGCTGCGGTTAGACTCAGATTGCTCTCCAGATATTACATTTCCAAAGTATGTGTGATTTTTCCTTTTTCCACTGTATCTAAGACAAGTTAATCTTTCCATCCTAGTTTTAGTGTGAGAGTTGGCATTTTATGTTCTATCCCCTTCTCTGAAAGTCTAAAGAAATGTTGGGGCTCAGATGTGGGTGGTGTGTTCAGTCTATTAGAATAATATTTCCAAAGTCTACTTGCCTCTGAGATTTTGTTTAAGTGTTCTTCCTCAAACTTTGGGATATCCAAATTACACAGAAGCTCTGACTTCTGGGTAGGGTCAGCCACTTAATCAATTTCCCCACTCTTTTACCTGATCCTTCTCATCAACTACTTCTACTATTCAGTTAAAAGGGTTTAAAAAAAAAAAGAAAGAAAGAAAACCCACAGTGATACCCAATCAGTCTGCTTCTTTCTAGATTTGGGGCTATTATAGTGTTAACTCTCAGAATTTCACCTGTATGGTTTCTGTGGGGTAAAGAAGGAGTCAGTCTTACTGTTCCTATGTGCCTGTTATTGGATCAGGTGATACTCCTTACCTAGTTGCTCAATTTCTAATTTTTTTTTTTAACTTCAAAAACAGCAACAACAAACACTTTTTGCTCAATGAAAGGAAATTCAGTGATGAAGTTTCAATTGGAAATCTTAAACCAGAAGACCAAGGCCATCTGTTTTGCAAGAGGACCCTTGGGTGACATAAAGTAGGAACTGTTTTTTAATGTAACAAAGTTTTGGGTTAATAGGGTCATAGAGAAAACAGAGTGAGGGTAATTCCTTAAATATACTTATCGAAGAGTATCGATGATAATCAAATTTATGATCTAAAGTTCCAGAAATATTTCTTCTCAAAGGTGTCATTATATTTACTTTTCATGAGTCAGTAAAAATTTATCTGAAACTATATTAGTATTTACACAAAATACATAAAGCTGTAAAATCACGTTTTGATCAATTACAAGTAGAAAACATGCTAAAAATCTAAAGAATAAGTGTGGAGGTATATTTGTTAATTACTCCTTTCTGCCCATGGACAATGCCAAGTAGGCATTGTTAAAGTCTCCCTCCTCCACTGCCGTCATGTCTAAATCCAGAGTCTCCCAAAGAGCTGGAAAATTATGGAAGATCTTCATCACAGGTTTGAGTTTAAAAAAAAAAAAACCAGATGTGAGTCTGAGGAGTCATTCTGGGCAACAGGGAATGCTCACAGACTGTGTGGCAATGGGGGATCCAAACACCAAGTGCTCCAGAGGCTGCACGTTCATCACGTATGTCACTGTGGAGGAGGTGGATGCAGCCATGAATGCAAGGCCACAACGTGGGTGGGAAAGATGTGTGACCAAAGAGGGAACTTCGATGTGGAACTCAACAGAAGATTTTCAAAGTCCTGGTGCCCATTCAACTATGAAAAAGATTTTTGTTGGTGGCATTAATGAAGACACTGAAGAATATCATCTAAGAGATTATCTTGAACAGTAGGGGAAAACGTAGGTCATGACTGACTGAGGCAGTGGCAAAAGAGAGGCTTTTGTTTTCGTAACCTATGATGACTATGACTCCATAGACAAGATTGCTGTTCAGAAATACCACAAAGTGAATGGCCATAACTGTGATGTAAGGAAAGCCCTACCTAAGCTAGTGCTTCATCAAACAAAAGAGGCTGAAGCGGCTTTGGAAACTTTGGTAATGTGAATGACAACTTTGGTTGTGGAGGAAACTTCAGTGGTCAAGATGGCTTTGTGGAACCTCATGGTGGTGGTAGATATGATGGATGTGGGGACAGTTATAATGGATTTGGTAATGACGGAAGCAATTCTGGAGGTGGTGGAGGCTGTAATGATTTTGGCAATTACAATAGTCAATCTTCAAGTTTTGGACCCATGAAAGGAGGAAACTGGAGGTAGAAGTTCTGGCCCCTGTGGTGGTGGAGGCCAATACTTAGCCAAACCATGAAACTAAGATGACATGGTGGTTCCAACAGCAGCAGTAGCTATGGCAGTGGCACAAGGTTGCAGAAGGTTTTAATTACTGCCAGGAAACAAAGCTTAGCAGAAGAGAGCCAGAGAAGTGACAGGGAAGCTACAGGTTATACCAGATTTGTGAACTGGGTCAAGTACAGTGGTGGCAGGGCCCAGCTGCTACGAAGAAGATATGTTTTAGATAACACTCATGTGTATGGGTGAAAAACTCGAGGTCTGTACTTGCGACTACCTGTTTAACAGGTTATTTCAATTTCTGTTCCATGGAAAGCATAAAGCATTCCAACAAAGGGTTTTAATGTAGATTTTTTGCACCCATGCTGTTGATTGCTAAATGTAATAGTTTGATCATAATGCTGAATAAATGTGTCTTTTTTATTAAAAATGTGCTGTGCAAAGTTAGTCTTCTCTTAAGCCATTTTGGTAAACAACCCCAGTGGTATGAAGCCAGAATTATTTCAGGGTGATGCTTGGTTCCATTTGAAATTTATTCACAACCTGCTTGGGTAGAGAAGCCATTGTCTTCAGAAACCTTGTGTAGCTGAACTGACAGTTACTATGTTGTGACCTGGAATTCACTGTTAAAAAGTCACCCAAGCAAAGTCATGGAGGTTTTTGGTTATTAACATAACTGTTGGTATATCCTATGCAATACATCTAAGTTGAATTATGGTACCAGATAAAGCTATAGATGGGGATGAAGCTTGTATTGCTTACAAATTATAATCACCCATTGTAATCTGTAAGCAATAAACTAATATCCTCAAAATAATAAATTAAATTAAAATTAAAAAATAAATGTGGCTCATGAGGTTTACCAGTCAAATAAAAGTAACAGGTGACAAAAATATTTCTAAGAACAAATATTTGTGAAGGAAACAGATAATTCATTTAATCTCTCATTCACTTGATAAATAATTACTTGAGCACATTCTATCCACTAAGCCAAATTGAGTGAATAAACAAGGTCTCTAATCCTGGAAAACACAAGGTAGAAAAGGCAGAAAACGAGCAAGTACAACAATGGTCATATTAGTAGAATTAAAGTAGAATTAAAAATTATGAACACTGCTCTAAAGGAAATGAGAAATATGAAAGAAAACAAGGAGCACCTGTCTGAACTGGCTTATCAGGGAGGATCTCATTACGGCACAGTTAACTGACAGGGTATGTAAAGGGTAAAAGAAAATAGCCGTGAGGTACAATGGCAGGAACAGTCTAGATAGAGGGAACAGCAACTGTAAGTAAGGAGTTTTAGGTAAGGAAGGAGAGTTGGTGGTGGCAGGAGGGGAACAAACTGGGTATCAGAAGGTAAGCAGTGGTCACATCAGGTAGGATCATTAAATCCCATGGGAAGCCACTGAAAGGTTTTAAGAAGGCCATAAATGATAAAATGCATACCCTTAAAAAAGCATTCTAGTTGATATTTAGAAAATGGATTAAGAGGAATGAATGAAAGCAGACAGACTTGATAGGAACATACTGCTGAAGCCTAGATGAGACACTGACAAGCTGGTCTTAGAGAGAAAAGAATGAATAGGCCTGTATTTGGTGACAGAATTGATGGGCTGGATAAGAGATTAATGTTAAAAGGAGATGAAGGAGAGGAAATATCAAAACTCCCAGATTTCTTGCTTCAAGTGAAGATGATGTCAGGCAGATGTACTAACAATCACATAAATGGTAGAATATACGACTTTCATAATATCTAGTATAAAATGGAAGGCACGATCATTTTCCTATCTTTACCTTTACTTCTCAGGGTGGCAGTACTAGAAGTAGTAAGAAGTGGTTAGATTAGGGATAGATTTTAAGGGTAGGACTGACAAGACCTGCTGACATACTGTGGCAGACAGACACTAGGGTGGGCCTCATGAGCCCTGCCTTCTCATGTTCATGTGAGCAGGATCCATGATTTGCTTCTAACCAACAGAATATGGCAAAGATGATGAGATGTCATTTTCATGACCTCTATCCTGCTAGCAGGCTCAGTCAAGACTCTCCTTGTGGCCTGGTAAGCAGCCTTACTTCATTTTACTATTGGGAAAATCCTAGTGATAAGGAAGTCTGGGTAGCCTCCAGGAACTATGAGGTGACCTCCAGTTGACAAACAGGAAGAAGTCAGGGCCCTTAGTCTTACAACCACCAGGAAATGGATTCTGCCAACAACTTGAATGAGCTTAGAAGTGGATTTCTCCCCAGTTGAACTCCTAAATTAGAACACAGGCCAGGGAACACCTTGACTGCAGTTAAGCCACACCTAGACCCCTAACCAGCAGATACTATGAGGTAATGATGTGTGTTGTTTTAATCTTCTAAGTTTGTGGCAATTTATACAGCAAGAGATAACTAAACATATACTGAATGGAGTGTGAAAAAACAAGAAGTCAAGGATAACTACAAAATTTGGGGGCTTAAGCAAATAGAAGAATAGACTGGTCATTTACTGAGATAGGGACTTCTGGGGCAAGAAAAGGCTTGGAAGAAAGATCACTTTGGGATGCATGGCGTTTAAGATGCCTATTGGGCAGCCAAAGACTGAGAGGTCAAATAAAGGTAGAGATATGGGAACATGAGACAAATCTAGGAAGCAGATATAAACTTGAAAGTCACCAGCATAAAGGCCAAGATATAACATAAGATCACAGAGAGAATAAACACACTCACTCACCAAGGGGACCAAGAGGGCTGAGCCCTCATGCACATCCTCATTTAGAAGTTAGTCAGCTGAAGAGGAACCAGCTAAGGAGGTTGAGAAGGAATGAACAGTTAGGAAAAAAAAAAAACCAACATCAAGGAAATGTACAGTTCTGAAAACAAAGTGAAGAAACTGTTTAAAAGAGGGAGAGACTAGTCATATTAAATATTGGTGAAAGATCAAGTAAGCTGAGGACTAAGACCTGAAAATTTAAAATCCATTCCTTAGTCACACTAGCCACATTTCAAGTGCTCAAAAACATGTGGATAGAGACATAACAGTGAGACATGACAGTGCAAACACTGAACATGTTCGTCATGGCCAAAACAGAAACTGTCCACTGGACAGAAACAGAAGACAGAAAAATGAGCAAAGATGCTGTTGTGGTTCCGCTGCTAAGTCATGTCCGAATCTTTGTAACCCCCATGGGCTGCAAATTTCTCTATCCTTCACTGACTCCCAGAGTTTGCTCAAACTCATGTCCACTGAGTCGATGAAACTACCTAAACATCTCATCTTCTGCTGCCCTTTTCTCCTTTTGCCTTCAATTTTCCCCGGCATCAGAGTCTTTTCAAATGAGTCAGCTCTTTGCATCAGGTGGCCAAAGGATTGGAGCTTTAGCAACAGTCCTTCCAATGAATATTCAGGGTTGACTTCCTTTCAGATTGACTGGTTTGATCTTGCAGTCCAAGGAACTCTAAAGAGTCTTCTCAAGCACCACTATTCGAAAGCATCAATTTTTTGGCATTCAGTCTTCTTTATGGTCCAACTTTCACATCCACACATGACTACTAGAAGAACCTCAGCTTTGACTCTACGGACCTTTGTCGGCAAATGATGTCTCCGCTTTTTAACACATAGGTTTGTCATATCCTTCCTTCCAAGGAGCAAGTGTCTTTTAATCTCATGGGTGCAATCACCATCTGCAGTGATTCTGGAACCCCAAATATAGTATCTATCACTGCTTCCACTTTTCCCCCCTTCTATTTGCCATGGAGTGATGGAAACAAATGCCATGATCTTAGTTTTTTTTAATGTTGAGTTTCAAGCCAACTTTTTCACTCTCCTCTTTCACCCTCATCAAGAGGCTCTTTAGTTTCTCTTCACTTTCTGCCACTAGACTGGTATCATCTGCATATCTGAGGTTGTTGATATTTCTTCCAGCAATCTTGATTCCAGCTTATGATTCTCCAGCCCAGGATTTCATATGATGTACTCTGCCCAGAAGTTAAATAAACAGGGTGACAATATACAGCCTTGTCATACTCCTTTCCCAATTTTGAACCAGTCAGTTGTTCCACGTATGGTTCTAACTGTTGCTTCTTGACCCACATACAGGTTTCTCAGGTGACAGGTAAGATGGTCTGGAACTCTCATCTCTTTAAGAATTTCTCACAATTTGCTGTCACACAGTCAAAGGCGTTAGCATAGTCAATGAAGCAGAAGTAGACTTTTTTCTGAAATTCCCTTGCTTTCTCTATGATCCAACGAATGTTAGCAATTTGATCTCTGGTTCACCTGCCTTTCTGAAACTCACTTTGTTCACCTGGAAGTTCTTGGTTCACATACTGCTACTGCCTAGCTTAAAGGATTTTGAGCCTAACCTTGCAAGCATGTGAAATGAGCATAACTGTATGATAGTTCGAACATTCTTTGGCATCGCCCTTCTTTGGGATTAGAATGAAAACTGACCTTTTCCAGTCCTGTGGTCACTACTGAATTTTCCAAATTTGCTGACAAATTGAGTGCAACACTTTAACAGCATCATCTTTTAGGATTTTAAATAGCTGAGCTGGAATTCCATGACCTCCACTAGCTTTTTTTTTTGGTAATAATGTTTCCTAAGGCCCCCTTGACTTCACACTCTAAGTTGTCCAGCTCTAGGTGAGTGACCACACCATCATGATTATCCAGCTCATTAAGACCTTTCTTATACAGTTCTGTGTATTCTTGCCACCTCTTCTTAATCACTTCTGCTTCTGTTAGGTCCATACCATTTCTGTCCTTTATTGTGCCCATCCTTGTATGAAATGTTCCTTTGATATCTCCAATTTTCTTGAAGAGAACTCTGGTCTTTTCCATTCTCTTGTTTTCTTCTATTCTTTGCAATGTTCATTTAAGAAAGCCTTCTTATCTCTCCTTGGTATTCTCTGGAACTCTACATTCAGTTGGGTGTATATTTCCCATTCTCCCTTGTCTTTTGCTTCTCTTCTTTCCTCAACTATTTGTAAAGCCTCCTCAGAAAACCACTTTGCCTTCTTGCATTTCTTTTTCTTTGGGATGATTTTGGTCACTGCCTCCTGTACAATGTTACAAACCTCCTTCCGTAAGGAAATCAACTATGAATATTCATTGGAAGGACTGATGCTGAAGTTGAAGCTCCAACACTTTGGCCATCTGATACAAAGATGAGACTCACTGGAAAAGATCCTGAGGCTGGGAAAGATTGAAGACAAAAGGAGAAGGGGGCAGCAGAGGATGAGATGGTTAGATAGCATCAATGACTCAATGGACATGAATTCGAGCAAACTCAGGGAGATAGTAGAGGACGGAGGAACCTTGCATGCTTGAGTCCACGAGGTTGCAAAGAGTCAAACATGACTTAGTCACTAAACAACAACAAATAATCATAAAAAAATAGCATGGAATGTATTCATAGATATCACAAGAAGAGATAAAGCTGAGTATGACCGAAAGGGGAGGGGGACAAGTGAACAATATAAACCAGTAAGGTAATCTTTATCTTTCAAAGCTGAAATGGGAAACAAGGCCACTAGCTCAGAAGGAAAATAGGAGAAAATGTGGTAGAGATCTAAAAAATGAAAAGATAATATGACAGCTGAGCAGGAGTATGAGAGAGGGAATGTGAAAGAATTAATGAAGCATAAACTCCTGTAGGAGTCAGGAATTATTGCCATTTCTCTTGAATCTGTACATTCATGTGCTTAGTCACTTAGTCATGGCCAACTCTTTGTGACCCCATGGACTGTAGCCTGCCAGACTCCTCTGTCCAAGGAGTGTTGCAAGCAAGAATACTGGAGTGGGTTGCCATTTCCTTCTCCATCTGTATATTCGTATCTTTTGCCAAACTTGGGCAACTGTTATTTCTTCAAATACTTCTTCAGACACACCCAGTTCCTCCTCTTCTTCCAGGGCTCCTCTGGTGACAGAAATGTTAAAATATTTTGTTACAATCCACAAGTCTCTGCAATTCTGTTCATTTTTTAAAATGTTCTATTTTCTCTGTGTTGTTCTGATTAAGGAATTTCTACTGTTCTACCTTCAAGTTCACTGATTCTTTCCTCTGTCCTCTCCTTTCTATTGCTGAGAGAACTGTTGAAGCATTTTATATAATGGCTGCTTTAAAATCTTTGTCAGATAAGTCTAATATATGTGTCACCTTGGTATTAGTATCTCTTGATTGTCTTTTTTCATTCAAATTGAGATTTTCCTGGCTCTTAGCATGTCAAATGACTTTCAACTGAAATCTGAACATTTGGGGTATGATGACGTAAGACTTTGGATCTTATTTAAATCTCCTGTTACAGCAGGCCTCCTCTGACACCACCCCAGGGGAGAGACCGAAGGTCCACTCATTCTTGCTATTACTGCCAGGCCGGGGTAGAAATCCCCACAATGACTCCACTGATGTCACAGGAGTCAGGGAGACCTCATTAATGCCTGGTGCAGAAAGTCCCAGCTCTCTAACTGGCCTTCTTTAACCCTACCTTGGTAGGATGGAGAGGGGTGGTTGGAGCACCTCACTATCTCCTAGCATTAAGTGGAAATTTAGACTCTACACTTACACTTTCCAGGCAGGGATATGGGTGAGGCCATAGTTCTCTCTATGGTATTTGGATAGGGTAGAATGCTGCTAAGTCGCTTCAGTCGTGTCCGACTCTGTGCGACCCCATAAACGGCAGCCCACGAGGCTCCCCCGTCCCTGGGATTCTCCAGGCAAGAACACTGGAGTGGGTTGCCATTTCCTTCTCCAATGCATTAAAGTGAAAGTGAAGTCGCTGAATCTTGTCTGACTCTTAGCGACCCCATGGTCTGTGGCCCACCAGGCTCCTCCGTTCATGGGATTTTCCAGGCAAGAGTGCTGGAGTGGGGTGCCATTGCCTTCTCCGAGGGTAGAATGGTTATTATCTAAAAGTTTTCTGTCTTGCTAAACTGCCCCTTTCCTGGTCCTCATGCTAGAGAAAACAGGGTTTTCTTGGGTTTTTTCAGCTTGTACCTATTAACATTTCCAGACTGCTGATTTTTTCAACATCAAGGCTGAGAAAATACAAAACAAAAGGAAAATCCTTGGAACTTACCATTACGCCATTCTTTGGTTCTTGGTAAGACTGCCTTCTTCAGAGTTTTCCTTAAGTTTGTATGTTGTTTTATATAAAATGTCAGGGCTTTTAACTGTACTTACCATACAAAGAACAGGGCAAAACGATCTTCATTTATTTGTGATTTTAAAAAATTTCCTTTTTCATATTCTATTTCTAAAAGAGTTATCTGCTGTGTTTACTCTGTGTGTTCCTTCTAAGTTTGTCTTTAATTCTGAAATTATTTTAAAATTCTTTCCTAACTTCTATCATCTCCTTTCTGAAATGTTCTAGTTCTGGTTATATTGTTCTTTAATGTCTTTTATAATTTTCTTGTATTTTAGCTTATTTTGGAATATTAAGTTATAATATTTATCAGTTTTGTGAATATATTTTTCTATTATGCTTATATGTTTGAAGGGGTGTTATTCTACTTATTCTCTTCTTTTCTGTAATAACTTTCCATGAAATTTGACCTTGATATTTTTCTGTTGCTGAACTTTAAGTAAAATTACTTTTTCCTGAACTCTTATAGGAGAAATTTTATTTAGCTAGTTTTTCTTAATTTCTCAGCTCTCTAGCTCCTCTTCTGTTGTACTGTACTGTCCAACTATCCTGCACCGCACTTGCTGAGGTCTCCTGGCTCTGTTCCCTTCCCAGACTGTTATCTGGACGTTTTTGAACTTATCCTAGGCTGTCTCTGTCCTGTTTGATGTGAATTCTATTTCCAGCAGCATTTCCTCAGTTTGGGGCTTTCTCCTACAGAGTCTTCGACTAGTTCATTTTGAGAGTTAATAAGTCAGAATCTGCTTCAGCCTCTTCAGATCCTACTACAGATCCCTTGAGCTCATTCCCCTACTAGAATATGCAACATCTTCCCAATTACAGTTGCTGTTCTCAAAGCAGCTTGCTGAGTTTCCCAGTGGGTTTTTAGGTTTACTGTTGGTGGGCCCACTGCTCCCCTCTGCTTACTGTTACAAAGATACTGACAGCACACTGGTCTTATACCTGTCAATGGCTTAACTCCATCCATTTGAGTAGATTCCTTTTGTCATAGATGCTGCCCCTGTGTCTTAGTTGTTTTGTGTTTTTTTTATTTTTTTACTTACTTTTGGCTATGCTGGGTCTCTGTTACTGCACAGGCTTTTCTCTACTTGTGGAGAATGGGGGCTACTTTTTACTTACAATGCATGGGCTTCTCACTGCAGTGGCTTCTCTTTATGCAGAGCACAGTCTCTAGGCTGTGCAAGCTTCAGCAGTTGTGCCTCCTGGGCTGCACAACTGTAGAGCACAGGCTCAGTAGTTGTGGCACACAGGCTTAGCTGTTCTGTGGCATGTGGGATCTTCCTGGATCAGGGATTGAACCTGTGTCTCCTGCATTGGCAGGTGGCTTCTTCACCACTGAGCCATCAGGGAAGCCCTCTGTGTTTTAATTTTTAATGACTGTTTGGGGGATTCCTTAAAGAATAGATGCTGATTTTTTACAACATTCATTAGCAGAAAATGTTTAGGAAAAGTTTCCAGGGTGCAAAATCAGCACAAGGAACTAGTTATAAATTTCTACTCAAAGTCAATCTCCATAGCTAATTCCATTGTGAAAATATATTCTCCCTTCAGGATGAGCAGCATGGAACCAGTAAACTGACCTTGAACCCTGGGAAATATTAGAGAATGACATAATTTCCCCCTAGTAAATTATAAATTCAAGTCACTTAACCTACAGAAATGCTTATTAAATTAAAAGGTAAAGCAATCCCTTATTTATCAAGAATTTACTACATGCACCTGAAGCAAATTATGAGACAGTATATGGAAAAGATGAATTACTCCTTATTACAACAATGAATTCTTTTGGACTCCCTTTTTCAAAAATCTAAGAATATGTCCCCAAAAGTCTAGAATAGAACTGCCAAAATACTAACAGAGATTTTCTTCAGGAATGCAATTACTGATGATTTCTTTTCTTTTTACTTATCTCTATTTTAACTATCTTCAAAATGGAAAACTAAGCTTCTTATAAAAATGTTTAAAACAACTTACGCTAGAACCATGTTGTAATCTGAGTGGTTGAACATATATCCGCCAACAACCCACATTATATTTCCATTGACCACAGCTTTGTGAGAGGCTCTGGGGAGCTTTAGGTCAGAATATTCCTCTCGTGTCCAAAATGACTGGTTAGCTGGTACAGGAACTGAACATCCAGGACCTAACAAAACATAACAAATTAGCTTTACAAAATGCAGCTTTCAAATTACTGCATTTCGTGAATCCCCTGGTGGTCCTGATGTTAGGGCTCCACCCTTCTACTGCAGTGGGCACAGGTTAGGGAACTAAGATCCCACATGCCGTGCAGCATGGCCAAAAATAGGAAATTACTTCATTTCAAGTTTTAATCATCTAAATAAATATCTAAAGAATACTTATAGTCTTTCCTTTATAAATATCAGACAAATCCCTTTAATTTGCACTTTCAATTTACTCAAGGCTAGTGACCAAGGATAATCTCTAATAAAATTTAAAATCACACACTTTCTACTGAAGACCTGACCATATCCAGGTTAGGGTTTTTTAGTAATGAAATACTTGCTAAGCAGCTCTCAGAGGAAAGAGTAGACAAAGGAATTATTAATTCAAATGAAAAACTTTATAGAGCTAAAATGTAAAGACTAGTCCTGAATGTGTTATAAACTATCCATTTCCTGGAAAATCAAGAAACTCCATTTCTGAGAGGTGTGGTTTCTGCTCCAGCAAATTGGAAGTTAGTCAAATACTTCAATTGTTTAACTCCTCAACATAAGCCAAACTGAATAAGCTAAAGCATTTAAACAAGCATGGTTCTGGAAATTCAAAATAAAAGTGTTCTGAGAAAGGAGTAAATGTATAAAACATAAATAACTAAATCAGAAACAGCTGTTAATCACCTACTCCTTGAAGAATTTGCTAAAGGGGTTGTTTAATAATCTTTATCTGTACTAACTGACTACTTTAGGATTCTACTGCATAACAAACTCCAATTTTCTGTAAATTCATTGAAAGTTTCTGTGGAGAGACCATTATTGTCAGCTCTTGTCCCACATCTCAGCTTGGGTCTCTGCTATGTCTTATGGCTGAGACCAAGTTCTTTAAATTCATGAATGAACTGTGAAGAATATTAAAGTGTTTCAAAACTCTATAAAGAGACCACAACCATACATTTATGAAATTCAAAGATTTGTAAGAAGTTGAATAAAGAGATATGAAAACTTAAATGCCTCCTGATATTTGATTAATATAAATGTTACAGATACTAGGAACAAAGTGAATCTACGATTTATTAAGCTAGAAACATTCTGTGGATTAAAAGAAAAAAAAAAAAGAAAGACATTCCTACCTTGCCACTCTGAGAAGCAGGAGCATCCTCTGACATCACTTGAATTGCAGATGCCTCGATGAGGAAAACCACAGTTATTTACACAGTGAGGAATGTCACATGCTTCACCTTTCCAGTTTTCAGAACATTCACATTGAACAGTGTTGCTGCTATTACTGATCTTACATTCTCCTCGGCCTGAGCAATTATTTGGACACATGTCAAAACTATAAAAATAGAGGATGGAAATTAAATCAACACAAAGCAACACTGATTAATTTAGCAGAACTTCCTCCTACATAAGGCTTAAGAAATCTCACTATCTAGCCAGTTTACTCACAAGTATAATTGTAGTACTTACCATTCAGCCTAAATGGGGTCACTCAACCCTGCAGAGCTAGGCAAGTAATAAAATAAAATTAAATCTGTTGTATTCTCATAAAAAAGAGACAAGCTAGCCCACAAATGATAAGCATTATACAACTGCCAAATGCATGCTTACAAGTCTGGACAAGAAAAGGAAAAAACAAACTAACAACAATACACTACCATCCTCATTCCTCTGGATTGTCTCTGAAAGTTTACAGAATTTGTTTAAGATTATTGCACAGGTGTATTGTAAATTTCTTAGTAAGCTAACCTACCTATCTCACATAGGAGAAAAGAGAAGGGCAGTTTAACTCAACACATGAGTTGTGTTGCATAGCAACATGACTTAATTATATTGACAACACTTTGAAAAGACATAATTCAGATTTTAAAAAGGGGAGATAACAGGATTAGAAGATACTATAAGAGTGTAAGGAACTTAAAATTTTTTTTTTAGCAAAGCATGTCAGAAAATCAGGAATCAATTACAAAAACAAGCTAATTAACATTCATGTGCTGTGCTGTGTTTAGTCGCTCACCTGTGTCTGACTCTTTGCGACCCCATGGACTGTATCAACTCCTCTGTCCATGGGGATTCTCCTGGCAAGAGTACTGGAGTGGGTTGCCATGCCCTCCTCCAGGAGATCTTCCCAACCCAGGGATCGAACCCAGGTCTCCTGCATTGCAGGCTGATTCTTTACTGTCTGAGCCACCAAGGAAGCCCAAGAATACTGGAATGGGTAGCCTATTCCTTCTCTAAGGGATCTTCCCAACCCAGGAATCGAACGGGGTCTCTTGCATTCCCAGTGGATTCTTAACTGATTCTACCAGAGAAGCCCAGTTAACATTCATGAAGAAAGTGAAAATGTTAGTCGCTCAGTCATGTCTGACTCTCTGCAACCCCATGGACTATAGACCACCAGGCTCCTCTGTCCCTGGGATTCTCCAGGCAAGAATACTGGAGTGGGTTGCCATTCCCTTCTCCAGGGGATCTTCCCAACCCAGGGATTGAACCCAGGTCTCCGGCAATGCAGGAAGATTCTTTACTATCTGGGTGTAACATTCATGCCTACACCCAAATGTCAGTTCATGATACATCTATAATAAAATTTTGAAAGTGTCTGTATTCAGTATTTTTATAATCTATGTTATAATTTAACACAATAAACGCACATGCCTACTTTTCAAGCCCAGGCTTGTGATGAGCTGCCCAGGCTGCCAAGTCACAAACCTTGGGTACCTAAAAAACTGAATCACCATACTAATCAAGATAAGGACAGCTTTAAACAGTCTTGAAAGTTTACTGAGATCCTGAGAAAATGTGCAAGAAAAAGAACCTAGAATAAAGGTTACACAGGGGGGTCATTAGCTATACCAGGAGTTGTCAAATATATTATGTAAAAGGCCAAATAATATGCATTTTAGGTTTTGTGGGTCACAGAAGTTCTTATCACAGATCCCACTGCCTATGAAATTTTATGAATTTAAATACTTACGAAAATAAACATTAGGAGGAAAAAAGGGAAAAGACAGAGTGAGCCTCTCTCCTACCACAACAAATTCCAAAAGCTGCTCAGAGTCTGTGGTCTACATTTCCTTTGTCATCAACAGGCCAACCTCTTAGTACATGAAAACTACTAATGTTTGTTAAATTGCACTTAGCCAATTCCTCCGATGTTTTTATCCATTAGCGGGAATGGAGAAGCCCCTCTTTTTCAGAAGAAACTCAACAGCAGCAAGACCTAGGTTGCAACTGCTGTCCCACAACTTTGACAATTTACTTTACCTTTTCCTGCCAGTTTCTTCATTTATAAAAGTAGAAAAACAGTGCCTGTATCTGGTTTTTAAAAGAACTTTAAATGAGAAAATTCATGCAAACTGCCAGCACAATGCCTGGCACACTATAAACCTTCAATATATGTTAGTCATTATTATTGTTAAAACAAAGTGTACAGTCTTCTGAAAAAATCACAAATATTAAACTTAAATATCTTACTTGTAAGTGATATTAAATCCAGTCAAGTTATAAGCAGCATCACTAAAAAAATGCAGCAGGGCATAACCTGATGTGGCGACAACCTCTGGGACAGTCTCATTGCCGTCTCTCTCAGGAACAATGAGGCCGCTGAAATGAAAACACGTGTCTTATCAAGGGAAGCACGAGAAGAGACACATCATATGGTGATGGACACAAGTCCAACCGGATTTCACTCTTGTAATTTGAAAAGTCACTTCTAGGAAGAAAGGTAAATTCCTATGATAAACGCACAGGAACAGATCTGAATCTTTTGCTGGGCTTTCCTCTATTCTAGGGTGTATTTCTAATGAGATTTGAAATCAGTGACCCTATTCTTTTCTTAGTAAAATTTTTTATAATATTCCTCTGAAAAACTGAGTAAACCTCTACAATCACAGAATGTAACAAACTATTAGCTGATGGATACTAAACATATACCACGAAAGACATGAAAAGTAAAAATAGAAATAACAGTCTGATATACAAACACCCATAATCCCAATACTATTAGCATTCTGATGTATTTTATTTGCCTAACTGATGCCATATTACACCTTATATTCTATTTTTCTAAGTAATAGTCCATAATCTTTCTACGTCTCTAACTCCCTCAGAGCTTTTAGAAACTTACTCAGAGCTCAGCACACAATAGTATCTGTTGGGTCTTTGTAAAGAGAAAGAACTACTGAGTCTAAGGGTCTAAATGACGGTTTTAAAGCTCTCAATTCATATACCAACTTGCTTTCCAGAAGAGAGATGCTGACTCGAAATCCCACCAAGACACCTCATCCTGACAACAACAAGGATTTGGTTCAGTTCAGTTGCTCAGTTGTGTCTGACTCTTTGCGACCCCATGAACCGCAGCACGCCAGGCCTCCTTGTCCATCAAGAACTCCTGGAATCCACCCAAACCCACATCCATCAAGTCGGTGATGCCATACAACTATCTCATCCTCTGTCGTCCCCTTCTCCTCCTGCCCTCAATCTTTCCCAGCACCAGGGTCTTTTCCATGAGTCAGCTCTTCACATCAGGTGGCCAAAGTATAGGAGTTTCAGCTTCAACATCAGTCCTTCCAGTGAACACCAGGACTGATCTTTAGGATGGACTGGTTGAATCTCCTTGCAGTCCAAGGGACTCTCAAGAGTCTTCTCCAACACCACAGTTCAAAACCATCAATTCTTCGGTGCTCAGCTTTCTTCACAGTCCAACTCTCACATCCAGACATGACCACTGGAAAAACTATAGCCTTGACTAGACGGACCTTTGTTGGCAAAGTAATGTCTCTGCTTTTTAATATGCTGTCTAGGTTGGTCATAACTTTCCTTCCAAGGAGTAAGCGTCTTTTAATTTCATGGCTACAATCACCATCTGCAGTGATTTTGGAGCCCAAAAAAATAAAGTCTGACATCTATTTGCCATGAAGTGATGGGATCGGATGCCATGATCTTAGTTTTCTGAATGTTGAGCTTTAAGCCAACTTTTTCACTCTCCTCTTTCACTTTCATCAAGAGGCTCTTTAGTTCTTCTTCACTTTCTGCCCTAAGGGTGGTGTCATCTGCATATTTAGCTTGGCTAGTTTAATATATGAAAGTGATCTTTTTAACTATTGGTTTGAGCTTCTCTTATGCTCCTGAGTTTGATTTTTCCTATGTTTACTTTCCATCTTTTGCTTTTCTTCATATGCTCATATCTTTTGCCCAGTTATCATTCAGTACCACCATAATCTCATTCAGAAAAAGCCTAACTCCTTATCAGGCCCTGTGTAATCTGTTCCACACACAACCCCATCCCATGAACAAACATCTCATCTGTTACAGATGGTCCCCAACTTATGGATGGTTCAATTTAAAATCTTTTGACTATAATTTTTTGACTTACAATGGTACAAAAGGAACTCATTTTCAGTAGAAACTGTACTTAGAATTTTGAATTTTGACTTCCTCCCAGGCTAGTGATATGCTGTATGATACTCTTTCACGGTGCTAGGCACTGGCACAGAGCTGCAGCCCTCAGTCAGTCACATGATCACAAGGGTAAACAATTACTCTGTACCCAGACAACCATTCTGCTTATCACTTTCAGTACCGTATCAATAAATTACATGAGATAGTCAACATTAATTATAAAATAGGCTTTGTGTTAGATGACTTTCCCAACTACAGGCTAATATAAGTGTTCTTAGCACATTTAAAGTGGGCGAGGCTAAGCGATGTTGTTCAATAGGTGAGATGTATTAAATGTATTAAAATACTGTCAGCCTAGAATGGGTTTATCAGGATGTAATCCCATCATAAGCTAAAGAAGATCTGTACTTTCTTCCTTTCACTCACTTGACCCCAGACATGCTGGCTTCTTTTCTTTCCTAGAGCACACATTTTGGAGTCTACGACTGTCTTAAATGCTCATTCATTATGACCTAATAATTCTATTTCTTAGTAGAAGAAACACTTACTCATGTACACAAAGACAAATACATAAGAATCCTCACTATAGCACTATTCAGAATGAGAACAGGTTGAAACCACATAAATGGTCATTCAGGAGCTGGATGAATGAGTCATTACATACATGGAGGTCTCTGGGACTAACAAGGCACTCATCAAGCCATTCTGATGAGTAGGAAAAAAAAAAAAAACAAGCATTAAGACAACAGGCCTAGTGTATGTGTACATTTACGTGTATTTAATAAGTGCATATAAAAATGAATGGAAGAGCATATAAGCAGGGTGTGAGGAGGAAGAAGGGATAGGATGTTTATTCAACAAGTTTTTAATATAAAGGCAGAACTCTAGGAAACCAATGACCCTGAAAGTGCTCTGCTGCTGCTACTGCTGCTAAGTCGTTTCAGTCGTGTCCGACTCTGTGCGACCCCATAGACGGCAGCCCACCAGGCTCCCCCGTCCCTGGGATTCTCCAGGCAAGAACACTGGAGTGGGTTGCCATTTCCTTCTCCAATGCATGAAAGTGAAAAGTGAAAGTGAAGTCACTCAGTCATGTCCGACTCTGTGCAACCCCAGAGACAGCAGCCCACCAGGCTCCCCCGTCCCTGGGATTCTCCAGGCAAGAACACTGGAGTGGGTTGCCATTTCCTTCTCCAATGCATGAAAGTGAAAAGTGAAAGTGAAGTCACTCAGTCATGTCCGACTCTGTGCAACCCCAGAGACAGCAGCCCACCAGGCTCCCCCGTCCCTGGGATTCTCCAGGCAAGAACACTGGAGTGGGTTGCCATTTCCTTCTCCAATGCATGAAAGTGAAAAGTGAAAGTGAAGTCACTCAGTCATGTCCGACTCTGTGCAACCCCATGGACTGCAGCCTACCAGGCTCCTCTGCCCATGGGATTTTTCTAGGCAAGAGTACTGGAGTGGGTTGCCATTGCCTTCTCTGAAGGTGCTCTAGGGGTTGCAAAATAGTGAAGCATTTTCTACTATGTATTCAACTGACAAATACTAAGTACTTACTACAAGTAAGCCACTGTTCTAGGTACAGTGAAGACGTCTCTGCCCTTACTGGAGTTCACCTCTCAGAGAAAGAATAAATAAGCCTAGATAATCAGTCCCCTATGCCTGGCCCACAGGTGTGTATACATAATGTCAGGCAGAGGTAAAGGCTATACATGGAAATAAAACAGTAAAAGAGCAGAAAGTGCTACTTTAGAAAGGGCATTTAGGGAAGGACTCTTGGAAGAACTGACATTTGATCACAGATCTAAATGAAGGTTTCAACCATCACCATACTTTCATCAGTTTTATACCCCAGAACTCTAAAACACTGAGAGATAAGTACTTGAACGAGTAGGATTACCCAGAAAAAGGCAAGTCAAAAGCAACCTTGGCATAACAAACACTGACACAGGAAAAGACTGGGGGCTTCAGTCACAAGTTGGACACTCTGTTATTCTTGTATGAATTTTAAGATCACAGAGATGTGAACTCTGATTCTCGTTCCAAAAGCCTAGACATGTTGTTAACATCTCTGAGCCTTAGCTTCCTCAAAAGCACAATGAAAGAAATTCTATCTACCTCACAACCAAGTAACGAGAATCAAACTATTAAAGCAAGTGAAGTGTTTAAATAGTGTCTCACACTAGTGGGTGCCCAGTAACAGATGGCTTCTAGTACTTATTATTTATACAGTGGGGACATGTATAGAACGAATGACTGAATGGGTGGTGGGAGAAAGGATGGAGAGCCACAGAAGGAGAGGGACTAGATGACCACATTGCTGATGGGGATCAGCTTCCCTACGGTCAGAGAGACTCAGGCATTTGCTTCTTTTCACTTCAACAACTTGAAACTGTGACAGTTTTGGAATGTGCTTTCCTCCAGTGTGAAAATAAAATTGGTTTATGACCAAAAAATAGGGGCTTCCCTGATAGCTCAGTTGGTAAAGAATCCACCCGCAATGCAGGAGACCTCAGTTCAATTCCTGGGTCAGGAAGATCTCCTGGAGAAGGGATAGGCTGCCCACTCCAGTATTCCTGGGCTTCCCTTGTGGCTCAGCTGATAAAGAATCCACCTGCAATGTGGGAGACATGGGTTCGATCCCTGGGTTGGGAAAATCCCCTAGAGAAGGGAAAGGCTACCCACTCCAATATTCTAGCCTGGAGAATTCCATGGACTATACAGCAAAGAACTGGACATGACTGAGCAACTTTCACTTTCATGACAAAAATAAACTTTTAAAGAAAAAAGGAATACAAACATCAACCCAGTGTGCAAGGCAATAGAAAGTGTGTGGGTGAGAAAGTGATGGTGCAGGTGGGCCATTCAACTGTGACCCAGAGCTGCCTCCACCTCCCTGTCCCCTGCCCCTAGGCAGGTGAATAACTGCAGACTCAGCTTAGGCTGTAGCCAGCAGTTCAACTTGAGAATCAAGAACTGCTTGCCCTGGGGTTCTTCATAATCTTGTATTTTAAACACAGAGTATCACTGTTCAGAACCATTTTTGAAAATCGCTGAACTAAAGATACTGTCTTAATTCAACATAACTGTCCCAGACAGACATGGACTCTCTAAACACACCTAGGGCACAACCTGACTTTGCCAACTACACTGTGTAAGTTTACTAGTAATCCTCAGTTGTTGTTGTTCTTTTTTAAAAATATTTATTAGTTTATTTCTTTTGCTGTGTCAGGTCTTAGTTGCTGCACTTTGGCTCTTTGTTGTGGCGCATGGGCTTCTTTCTAGTTGTGGTGTGCAGGCTTAGCTGCCCCGAGGCATGTGAGATTTTAGTTTCCTGACCAGGGATCAAACCCACGTCCCCTGCATTGGAAGGCAGATTCTTAACCACTGGGCCCCCAGGGAAGTCCCAGTAATCCTCAGTCTGACACACCCGTCTACTTATAAAACACTACACTCAAGGACAGGCAGATGTGGAAGGTAAGCCAGATTCTTAAAGTCAGGGATAGGAGCCAGGGGATGGGCCAGACAACATCTATACTTCTGACTGGTGAAGGAAGATCTACAGTCACAAAAGAGATTTGACTTGCCACAGTCTGACCATGATTTCAACACAGTGTTGGACACAAAGACTGACTCCCGCTTTCACAAGACTTCCTCTAACAGCTCTTCATCACAGTCTAAACAACTGCCTCCTCAGTATTTGACTTTCTTAAAAACAACAACAAAAACTTCTAAAAGGAATAAAAATGTTCTCAGAGAGGAAAACTACTCTCCCTGCTGCATCATCACTACCACCTCTGCGTCTTCTTCCCAAAAGATATGAGCAGAGCTGGCAGGTGTTCCACACAGGTGCTACGCTTTCACATTTGTTGACGTGAATGCACCACAAAATCATAATGTTGTACAACTGGATGAGAGTTGCTCCAGTGGTTCTCAAACTTGCCAAGCAGTGGAACTCTGTTAAACAAACTTTATTCAGAACTTCAACATATAAAAGATAAATGTAATCAACCAGTTCAGTATCCAGCTCAACTTGACGGTTTGGGATGCACCCAGTGAAAACACAGTACACCACCTTCTGTTCAGGCTTCAGAAGCTGAGGAGCAGAGCACTTAAATGACCTGTTCAGACTCATGAAGAGATGTGGGCAGAACTCAGATTAGAAGTCCACATCTTCTGAATCCTGTGTGGCTCTCCTTTTCTTTATTTGGCTTAACAATCTGCCTCCAAGCTCACTCTGTTCTGGTCCCCACAGCACATTACACTGGATTGATTCCTCTACCCAAAGTCCTCCTGACCCAAAGGCACTCCTCAGCATCCCATCTTTGTGAAAGTGCCTTATGACTAACAGTTATTTTCACATTCTTCGGTATATCAGTGCTTCAAGAGTCTGTGTTTCAGGGAAATTTCAATTATTAAACATACATTGCCTCACTATGATTTTAGAAGATGCACACTCAAATATGTCATAAGTTAAATTTTAACACAATCAATAATTACTTTATACCTGTCAGTAAATAAACTTTTTAATAGAAACTTAAAAATCCTCCTGTTGTCTGTACATTTACTTTGGCTTCTCTCAAAAGTCAATGACTAAAACAGTTATACCCTTCTGTTTATTTGTTGCTGCTACTGGTTCACATGTCTGCTCATTAAATACACAGTCAGGTGAACTATATGGTTATGGAAACCCACTTGGCAATGTTCCCACAGAGCTACTGGCAAGCTCATTCAAAGTGCCTGGCACACAGAAGGGACTCCATGAATTTTAATTAACAAATGCAGTTACCAAGTGAACCTTCAACATGTTCAACATATACTATTATCATGACAGCATCATACTATAGATATAATAGTTTTTGTGCCTATGTTAAAGTTTGGTGTGCTTCTTGCTATAATACAAGGTATGAGTCAAATTCTGGGATAAATATAGATAGTCCAACATGTGGCCAATCCTCAATGGTACCCCACTCCAGTACTTTTGCCTGGAAAATCCCATGGACGGAGGAGCCTGGTGGGCTGCAGTCCATGGGGTCGCTAGGAGTCGGACACAACTGAGCGACTTCACCTTCACTTTTCACTTTCGTGCATTGGAGAAGGAAATGGCAACCCACTCCAGTGTTCTTGCCTGGAGAATCTCAGGGACGGGGAAGCCTGGTGGGCTGCCGTCTATGGGGTCGCACAGAGTAGGATACGACTGAAGTGACTTAGCAGCAGCAGCATAGCCTATCCACCCTGTTCTTTGGTCCTCTAAGTGAATCTCTGAAACCCAGAAAATGACCTTGGTTCTCAGTTCAAAGATATATTGGAGAGATTTCTAAGCCAAAGGGAGTGGAGAAATACAAGGGTACATTAGTCCTCTGACCTCATCTGTCCTTTGCCTTCTCGTGTTTGGCTTCTCGCCTTCTGTTATCTCCTCATTCATATGAGACATCAACCAGCCCCACGTGAGGAATACAAAAAATATTGTTAAATTGATTTCTTTTAAAGTCAGAGAACTAAAATATTTGAGGGGAAGAAATCAAGAAAGTCAGTTGTAAATGAAAAACTGACAACTATGACTCTCTGGTGCTGCTGCTGCTAAGTTGCTTCAGTCGTGTCTGACTCTGTGCGACCCTATAGACAGCAGCCCACCAGGCTCTCCCATCCCTGGGATTCTCCAGGCAAGAACACTGGAGGGGGTTGCCATTTCCTTCTCCAACGCATGAAAGTGAAAAGTGAAAGTGAAGTCGCTCAGTTGTGTCCAACTCCTCGCGACCCCATGAATTGCAGCCTACCAGGCTCCTCCGTCCACGGGATTTTCCAGGCAAGAGCACTGGAGTGGGGTGCCATTGCCTTCTCCATGACTCTCTAAGGATATGCATTTCAGAAAACATATTTTAAAAATCCTCTGTAGAGTAAAAGGAAGAAAACTAGACCAGTTTTGAATTCACACGTGGTCAAAAATATGATAAATAACACAGCTATTGACTGTTGATAAAAAGTAAAATGCCAAAACAATTCAGAATACCCCATATATTTGGTGTTAAACTGTTTAACTATAAACACAAAATATACTTTCTGAAAAAAAAATCACAACACATAACTGGAATTCTTCTCATTATTCACAGATAACCACTGCTCATTTATGTATATTCTTTCAGAACTTTTTCCTCACCCATGTTAAGGTATTTACATAATTACATATCACACATACACACAACTACATATGAATACAACAAATAATTCCTGAATGCTTATGCAATGAGGAACACAACAAGGATCAAAATGAACATGATTCCTGATTTCATTTTTTAACAGAAATATTATTAGTCAATATATTACAAAACATTTTCAGATGTATACTTCACCACCACCACAAGAAGTAGGTAAACTTGATACTACTATCACAGTTTTACAGATCAGGAAACTAAAAAGAGAGTATTTTGCCCCGCAAAGTTACCCAGTAGTTACAGGCAACGAAGTCAGGACTAGCACACAACCGACAGGACTCCATAACTAGTACTCTTTCCATGAAAACGTTTTAAGTGATAAAAAGGTGAATCCAGTGAGAATACAGTCTAGGAGATACATGAATTCAGAAATCAAATAATGGTTAATTATTATTTATATGACTGAGCTTACCTAAAGGCAGCAACTAGGGGTGCATAAATTGAGTCCCCGTCATAAACATATAAATGGTCCCAACTACACTCTGTAGCAAAATGATTGAAACGAAGTCTCATTATTCTATTTGGCCTGAAAAGAACAGAAAAAAGTAATTTATACTAATCATCATCACTCCCAAACATTTGAGAAAAAAACAGTTTTTTAAAGAATCTATAGAGAAAAGAAATTAAGCACTCCTTCACTTGTCAAAGATTTCCTTAGTACTTGCTATGTGCAAAAGATCACCAAACATGCAATGGTAAACAAAATATACACGGTCTATGCATCTTGGACCTCACAGTCACCATTCTTTACCAATTCATTAGCCCTTCTTAGTCAACTTCAGACGCCATACTACCTCATTTCACAAACATACCTGTCGATCCTCTGAACTCACCTGCCCCTCTGCCTTTTCATGGAACTCCCTGGAAAATCCCCAATCTAGAGAAAAAAGTTTATCTGCTTTGATCTAGACTGAATCTAGAGGAAAAAAGCCATGCTGGAAAAAGTCACACCACTGGGTAGGCTGGTGCCAGTACTGGTGCTCTGATTCTGCCAGCCGTCTTCCTAATTAACTTTCAAGTACTATTTCAAACCACTCAGTCCCATCTACCTGCTTATGCTCAGCACGCAGACAAAATTTTCTCAAATTCCTGTTTTCCAAAATAGGTACACACCTATCTACTTTTCCTTCTATCTCTGAAATATTTAAGATCTCCCTCTCTTCTGAAACTCCACACCCACACTTAAATCTCTTCAAGTATCACATATCTTATAAAAAACAAAACAAAAAAACTTCAAATCCCAACTCTCCTTCCAGCTACTAATGCACCTGTCCCTTTCTCCTCTGAAATGCCACAGAAGACTTTGCTTTTCTCAAATTCTTCACATCCCACTCTTCATTCTCCAACCTGGCTTTAGCACAAACACTCTATTCAAAAAGTTTTTGGTACTATCCACACCATCTATATCTTGGTGATTTCTAACTATAAGTCTCCAGCCTGAATCTTTTGTCTACTTCATATTTTGTGTCTAAATAACATCCCTAATCAAACATCTAAATAAATACATAAACAAGTTAACTTACATGGTGATGAATACTGCAAAGAAATTAAAGGAATGTGATGTATTAATAGTAGTACAACAAGTGGTGGGGAAATACTCCAGAAAGTTATGGAAAAGATTAAAATAGTGAGAGGTAAGCCATGTGAAAAGTTGGAAGAGACAATGTTTCAGACAGAGAGAACAACAGTCTTAAAGTCTTAGACTTAAGAAGTTGATGTGTCCGAGCAACATGAAGAAAAT
>NW_011494635.1:13271737-13272070 GCF_000754665.1 Bison bison bison
TGTGAAACAGCAAACAGAAGAAGCCACGAGATAAGAAATGAGTGAGAAGTGCGCAAGGGACAAAGGTAAAAACTGGAGCTGGAGGCCAATTTCAAGGCTTTTACAGTGGCCCAGGAGAAAAGAGGATGGTTGGTGGTTCTTTCAATAACTGTAGAGTTGAAAACGAAAGGGAAAGCATGGGTCCTACTACTAATGGAAAGAAAGGTACCTGCTGACTGGTAACACCTGCCATGGAACTGTTAGGTTAGCGAGAAATAAACTTCTATCGATTAAATCACTAAAAATAATAATGAAATAAGCTAACCAACAAACAAATAAAAAGGGCAGTCCAAA
>NW_011494635.1:13272170-13292725 GCF_000754665.1 Bison bison bison
AATCTCCTGCCTTCCCTGCTACCTATTCAAGCAAAATTTTCTTTACATACTTCAACCATAATAAAATATTCTGTTTTCTAACTATCACAATCAAAAATATATAAATTTCTGGTATGTATAATTCATCTGCAAATCAACACAAATTTTAAAATTAACACTGAAGATTAAGAAAAAAATTTTTTTGTTGTTGTTGTTCAGTCGCTAAGTCGTGTCTGACTCTTTGTGACCCAATGGACTGCAGCACACCAGGCTCCTCTGTCCTCCACTATCTCCCAGAGTTTGCTCAAATTCATGTCCATTAAGTGTGATAAGAGAAGGAAACGGCAACCCACTCCAGTATTCTTGCTTGGAGAATCCCATGGACAGAGAAGCCTGGCGGGCCATGGTCCATGGGGTCGCAGAGAGTCGGACACAACTGAAGTGACTGAGCACGCAAGTCGGTGATGCTTTCTAACCATCTCATCCTTTGCCATCCCCTTCTCATTTTGCCTTCAATCTTTCCCAGCATCAGGGTCTTTTCCAATGAGTTGGCTCTTCACATCACATGGGCAAAGCATTGGAGCTTCAGCTAATCAAATTCACTTGTGAAAGAAAAGTTTATCAAATAAAAAATATTTTAAGTTGATATAGACTGTTAATTTTACTTGTTGGAAAAGTAATCTCACAATGAGCTCTATCTTAAAAAAGAAAAAAAAGTCATTATTACTTACTGTCCTTCAATGAGCCATGTGCATTTTGTTTTATATTTATAATTTCCAGGTCCATCTGTTATAAATCCAGAAGATCCAGTTAGTCTGTAATTAAATAAAGTTCAAACTCATAAAAATTTAATGTATTAATAATATCCTTCTTAATTCTCAATACAATCCAAGTGGGTACACTGATATATATTATGGCCAAAAGAAAATGACTGGATAGTTATTTCATTCAGATTACACAAATCTGGATGAAACAAAATCTAGTCATATACTTAAGAAAAGGGGATACAAACATATGAAAACCAAAAGGAATGAACAGAAACACCAAAATTTTTCCAGCTAAGATGGGAAAATCACATTTTGCACTATAAAAATGGCCACAAGAAGTGACTTATAAGTTGGTTTTCAAAAAATAAGGCCACACAGTTACCATTACAAGAAAAATGTGCTAATACAATAAACATGCTGTGGCCAGCATAATTGTGATGGGCAAGCACATCAATCCACAACACCCAACAGCTGAAGTGGCAATCCACTGCATTCCATTAGCAGTATACATCAGCACCTACTCCCCACACACATGCCAAGCTTGGAAGTTTATCAATATTTTTAGGTCTTGCCAATGATAGGCACATCCTAGTATCTCATTGATATTTTTACTGGTACTAATGCTAACATATGAGTTTTTTCTTCTATGTTTTGATCATCTGCATTTTCTCCTTTGCAAATTAAGATTCCATATTCTTTACCTACTTTGCTACCAAGTTGTTGTTGTTGTTCAGTCACTAAGTTGTGACCGACTCTTTGCAACACCAGGAACTGCAGCATGCCAGGCTTCTCTGTCCTTCACTGTCTCCCTCCACTCTCATATCTGTTGAGCCAATGATACCACCCAATCATCTCATTCTCTGTCACCCCCTTTTCCTCTTACCCTCAATCTTTCCCAGCATCAAGGTCTTTTCCAATGAATTCACTCCTTGCATCACATTTAAGAGCTCTTTTTATATCAAGGAGCTCCCATTTGTATGGTAAATGTACTATAAATATATTTCCTCAGTTTATTTTTTCTTTATACTTTGTGTCTACTATCTTTTGCTATATAGAAAATTTTAATATATAAGAAGGATGCTATCTTTCCTAATAGCTGTTTCCAGATCACTTTTCCTCCCTATTCCATCAACAATGTCAGCTTTTCTGAAACAGATGCTCTCTTCTGGATCTGCATTCCTTACTTTCTGAGTCACCTACTGACACACCAGTTACTCCTCTTCACCTACTCAAAATATCAGCATCTATTTCACTAACCTCCACTCAACCATAATAAAGATGTTCCACCCAAAGCCCAGCAACTCCGTATTTTAAACTTCACCATTAAGAATCTTTTCCTCTACCCTACTTTAGTTATCAACTCTTTTCAGACCTGCTGTTAGGAGTAAAAGCTCTACCACCAAAAACTCCATTTAAGGTGACCTACACTCTGATGACCATTTCTGCTTTCTCTAGTTCATTTAGCCTAGCTCCCCCTCTCTAGTGAGTCTCCAGCCCCAGAGACCACAATCCACAAACTCTTCATGTTCGTCACTCACACATCCCGCTTTCCAACTTACCTAGTTATGATTCCTGGGTCCATCACAAATACCATCCCCTGAAAATCCCTCGACATCTTCGCATTCTCTCTCTTGCTGTACTTGCCTGATATCAATGTCTCTGTGTCTTATTCCCCAACATCCATCCCATTCCCAAAATGTCAGTCTAAGCCAATCATGATTTCCTGTGCCCTCGTGCCAATTAGAAATGTGTATCAGTTAAGTTCTAATGTAATTCACAGAAAAACCTAAATAGTAATGACTTTAACCAAGATATAAAGCCCAAACGTAAGCAACCCAGAGCACATAAAGCATTTCTATGATCATTAGGGACTTCTATCTTGTTGCTCTTGTCCTCCTCAACATGTGCTTCCACCTCATAATCCAAGATGGCTGCACAAACTCCAATTATCATCTCCTTATTCTACCCAGCAGGAAGGAGTTGCAAGGAAACAAGGTACATACGCCCTTTCCTCTAAGTCAAAAATGACCATTCAACTTACCCCCTAGCCAAAACTTAGACATACCTAAATGTACAGGGAGGCTGAGAAATAGAGCCATTATCCCAGATGACCATGTATATACTCAGTGAAAAACCAGGACTCTTTATTGAAGAGGAGAAAGGCTATTATTTGGGTCACAGCATGTAATCTAATCTTAGGTGTGAGGGGAAGTCTGATGGAAGGCTTCTAGGAAATATTTCCTCATTCCTACGAAAGATAGTGTGGTAGATAGGAAGCTATGCCACCTAGACCTCCTCTTCAAGAAAAGACTTGTTGCCAGCTGCAGAAGCGATTGTGGTCCACAGACAGCACCCAGATGTCAGTTCCATCAGGAGTTGCCTTACCTCAGGCCATGCCCTTCCAAGTACAGTCCATCCTAGAATGGATATAAAGGCTGGGCATTTTTCATTTTAACACAGGACAACTCTGGCAAGCAATCATTACTCCAGAGCTCTCTTTTGTCAGGCCTGCATTGAAACTCAACTTCTTCCTTTGCCCAGTTCTGCTTCCTGCCCCTTCCTCACCTAGATGTTATACCTAACTTGTACTTCAAACTTCATCTCAGCAAATGCTTTTAAGAAACCCAACCTGTGACAGAAATCCTGAGACCAGCCTTCTTCCACTGGACTTTGCTGTGTTTGGATTTTAATTTAGTCATTATGCCATGAGCCAGAACACAAAGCCAGCACCAAGGGTGACAAATCAAAGGTGAGTGCAAAGGTCCCTGAAGAATAGTACAAAACAACCACGGAGACCACCCCAATTTTATAGGTAAATAAATTTCCCACTAGCTCAGTTTTGTGGTATTCTACTATACTTTCCTCTTAAGAGTTTCTACAGACTTCACATGGACTTGTTAAGCTATTTGCAAATATACATCACTTTTGGAAAAAGATTATTTTATTTTAAATATTTACTTTGTATCTTTAAACATACATTTACATAATTTTACAGATAATGAATAGATGTGATCAGACAGGCTTTTTAGGGTCAACTAAAGGACAATTCTCCTTTTTCTTTCTTTACCGCCCTCTCCAGGTACTTCCCCCTTCTCCCCACCAAGATAAACATTTGACCACCTCACAAGCATTCTTATTTTTCTTCATACCTACAAGTTCCTAACAAGAATGTCCCTGATGAGTAGCCTCTAATGGTTCTCTTAAATCAGTTTTGGTTATACAAATTATTATTACACTAATCTTCTTATATCGTCCTCTTCTTCATTCAACAAAACTTTGTGGGAAATGCTCCAAGATATTGGGAACTGGTTTAATTCATGTAGCATAAATTCTACCCTACAATATATCATTTTTTTTCTGCCTTTCTCCGACTTTCTCATTTTGTTTTCAGTTGGTTGGCAGTATGTACACTGCTGCAGTAAATATCCCTATAATGTGACCTTACTTGTGCTTTTATTTCTAAGGAAATAATCTTAGGAGGAGGATTACCAGACCAAAAGAAATATGAATTTTAATTGTTGACCAGGCCGCAAATTATTTTCCAAAAGACTATAACAATTCACATTTGCACCAATGATAAATGAAAATATTCTATTCTCTACATCCCTTCTATATTAGGTGTTCTTGTTTCCTTTAAATTTTACTAGTTTTTAATTCAAAATTCCTTGTATTCTAGTAAATGGCCTGCAACTGGTTACTGAAAACATAAAGAGATTTGAAAGGGGAAGGCCAGGAATATCAACCTAAAATTTCAGGTCTAATTTTTCAGTATAATTAGTGGTCTAGGTATGGACTCTGGTACTTCCCATGTCTTCACCAGCAGCAACACAAAAGCATCAAACTGAAACACAGACATTTTAACAACACAAGACCAGAAACTTAAAAGAATTAACTCCTTGCTATTACTAATTTTCCCACTTAAGAATACACAGGGGCAATTCTTCGATGGAAATGAATACAGGGAAAATAGGGGAATCCTCTATAGGAGGCAGGTTTCAAAGGAATAATCTTGTAACTTGTAAACCACATCTAACAGTTTGCAACCCCATGGACTACAGCTTGCCAGGCTTCTCTGTCCATGGGATTTCCCAGGCAAGAATACTGGAGTGGCTTGTCATTTCCTTCTCCAGGGGATCTTCCTGACCCAGGGATCAAAACTCCGTCTCCTGAATTGCAGGCAGAGTCTTTACTGCTGAATCACAAGGGAAACCCCATCTTGTAACTATTTCTAACTTACTTGTATTATTATTACCAGACAATATAACATGCAAAACCTCAACTTTTTTCATCTGTTAAAAATTTTCTTGGGACTTTCCTGGTAGTCCAATGGTTAAGAATCTGCCTTCCAACACAGAGGATGTGGGTTTGATCCTTGATCGGGGAACTAAGATCCCACATGCCATGAGACAACTAAGCCCAAGGGCCACAACCACTGAGCCCACGCACTCTTGAGCCCATGCACCACAACAAGAGAAGGCCACATGTGCTGCAACTAGAGAAAGCCAGAGCACCGAAACAAAGACCCTGTGCAGCCAAAAATAAGTAACACCATGTTCATCTTCCCAAGGGAAATCTTACACTCCAGAAAGACATTACTTAACAAAGTTGGGACTGCTTAGGAAATGTTCCTGGGCCTACATGTTTATTAAAACTAGGTGAATTAATCTCTTAAAAAAGAGAAAATGGTTTTCTTTATGGTCAAGTACCTTGAACATTAATAAACTTTGATCAAATTTCCTTGGATATTTGAAAAAGAAATCTATTGTAGCAATGTATACTTATGTATGTGTTGTTGCTGTTTAGTCACTAAGTCATGTCCGGCTCTTTTGAGACCCCATGGACTATAGGCCGCCAGGCTCCTCTGTCCAGGGGATTTCCCACACAAGGATACTGGAATGGGTTGCCATTTCCTTCTCCAGGAAATCTTCCCGACCTACGGATCAAACCCTGTCTTCTGCATTGGCAGGTGGATTCTTTACCACTGAGCCACCAGGGAAGCCCGTATTTATATATACACAAACATAATTAAGTTTACTGAATGCACTATTCAATTCCTTTTATATTTTTGTTTATAAAAAATCTACCAAATCTAATTCAGATGAATGTATACTGAAATGAGGTACTATGACTGCTCCATCACTGACATTTCTCATTTTTTTTTGCTTTCTGTATTTATTTAGCCATACAAGCTTACAACTATGAGACCTTCATAAATTATGCCTATTAACTCATTTAACTTATTTGATACTCAAATTCCACTTTGTCTATAACTACTGATTTTTCTTCATTTTCCTGGGCCTTAAATATTTACTCAACTCCTTATTTTTTATATTTCTTTATATTGCATTGACCAAAAAGTTTGTTTAGTTTTCTCCATAAGATGGCTCTGGTAGTGCTCAGTTGTCTAATTTCATTCAAAACAATTGTGTAGGACTGTATTGTGACAACTGTAATATCAGTGTACATTTTTTTTAAAAAGCAGAAAAATCAGTGAATTTTTGTGTAGCAATTTTAATATTGAAGATGGAAGAAAAAAAGCAACACTCAGCATATTATGCTTTATTATTTCAAGAAAGGTAAAAATGCAAGTGAAATGCAAAAAAAGTTTTGTATAATGTCTGGGAAAGGTGCTGTGACTGATAGAATGTACTAAAAGTGGTTCACAAAGTTTCGTGTTGAAGATTTCTGGCTGGATGATACTTCACAGTCAGGAAGACCAGTTGAAGCTGACAGCAATCAAATTGAAAACATCAGTATTATACCACATGGGAGACAGTCGACATACTCAAAATACCCAAATCAAGTGCTGAAAAGCATCTGCATCAGCTTTGTTATGTTAATCGTTCTGATGTCTGGGTTCCACATAAGTGAAAAAAACCTTCCTAACTGTATTTTTGTATTCAGTTCTCTACTGAAATTTAACAAAAACATTCCATTTTTAAAACCGATTGTAATGGGCAATGAAAAGTGGATATTGAACAATAATGTAGAACAGAAGAGATCATGGGACATGTGAAATGAACCACCACAAACCACACCAAAGGCCAGTCTCCATCCAAAAAAGATGCTGCTGTGTACATGGTGGGATTAAAAGGGAGTCCTCTATTATGAGTTCCTTCCAGAAAACCAAACAATTAATTCTAACAAGTACCATTCCCAATTAGACCAACTGAAAGCAGCACTCAACAAAAAGTGTCTGGAATCAGTCAACAGAAAATGCATAATCTCCCATCAGGACAAAACATGGCCGCATGTTTCTCTGATGACCAGGCAAAAACTGTTACAGCTTGGCTGGGAAGTTCTGAGTCATCCAGGTATTCACTGGACATTGCACCTTCAGATATCCATTTATTTCAGTCTTTACAAAATTCTCTTAATGGAAAAAAATCTCAGTTCCCTGGAAGATTGTAAAAGGCACATGAAACAATTCTTTGCTCAAAATGAATAAGTTTTAGAAATATGAATGGGCCTGAAAAATGGCAGAAGGTACTGGAGTGAAATGGTGAACACATTGTTCAATAAAGTTCTTAGTGAAAATGAAAAATGTGTTCTACTTTTACTTAAAAATTGAAGGACTTTTTTGGCCAACTCAATAAAATTTTCAAAAATTTATTTCTTCTTTTCAATTTTTAAATTAAAAAAATTATTTTATATTGGAGTATAATTGATTATAGTTATAGTACAGTCATTATGTTATTTTCAGTTGTACAACAAAGTGATGCAGTTATATGTACATGAGTCTATTCTTTTCAAATTCTTTTCCCATTTAGGTTATTATAGTATTGAATAGAGGCTTCCCTGGTGGCTCAGACAACAAAGAATCTGCCTGCAATGTGGGAGACCTGGGTTCAATCCCTGGGTTGGGAAGATCCCCTGGAAGTGGGCATGACAACCCACTCCAGTATTTTTGCCTGGAGAATCCCCGTGAACAGAGGAGCCTGGTGGGCTACAGTCCATGGGGTCGCAAAAAATCAGACATGACTCAGTGACTAAGCACTAGTATTGAATAGAGTTCCCTGTGCTATGCAGTAGGTTCTTATTGGTTATCTATTTTAAATATGGAAGTGTACATACATGTCAGTCACAAACTTCCAATCTATTCCTCCCCTCTATCTCCTGGTAACTATAAATTCATTCTCTAAGTCTGTGATCCTGTTTCTATTTTGTAAATAAGTTCATATATCATTTCTTTAGGTTCCATAACTAAAGGATATGGTACACTTGTCTTTCTCTGACTGACTTCACTTACTATGATAATATCTAGGTCCATCCATGTTGTTGCAAAAGGCATTATTTCCTCCTTTTCGTGGCTGAGTAATATTCCACTGAATATATGCACCACATCTTCTTTATCCATTTCTCTGTCAGTGGACATTTAGGCTGCTTCCATGTCTTGGGTGTTGTACATAGTGCTGCAGTGAACACTGGGGTGCATGTATCTTTCTGAATTACAGTTTTATCCAGATATATGCCCAGCAGTGGGACTGCTGGATCATATGGTAGTTACATTTTTAGTTTTTTAAGGAACCTCCATACCGTTCTTCCTAATAGTTGCACCAATTTACATTGCCAAACGGTGTAGGAGGGATCCATTTTCTCCACCCCTCCTCCAGCATTTACTGTCTGTAGACTACTTGATGATGGTCATTCTGACAAGGGTGAAGTGATACCTCATAGTGGTTTTGATTTGCATTTCTCTAATAATTAGTGATGTTGAGCATCTTTTCACGTGCTTCTTGGTCACCTGTATGTCTTCTCTGGAAAAATCTCTATTTAGGTCTTCTACCTATTTTTTGATTTTACTTTTTTTTTATTGTGCCACCAGAGTTGTATATAAATTGTGAAGACTAATGTCCTGTCAGTTGCATGGTTTGCAAATATTTTCTCCCATTCTATGGGTTGTCTTTTTGTTTTATGCTTTCTTTTGTTCTACAAAAGCTTTTGAATTTAATTAGATCCTACTGGTTTATTTTTGTTTTTATTGCCATTATTCTAAGAGATGAATCAAAAAAGATACTGCTACAAAAAATAGATAATCCTGCAATTTATGTAAGAGTTCTGCCTATATTTTCCTCCTAAGAGTTTTATAGTGTCTGGTCTTACATTTAGGTCTTTAATCTATTTTTAGTTTATTTTTGTGTATGGTGTTAAAGAATGTTCTGATTTCATTATTTTTACCTGTAGTTATCCACTTTTCCCAGGACTATCTTTAAAGAAATTGTCTTTTCCCCACTGTATAATCTTGCCTCCTTTGTTGTAGACTGACCATAGGTGCATGGGTTTATTTCTGGGCATTCAACCCTGTTCTATTGATCTGTATTTCTGCTTTTATGCTAGTACCATACACTGCTGACTGTAGCTCTCTAGTATAGCCTGAAGTCAGGGAGTCTGATTCATCCGGCTCCATTTTCCTTTCTCAAGACTGCTTTGGCTATTTAGGGTCTTTTATGTCTGTACAAAAATTTTAAGACTTTTTTGTTCTAGTTCTGTGAAAAATGCCATTAGTAATTTGATAGGGACTACAATGAATCTGTAGACTGCCCTGGGTAGTAGTATAGTCATTTTTACAATATCAGTTCTTCTAATTCAAGAGCATTTTTCCATGTTTGTGTCATCTTAGCTTTCTTTCTTCACTGTCTTAAAGTTCTTGGAGTACACATCTTTTGCCTCCTTAGGTAAGTTTATTCCTAGGTATTTTATTCATTTTGATGCAACAGTAAATGGAATGTTTCTTTACATTCTCTTTTTAATTTTTCATTGTTGCTGCTAAGTCGCTTCAGTCGTGTCCGACTGTGCGACCCCATAGACAGCAGCCCACCAGGCTCCCCCGTCCCTGGGATTCTCCAGGCAAGAACACTGGAGTGGGTTGCCATTTCCTTCTCCAATGCATGAAAGTGAAAAGTGAAAGGGAAGTCACTCAGTCGTGTCCGACTCTTCGCAACCCCATGGACTGCAGCCTACCAGGCTCCTCCGTCCATGGGATTTTCCAGGCAAGAGTACTGGAGTGGGGTGCCGTTGCCTTCTCCGTTTTCATTGTTAGTGTATTGAAATACTACTACTCTTGTATTCTGCAATTTTACTGAATTCATTGATGAGCTCTAGTAGTTTTCTGGTAGCAGTTTTAGGATTTTCTATGTATAGTATCATGTCATCTGCAAACAGTGACATAATTATATTACTTATTTTTCGATCTGGATTCCTTTTCTTTTTCTTCTCTGATTGCCATGCCTAGACTTTCAAAACTACGTTAAATAATAGTAATGAGAGTGGACACCTTTGTCTTCTTCCTGATCTTAGATGAAATGCTTCTCATTTTTCACCACTGAGAATCATGTTTGCTGTGGGTTTGGCATATACGGCCTTTATTATGTTGAGATAGGTTCCCTCTATGCCCACATCCTGGGTGTTGAATTTTGTCAAAAGCTTTCCTGCATCTATTAAGATGATCATATGGTTTTTATTCTTCAATTTGTTGATGTGGTGTATCATAGGATTAAGTTGTGTATACTGAAGAGTCCTTGCATCTCTGGAATAAATCTCACTTGATAATGGTGTATGATCCTTTTAATATACTGTTGGATATGGTTTGCTAGTAATATTTTCTTGAGTTTTGCATCTATGTTCACCAGTGACATTGGCCTGTAATTTTCTTTTTTTGTGATACCTTTGTCTGCTTTTAATATCAGGGTGATGATGGTCTCATAGAATGAATTTGGGAGTGTCCCTTCCTGGGTGGTTTTTGGCAATAGTTTGAGGATAGATGTTAACTCTTCTCTAAATGTTTGATATAATTTGCCTGTGAAGTCATCTGGTCCTAGATTTTTGTTTGCTGGAAAATTTTTTAATCACAGTTTCAATTTCAGTATTTGTGATTGGTCTATTCATATTTTCCGTTTCTTCCAGGTTCAATCTTGGAAGATTAAACCTTCCTAAGAATTTGTCCATTTCTTCTAGACTGTCAATTTTATTGGCATACAGTTGCTTTTAATAGTCTCTTATGATCTTGTGTAATTTTTTGGTGTCTACTGTAACTTCTTTTCCATTTCTAATTTTATGGATTTGAGTCCTCTCCCTCTTTTTCTTGATAAGTCTGGCTAAGGGTTTATTTTTGTTTACCTTTTCAAAGAAGCAACTTTTAGTTTCATTGATCTTTTCTATTGTTTTAGTCATCTCCATTACATTTATTCCTGCTCTGATCTTCATGATTTCTTTCCTTCTACTAACTTTGGGTTTTGTTTGTTCTTTACTCTCTAGTTGCTTTAGGTGTAAGGTTGTTTATTTGAGGTTTTTTCTTGTTTCCTAAGATTGTATAAGTATAAACTTTCCTCTTGGCACTGCTTTTGCTGCATCCCACAGGTTTGGGGTCACCCTGCTTTCATTTTCACTTGTCTCTCAGTAATTTTTGATTTCCCCAGTGATCCACTGCTGTTTTAGTGGCATACTGCTTAGCCTCCATGTGTTTGTGTTTTTTCATTTTTTTCTTGTAGTTGATTTCTAATCTCATAGTGTTGCAGTCAGAAATGATGCTTGATATGATTTCAATTTTCTTAAATTTATCAAGGCTCACTTTGAGGCCTAGTATGTGATCAATCCTGGTGAATGTTCCATGTGCGCTTGAGATGAATTTGTATTATGTTGCTTTTGGATGGAATGATCTACAAATATTAAGTTTAATGTGTCATTTAAGGCCTTTGTTTCCTTACTGCTCTGTGAATGAGCTGTCTGTTGATGAAAGTGGGGTGTTAAAGCCCCCCCACTCTTACTGTGTTACTGTCAATTTCTCCTTTTATGGCTGTTAGTATTTGCCTTATATATTGAGGTGCTCCTATGCTGAGTGCATAAATATTAACGACTGTTACATCTTCCTTTTGGACTGACCCTTTGATCATTATGTAGTGTCCGTGTCTGTTCCAACACTCTTTACTTTAAAGTCTATTTTGTCTGATACAACTATTGCTTGTCCAATTTTGGTTTCCATTTGCATGGAATACATTTTTCTATCCCTTTTCGGTCTGTATGTGTCATTAGATCTGAGGTGGGACTCTTGTAGACAGCATATATATATAGGTCTAGTTTTTGTATCCATTCAGTCAATTTATGTCTTTTGGTTGGAATACTTACTCCGTTTACATTAAAGGTATATAATATATATGTTCTTACTGGCATTTGGTTAACTGTTTTGGATTTGTTTTTCTAGGTGCTTTTCTTTCCTTTCTCTTTTGTTCACTTCTCTTGTTATTTGATCACTAACTTTAATGTTGTGTTTAGATTCCTTATTTTTTTTTTCTGTATCTATTGAGATTTTTGGTTTCTGGTTACCATGAGGTTTTCAAATAGCAATCCATATATAACCAAGATTGTTGTAAGTTGCTAGTTGTAAGTTGGAAATGCATTTGTGCTCTCCTCTTCTTAGAACTGCTGATTTTGACGTATTTGTGTGTGGATGATTTCTTACCATCACTAATCACTTTATGTTTATCTTTTTTTATTTTTGTATGTTTATCTTTAATAGTGAGTTTTTCCTTTGTAATTTTCCAGTTTCTAGTTATGGCCTTCTCTTTACTGCCTAGAGAAATTCCTTTAGCATTTGCTGCAAAACTTGTTATGGTGGTGCTGAATTCTCTTAGCTTTTGTCTGTCTGTAAAGCTTTTGATTTCTCTGTCAAATCTAAATGAGAGCCTTGCTGGGAGGAATATTCTTAGTTGCAAATTCTTCCTTTTCATCACTTGAAATATATTGTGCCACTCCCTTCTGGTCTGCAGAGTTTCTGCTGAAAAATCAGCTGATAGTCTTAAAGAAATTCCCTTGTATGTTATGTTGTTTGTTGTTGCTTCCTCTTGTTGCTTTTAATATTTTTTGTCTTAAATTTTGTCAATTTGATTACTATGTATCTCAGTGTATTCTTCCTTGGATTTATTTGACCTGAGCCTCTCTCTGTGCTTCCTGGACTTAAATGACAGTTTCCCTTCCCACGTTAGGAAAATTTTCAGCTATTATCTCTCCAAATATTTTCTTGGGTACTTTCTCTTTCTCTCTCTTCTCTTTCTAGGACCCTTATAATGAGAATGTTGGTACTTTTAATGTTGTCCCAGAGATCTCTTAAAGACTGTCCTCATTTCTTATTCTTTTTTATAATTCTGATCCATGGCAGTGACTTCCACCACTCCATCTTCCAGCTCACTCATCCATTCTTCTGCCTCAGTTATTCTAATATTTATTCCATCTAGTGCATTTTTTCATTTCAGTTACTGTATTATTCATCTGTTTGTTTTTTAGTTCTTCTTCTGCTGCTGCTGCTAAGTCACCTCAGTCGTGTCCAATTCTGTGCGACCCCATAGTCGGCAGCCCACCAGGCTCCACCATCCCAGGGATTCTCCAGGCAAGAACACTGGAGTGGGTTGCCATTTCCTTCTCCAATGCATGAAAGTGAAAAGTGAAAGTGAAGTCGCTAAATCGTATCCGATTCTTAGCAACCCCATGGACTGCAGCCTACCAGGCTCCTCCGTCCATGGGATTTTCCAGGCAAGAGTACTGGAGTGGGGTGCCATTAGTTCTTCTAGGCCCTCATTAAACATTTCTGTATCTTCTCCACCTGTGCCTCCATTCTTTTCCTCAAGATCTTGGATCATTTTTACTATCATTACTCTGAATGCTTTTTCAAGGAGACTGCCTATCTCCACTTCATTTAGTTGTTCTTCTGGGGTTTTAACTTGTTCCTTCATCTGGGACATATTCCTTTGTTGTCTCATTTTGTCTAACTTCCTGTGACTGTGGTTTCCATTCAACAGACTGCAGGGTTCTAGTTGCAGCTTCTGTTTTCTGCCTTCTGGAAGATGAGGCTGTCTAAGAGTCTTGTGCAAGCTTCCTGGTGAAAGTACCAGCTGAAAGTGTACCTGTTCAGTGGTGGGTGGAGCTGGGTCTTGTCCATCCGGTGGGCAAGGCCATGTCAGAGCATGTGTTTATTGGGGAGCTACTTACTCAGGAAGACTTAAAGCAAACAACCTGCTGATGGGTGGGACTATATTCTCTCCCTATTGGTTGTCTGGCCTGAGGCATCCCAGCACCAGCAGCAACAAGCTATTGGGTGGGGCCAAGTCTGGTGAGAAAATGGCAGCCTCCAAGATGGCTCACACCAATGAGGGCTACCCAGGACTGCTGCCACCAGTGTCCCTGTCCTCACAGTGAGCCACAACCACCCCCTCCACCTCCACAGGAGATCCTCCAATACTAGCAGGTAAGTTTGATCCAGTCTCTTATGAGACCACTGCTTTTTCCCCTGGGTCTTGGTGCACACAAGACCCTATCTACACCCTCTAAGACTAGAGTTTTAGTTTTCCCCACTCCTGTGAAATTCGAGTGATCAAACACTGCTGACCTTCAAAGCTACATTCTCTGGGGACTCCTCCTCCTGTTGCCAGATGTCCAGGCTGGGGAGCCTAATGTGGGGCTCAGAACTTTCATTCCTCTGGGAGAACTTCTGTGGGTATAATTATTTTCTACGTTGTGGGTTGCCCACCCCATGTGTATGTGATTTGATTTTGTCTTGATTGCATCCATCCTACCATCATGTTCTGGTTCCTTCTTTGTCTCTGGATGTAGGATACCTTTTTTTGGTAGGTTCCAGTATTCTTTTGTTGGTGGGTGTTCAGCACTTAGTTATGATTTCGGTGTTTCCATCAGAAGGTGTGAGCTCACATACTTCTACTCTGCCACAGGCACACCTGAGGCCAAACTGAGGTCAAGGATAGAGAATAAAAGTTTGTTTCTATTAAACAGAACGTGCTTAGGTTTTATTTCTCAACCTAGTCTAACAGTTTCACAATATAGCCTATTCACATTTAGCATGAGGACAATTATATTGATTTGATTCCTTCCAACCAAAATTTTAAATCAACCTTAATAAGGATTAGCTTATATAGAATAAAATGTAATCATCAAATATGTACAATATGGTAAGTCTTGACAAATTTATACACACATAAAATCCCCCAAACAAGATATAAAATAGTTCTATCATCCCCTCAATGTTCCCTCAGACCTCCTTGCAGGTAATCACTCTCAACACTGATCTTGTTTCTATCACTGAAGACTAGTTTGACAGAACCTGATTTAATGAAATCATACCAAGACACTTTTATGCCTTGCTTTTTTTGATCAGCATGTTTCCAAGTACTGTGTGTATCAATATCTTGTTCTTTCCTATTGCTGGGTAGCATTCTGTTGTATGAATATTTAGACTACAACATGTCTATATATTTTCCTATTGATAGACACCTGGATTATGTAGTTATAGATGCTTATGAACAAAGCTGCTAAAAACACTTGTGTACAAGCCTTTGTGTGGACATTTCTCTAGGATAAATATATACTAAAAATGGGAATCACCAGATCGAAGTATAGATACACACCTAAATTTAAAGAAACTGCCAAAGTGTCTCCTAAGTGATTACATTATATTAGACTTCCATCATCTAGGTATAAATATTTTCTGCTCTCAGGTCTCCCAGTACTCCCACAGCCTTAACAATACATCCCTTCAGCAATATACTGGACTCTGTAAGTGGGAAAGACCTATTGCACTCCATGGATACAACATTGTGCTTTCCAGATCTGACTTGCACCTTGCTTCACTGGCCCAGCTACACTGCTTTCTGTGTCTAGAAGAATCACAACAGAATTTAGATCCCAGAGGTTCCTAGAGGTCCCCATAGCAAGCTGCTTCAACAGAAGCATGGAGCTTGCAGTTAGGAGAGTCAGGGAAACAAGTCTCATTCAGGCTTCTAGGTCTTTCCTCTCTATTGTTAAAGCCCATCTGAGTCTGGGTTTTCTTGTGCTTCTAACTGAAAGCATCCCAACTACTTATTTCACCAACTCCAAGATAAACATGTTTCTCTTAACAGCTCAGAAATCAGGATGTATTATAAAACATGCAGTTTAAATGATTATTTTTTTCTTTCTTAGAAGTAAATGAGATACAGGTATATTTTACATTCAGTGGCATCTTAAGATGCATTATATACATATGGCAAACCCTAAACCTGGTTGAATCCAACTCTCTGCTCACTCTGTATATGAAACCAAGCAGCTTAATAAGGCTAGAGACAAAACACTGTGCTCACTGGTCTCACTCCATACTTATAAACACATTTCTCAAGGAGGTTCCCAGCACTGTGGGAAAATCAATTCTTTCACATCCCTGGCCGACTCACTGCTATCCCTTATTATTGTTCACTTTCCAAACCCTCTTCCCTTTCTTCAATTTTAGCTGATGGTACTCTGATTACTCCACTGTTTCATGTCTATTTATCCCCAGTGGAATATAAATTTCATGACAACCAGGACTTTTGGCTGTTCTATTCATTATTCCTAGTGTCTAGAAGTATGTCTGGCATCCTAATAATACAAAATGAATAGCTGGGGAAAGAAGAAATAAATCAGAAGAGACCTACATTTCCTTCCATTACTTTAATGCAAGTACTTTGCTCTCCCCTAGTTACAATGGATAGGGTCACACCCCTTACCTGGGTCCAGAATTCTTAAACACTACTCAATCAAGGGCCTCACCAGAACAAACCTAATTCTAAACCTATGCTATACTTTTCTTTTTTTTTTTTTTAATTTTATTTTGAAACTTTACAATATTGTATTGGTTTTGCCAAATATCGAAATGAATCCGCCACAGGTATACATGTGTTCCCCATCCTGAACCCTCCTCCCTCCTCCCTCCCCATACCATCCCTCTGGGTCGTCCCAGTGCACCAGCCCCAAGCATCCAGTATCGTGCACTGAACCTGGCCTGGTGACTCGTTTCATACAAGATAGTATACATGTTTCAATGCCATTCTTCCAAATCTTCCCACCCTCTCCCTCTCCCACAGAGTCCATAAGACTGTTCTATACATCATGTCTCTTTTGTTGTCTCGTATACAGGGTTATTGTTACCATCTTTCTAAATTCCATATATATGTGTTAGTATACCGTATTGGTATTTTTCTTTCTGGCTTACTTCACTCTGTAAGTTTGAAGCTCCAGTTTCATCCATCTCATTAGAACTGATTCAAATGAATTCTTTTTAATGGTTGAGTAATACTCCATTGTGTATATGTACCACAGCTTTCTTATCCATTCATCTGCTGATGGACATCTAGGTTGCTTACTTTTCCTATCTACTGACTCAGCATAAGACAAACTGTTGGATTTCCTTCTTAAAAAAAAAAAAACAAACTCACCTGTCATGTTCAGCCTACTTTTTTTTCTTACATTTACATCAAAAATCTTCTTAAGAAGAATTATCTACTCTTGGGAAATCCCTGGTGATCCAGTTGTTAGAACTCCTCGTTTTCACTGTCGAGGGTGTGAGTTCAATTCCTGAACAGGGAACTAAGATCCTGCAAGCTGTTCAGTGCAGCCTCCCACCGCTGCCCCCAACAACAAAAAAAAAGACTAGGGACTTCCCTGGTGGTCCAGTGGTTCTGCTTTCCTGTGCAGGGGACACAGGTTCAATTCTTGGTCAGGGAACTAAGATCCCACATACTGTAGGACAAGTAAGCCCACACCCCAGCTAGAGAGCCAGCATGCTGAGTCCATGTGTGACAAACAGAGAGCTCGCATGCCCCAACTACTGCACCTGCGTACTCTAGAGCCCAAGCTCTACAACATGAAGCCAGCATGCTGCAATTAGAGAAAGCCCATGTGCTGCAATGAATAGCTGGCACAATGCAATGAAGACTCACGGACAACACTCTTATCTCCTAGTATCTTAACCCCATTTCAATGGGGTCTAACCCTCACCCCTCCTCTGAAATCCTTTTGTTAAGGTACAGAGGGGTAAATTTTCAGATCCCTCCTTACTTCAACACTTGAAATAGCAGATTACTTTCTCTTTTTTTGCATTTAATATTATGTTTTCTTCCAATTTTTTTGAGATATAATTGAAATACAGCACTGTAATTATCTGACTTACATACTTCATGAAATTATCACAATAAATTTACCAAACATCCATCACCTCATATAGACACACTAAAGAAACAGAAAAAAGTTTTTCCCTATGATGAGAACACTTAAGATTTAGTGTCTTAATAACTTTTATATATAACAATCAGCAGTGCTAATTAAATATATCATGCTATATATCCCTAGTACTTCCTTATTTACAACTAGAAATTTGTACCTTTTGACTATTTTCATTTAATTCCACTACACCCTGCCTCTAGTAACCACAAATCTCATCTCTTTTCCTGTTTGTTTTTGAAGTATAATAGAACTATAATGCATGTTATACAGTGTTTTGATATTTCTATCCATTTCAAAATGATAACGATAAGTCTAGTTACACTCTCATCATACAAAAATATTACATAGTTACTGACTATATTCTTCACACAGTACATTTCATACCCATGAGTCATTTGCAATGGTAAGTTTGTGCCTTTTAATCTCCTTATTTTTTTCCTCTTCCACTCTCATCTCCTCTACCAACCACCTGTTTGTCCTCTGCATCTACAACTGTTTTCTTAATGTTTGTTCATTTGTTTTTCTTTTTAGATTCTACATACAAGTGAATTCATATAGTATTTGTCTTTCTCTTATTTCACTTCGCGTAATACACTCCATGTTGTCACAAGAGGCAAGATTTCTTTTTTTATGGCTGAATAATACTCCATCCCAGGTGGTGCAGTAGTAAAGAATCTGCATGCAATGCAGGAGATGCAAGAGACTTGAGTTTGATCCCTAGGTCAGGAAGATGCCAAAGAGTATGAAATAGCAACCCACTCCAGTACTCTTGCCTGGAAAATTCCATGGACAGAGGAACCTGGCGGGCTGCAGTCCATGGGTCACAAAGACTCCGACTGATCATACATACACACAATATACATACATGCCACATCTTTATCCATTCATCTACTGATGGGCACTTAGGTTGCTTCCATATCTTGGCTATTGTAAATAATGCTGCAATGAACATAGGGACACACATGTATAATCTCTAATTGGTGTTTTCTTTCATTTGGATAAATACCCAGAAGTAGAACTGCTGGATCATATAGTAGTCTATTTTTAACTTTTGAGGAAACTTCAATCTGTTTTCAGTTTTCATTCCAATCCCAAAGAAGGGCAATGCCAAAGAATGTTCAAACTGACACACAACTGTACTCATTTCACATGCTAGCAAAGTAATACTGAAAATTCTCCAAGCTAGGCTTCAACAGTATATGAACAGAGAACTTCCACATGTTCAAGCTGGATTTAGAAAAGACAAAGGAATCAGAGATCAAATTGCCAACATCCGTTGAATAATAGAAAAAGCAAGAGAATTCTAGAAAAACACCTATTTCTGCTTTGCTGACTACGCCAAAGCCTCTGACTCTATGAATCACAACAAAATGTGGGAAATTCTTCAAGAGACGGGAATACCAGACCACCTTTCCTGTCTCCTGAGAGGCCTGTATGCAGGTCAAGAAGCAAGTCAGAATGGCAAATGTAACAACAGACTGGTTGACAACTGAGAAAGGAGTACATCAAGGCTGTATACTGTCACCCTGTTTATTTAACTTCTATGCAGAATACATCATGCAAAATGCCAGGCTGGATGAAGAACAAGTTGGAATCAGGATTGCCAGGAGAAATATCAATAACCTCAGATATGCAGACGACACCACCCTTATGGCAGAAAGTGAAGAGGAACTAAAGAGACCCTTGGTGAAGGTGAAAGAGGAGAGTGAAAAAGTTGGCTTAAAATTGAACATTCAAAAAACTAAGATCATACCCTTTGGTCCCAACACTTTATGGCAAATAGATGAGGAAACAATGGAAACAGTGACAGACTTTATTTTCTTGGGCTCCAAAATCATTGTGGACAGTACCATGAAATTAAAAGATGCTTGATCCTTGAAAGAAAAGCTATGACAAACCTACACAGTGCATTAAAAAGCAGAGACATTACTTTGCCCACAAAGGTCCAAATAGTCAAAGCTATGGTTTTTCCAGTAGTCACATATGCCTGTGAGAGTTGGACTGTGAAGAAAGCTAAGCGCCGAAGAATTGATGCTTTTGAACTGTGGTGTTGGAGAAGACTCCTTAGAGTCCCTTGGACTGCAAGGAGATCAAACCAGTCAGTATTAATGGAAATCAATTCTGAATATTCATTGCAGGGACTGATGCTGATGCTGAAGCTCCAATATTCTGGCCACCTGATGTGAAAAGCAGACTCAGTGGAAAAGACCCTGATGCTGGGAAAGATTGAGGGTAAGAGGAGAAGAGGTGACAGAGGATGATATGGTTGGATGGCATCATCGGCTAAATGGACATGAGTTTGAGCAAGCTCTGCAAGGTGGTGAAGGACAAGGAAGCCTGATATGCTACAGTCCATGGGGTCGAAGAGTTGGAAACAACTGAGGGACTGAACAACACACTGTTTGCCATAGTGGCTGCAGCCATTCACATTCCCACCAACAGTGCACAGGGTTCCCTCTTCTCCACATCCTCACCAATTCTTGTCATTTGTTGTCTTTTTGAAAACAGTCATTCTTGACCAGTGTGAGGTGATAGCTCACTGTGATTCTGATTTGCATTTACCTTATGTTAAGCATCTCTTCATGTGCTATTGGCCATCTGCATACTTTCATTGGAAAATTGTTTACTTAGATCCTCCACCCATTTTTCTTCATGGCAAATAGATGGGGAAACAGTGAAAACAGTGACAGACTTTATTTTTGGGGGGTCCAAAATCACTGCAGATGGTGACTGCAACCATGAAATTAAAAGACACTTGCTCCTTGGAAGAAAAATTATGACCAACCTAGAAGA
>NW_011494635.1:13292825-13294646 GCF_000754665.1 Bison bison bison
TCCTTGGAAGAAAAATTATGACCAACCTAGACAGCATATTAAAAAGCAGAGACATTACTTTGCCAACAAAGGTCCATCTAGTCAAAGCTATGGTTTTTCCAGTAGTCACATATGCCTGTGAGAGTTGGACTGTGAAGAAAGCTAAGCGCCGAAGAATTGATGCTTTTGAACTGTGGTGTTGGAGAAGACTCTTGAGAGTCCCTTGGACTGCAAGGAGATCCAACCAGTCCATCCTAAAAGAAATCAGTCCTGAATATTCATTGGAAGGACTGATGCTGAAGCTGAAACTCCAATACTTAGGCCATCTGATGCAAAGAACTGATTCACTGGAAAAGACCCTGATGCTGGGAAAGATTGAAGGCGGGAGAAGGGGACGACAGAGGACGAGATGGTTGGATGGCATCACCGACTTGATGGATGTAAGTGTGAGTAAATTCCTAGAGTTGGTAATGGACAGGGAGGCCTGGCGTGCTGCAGTCCATGGGTTCCCAAAGAGCTGGACAGGACTGAGTGACTGAACTGAACCGACCCATTTTTTAGTCAGGTTGTTTTTTCATGTTGAGCTGTATGAGTTCTTTGTATATTTTGGATATTAATCCTATATTGAAAATACCATTTGTGAGTATGTTCTTATTCAGTAGGTGGCCTTTTCGCTTTCTTAGTTTCCTTCACTGTGCAAAAGATCTTTAGATTGATGTAGTCCAATCTGTTTATTTTTGCTTTTGTTTCCCTTGCCTGAGGAGATATATCAAAAAAACAACAACTAAGATTGATGTCAAAGAGTATACTGCCTATGTTTTCTTGTAAAATGTTTATGGTTTTGTGTCTTATATTTAAGTCTTTATTCCATTTTGAATTTATTTTTGTGCAGTAGTCCACTTTGATTCTTTTGTGTGTAACTCCAGTTTTCATCATGTAATACCATTTATTAAAGAGGCTGTTTTTTCCCCATTGTACATTATTGCTTCCTTTATCATAGATAATTGCCTATGTAAGTATGGGCTCATTTTTGGGCTCTATTCTGTTTCACTGATCTATGCGTCTATTTTTGTGCCAGTATCACACTGCTCTATTACCACAGCTCACAGTATAGTCTGAAATTGGGGCACCTCCCTCTTTCTCAAAATACTTTCTCCACTTGGTTTACCAAACCCTATACTCCGGACTCACAGGCAGCTTCTTCTCAGTCCCCTTTAGTAAGTCCAACTGCTTTTCCCAGTATCTAATTGTAGGAATGCCCCAGGGCTCCAATCTCAGTCTGCTCCTCAACCTAAACTAACTAGGTAAGCTGATCTCAAATTGCCTCCAAAGATTTAAATGCCACCTATATATATTTTTAACAAAAAAATTTTCATGTCTACAATGGGAACATAATTCTTCTGGTTATCCTGGGCAAAAGCTATGACAAATACAGACATATTCCCTACAAAAAATGACTATTTCATTTTTTCCTTTCTAATGTTTTTATTAATTTTATTATTTTCTTATCTTATTGCAACTGGTTAAGATCTCCATTATTACAATGATAAAGAACTGGTGATGGTAAATATCCCTGTCTTGTTCCCTATCTCAGGGGAAAGTTTTCACTATTTCACCATACACTGTGATGTTTACCCTAATTTATCTGTATGAAATCTTTATCAGATTAAGAAAGTATTTTTCCATCCTTTAAACAATTTTTTTTAAGCACTAATGAGTACTGAAATGGCAACCCACTCCAGCACTCTTGCCTGGAAAATCCCATGGACAGAGGAACATGGTAGGCTACAGTCTGTGGGGTCGCAAACAGTTGGACACGACTGAGCGACTTCACTTAGTGAG